>NC_056743.1:1450244446-1450584446 GCF_019279795.1 Protopterus annectens
AAAAGGGAATAAAAAAAAATACTTAACAAATGTAAAATAAAAAAATAAATATATATGTATAACATATGTCAATGACATGTAGTGGAGTCATACCTCAGCCCCAATAGTCACAACCTCTTGGTGCAAGGGGATGTCATGTAAGTATTGCAGGTATAAATGTAGACTTTTGCTACTGTAACATGGGTTGTCTTAACAGAAATTTTGAGTGGGAAGTCACATCTGATATTGACATGTACGCCATCAGTTACTGAAAGACATCATAAGATCATCATAGTACAGTACAACACAAATCACAGTAATGATCCTGTGGAATACATAAGAAATTTGACCAATAAATGTGGGAAGTCTGACACACTCTGGTCAGTCCAGAGGTATATACAGAACCCCTTAGTGCAAGACATTTGGACCAAGCCTGACAAAGTGGATGTTTACAGCCATGTAAATGGGGATATCATGAAAATATTGGAATAGATAAGCTCACACAGTTTATGTATTCACACACTCCTGCCTTTCCTGACACATAATAACTGCAGGAGCAGAGGTCACAAGTCCACATTCTACCCACTAGTTAGTGACATACATCATAGCATCCCACTGCTTTGTCAGAAATACACAACTGTTATGGTGGCCCAGCAACAGTACATCTGACAACTATCCGGACATAACACCACACTGGGTAAATACACTGAGCTGCAAGGCATGTCACAAAGCACTGTGCAAACTACAGGCAGACTGCCACAACACTGGACTACATTTCTTATGGGGGAATACACATGTACCTGCAAATATAGCAGGCTCTACAGGCATGTAACAGCATGGAGTAACAGACACCTGTGTGAAAGTGCATACCCACAACCAGTCTGAACACAGCCACAGTCACATATGGTAAGCGTACTTAACATTACAGTGTATGGACTGTGTGGACAACACCATCCTCAAATGTGCCAGTCACACACTAACCCTACATATACTGGGCCAATACACAGTGCATTCCAATGGCTGACTCTGATATGGGACATTTGTGGGTCTGGCCCTACAAACATGTACACCGATAGGTACCATACACTGGAGCAGCATGCAACATCACATAGAACAGGACCAAGAACAATGACATCTACCACAGTCTGTACACAGGCCAAGGTACATATTCACAGTACACACTCTGTTAACAATTACCATAAGTACACAGACCTCACTACTGTACACACTACAACAGAATGTCCAGGTTTTGGCCTCAAATGTAAGGCCTACTATACATATGTCTAGCAGTCTGATATTTCACTGGCTTGGTATCAGGTATGATGTCAGTAAATAATCATGTACTGAACATATGCACCTCTTACTGCATGACATATGTACAAAGGTTGATAGATTTGTGGCTGGAGGCACAAACACAAAGCCAATACTGACATGTTGCTGTGATAAATGCATACATTTACTGGTGTAACAGGGTTTGTTATGACGTATGTCTTCTGATGGATACAAAGTCAGTAACTCACATGGCTGTCACCATGTACTGACTGCAATCCTCAGAGTATGCTACTGCATTCCTAAAGATAGGGAATGTGTGAGTAACACAACACATGTAAGACTACAAACACGGGCCAGTCTGCAGATAGCCCCACAGGTGAGAGTTTCCCCAACCACATAACACTGTCATGACAGATATTAAATCATGTAGAACATGCAACACACAAACCCTGTTAAACCAACATTACTTCAAATGTATAAGAGCTATACTTACATTCTGGCCTCATGTCTGGAATATTCCCCTCCTGTGTGTTGGCCTGTCTCCATAATGTATGTTGTAAGAGGTATATCCAACTACCCTCTGAGATGCTGTTTGTCACACACCTCCATGAAGTCCTGCTCACAGTGAAGGAACAGGACCAACACCCCATGAAGTGCATAGTTATAGGAGTGTGTTTCCATGCAATTGGCTATAGGAATGATACCACAGCTGTTCCACATGCAATCAACTAGTAGGGGACTGCAATTTGTGCACAGGCCATCAGATGATCATGAGCATCACTTACAAAACTCAAGCTGCTGCCTAAGCAAAGCAGGTGTACTTTTCCACATCTGCCAGAGAGGGAGTGAGAGAGACAGACAGAGACAAAGTAAGAATGGAAGATAGCAGGAGAGTAAGAGCCAAGCATGTTTGTGTATGATCTATGGGATGAGAGTGGTATCTGGGCATTATGACAGTTGCCTATATTGTGTAGTAATCCATACTGTCACATGGTAATTGCACATGGCTGCACACATTTATGGCTGTGGATTGTCGACTAGAATCTCTACAATGTTTGGAAAATGTTGGCATTGTAATGTAGACAATGGGACATGTAGCTCCTCAATATAATGATGTGGCAAAACCCACACTGCAACTGACCCTGTCATTGCACAGTCACTGCAACTGACCCTGTCATTGCACAATCACCCTAACAGGACACTGATAACACACACTTACCAGTACTGAGTTTCAAACTCCTACCTGGCTAGGTATTGCTATTACATTGTTATGCAGTTATTGCATGCACCACAGAGCCAACATGTTGGAAAGCTGTCCAAAGGTATGTTTGAAGGTGAGTGACATCAGTGACAGTGATAAATGAGGGATAAGGGAAGCATAGTACATGTGACTGCCCAGAAAAGCAGGTGTCAAAGAAGACATGACCACACTCTCTCAGGGAATCACACATTATCATAGTTGGCAGGGTCAGGATTAGAATACCTACTTAAATAACTTGCTACAGCACAGTATTATGCAGTTATTACATGTGCCACAGAGCTTATCAGCCTGATATATGGCCAAAGGGTCATTTCAAGGTGACTGACACCAGAAGGCATGCTGCAGTAGGGTAATGGGAGGCGTAGTGAGTGTGAATGGCTTCCAAATCATTAATCTCCACACACACACACACACACACACACACACACACACACACACACACACACACACACACACACACACACACACACACACATATCTACCAGTACTGACATGCATAGGTTCATTGCTTCACAGGTGTGTAGTAGTTGACTGTGCCAGAAGGCTGTACAAGGCTATGCAAAGGGAATACCTTGGCATCAGGCCACATTACAATGGTCTCCAGTGTGGCTCATGGGAGTAGTCCCTGGATTGGCCCACACAGGTGTGTATAGTATTCACCATACACTCATCTGTGTTACTGTTGTGGGTAGCTAGTGCTGTGCAATGCTTGCCATGTATGTGATCTATATTCCGTAACATGAACAGTGTCCGGGTTGTGCACATGTCCCACATGCATGTTCTGTGACATGTGGAAGTGTACTTGGGGTCTCTGGGGCATGTTGTGTGAACAAATTGTTATCATCTGATGTGGCATTCCTCACCTCATGTGGTGAGACCTGGCTATGGAGCTGAGGTTGTGCCTGCACCTTCACTGACAGTATGATACAGATATTCAGTGGAATTAGTGGCATCTCTCTATACATGGCATGTGTATAAGGCATGGTATTCCCTTTGTGGGTTACATTTGCAGACTCCACCGTTGTTGCAGTCGTTCAGTGAGGAACATAGCAAAGGACCACCATAAGCAATTGTTTGCCTATTGTAGGGATGAAACAGGGTGTCATGTCCTTTTACTTGCTGAATAACACACACTCAGTCAGGAGATGTTACACATCACAGTACATTCTGATGTCAGTGGCAGTGTTGCGGTCAAACAGCATGTAGTCCACTGCAATCATACCGTGGTTACTATCTGTGGGAAATATGCAGGGAACTACCAATATAATGGTTGGTGCCTAGCCAAGTGTGTTTGCGTATGAGACATGGGTGGAGAGTGTTCTCTGAGTATTACAAGGGTTGCCTCTATTGTTCACCGATCCATAATGTCACCTGCAGGGCTATGGATTGTCTACATTAGCTTCTTTGCTGTTTGACATCTGCTGTCCTTGTAAAGTGGACATTGTTACATATAGTAGGTCCTAAATATTATATTTTAGCAAAACCCTCCCCACAATGCATCCTGTCATTACACAATCACAGCAACCTCCACACAGGATACTGATAACAAACACACACACTTGCCAGTACAGTGATTCAACCCCCTACCGAGCTATGTATTGCCATTACAATGTACAGCACTTATCGCACGCACCATGGAGATTATTGGGTGGATGTTGTCCCAAGGTACTTGCAAGGTGAGGAACATCATCAGCCCTTGTAAATACTGGCATTGGGTGATGTAGTGGGTGAGAGATCACAAAAATAAGTTTACCCTAATGACACATTTACATTTGCTAGCGGTGAGGTTCAATCCTCTATCTAACAAACTTTATGGACCATTGTGGTTACACATTTACCACATGCACCACTGACCTGACATGGTACATGCTTCGCAACAAATACTTGTAAGGTGGATGATATCTGCAGGATTCCTAAAGTCAGGCTCTGAGATGTGTACTGGCTGGAAATAGGGACAAAATCTTTGAGGTACACACACTTGCCACAGATGAGATTGAAACCCATAGCTATGTAGCTACTGCTATTACATTGTTCTGCAGTTATGGCACTCGCCTCGGAGATTATAGGATACCCTTTCTCCAAAGGTATATTTCAAGGAAAATGACATCAGCAGGCTTGCTAAAGTAGAGCAATGGAATATGTGGTGACTGTGAATGGTCTCAAAATCATTGATCCTTACACACACAGAGAGTGCCTTAGTTGCCATGTCTGCTATTAAAACTCCTACCTAACTAGTACATCACACAGCATTACACAGTAATCACACACACCATGGAGTTTATAGGGCTAGCCCTTATCCAAAGATACATTTCAAGGTGAATGACATCAGCAGCCTTGCTAAAGTAGGGCCATTGGAGGTGTGTGTATGAATGGCATCAAAATCATTGATCTCTGCACACACAAACACACACACAAAGTTTCACAGTTGCCATGTCTGGGATTAGAACTTCTACCTAACTAGTACATTACACTATAGCATTACACAGTTATCAAATGTGACACAGAGCTTATAGGGCTAGCTCTTATCCAAAGGTGTATTTCAAGGTGAATGACATAAGCAGCCTTGATAAAGTAGGGCAATGTGAGGTGTAGTGTCTATGAATGGCCTCAAAATCATTGATCCCTACACACACAGAGTTTCACAGTTGCCATGTCTGGGATTAGAACTCCTACTTAACTAGTACATCACACTACAACATTATGCAGTTATTGCATACACAACAGAGCTTACAGGACTGAATTATGTCCAAGGAGGTATTTCAAGGCGAATGACATCAGCAGGTTTACTAAAGTAGGGCAATAGGAGGTGTAGTAACTGTGAATGGCCTCAAAATCATTGATCCCTACACACAGAGTTTCACAGTTGCCATGTCTGAGATTAGAGCTCCTACCTAACTAATAAATCACACTATAGCATTATGTAGTTATCGGACATGCCACAGAGCTTATAGGGGTAGCTGCTATCCAAAGGTATATTTCAAGGTGAATTAACATCAGCAGTCTTGCTAAAGTAGGGTAATGGGAGGTGTAGTGTCTATGAATGGCCGCAAAATCATTGATCACTACATACATAGAATTTCACAGTTGCCATGTTTGGGATTAGAATTCCTACCTAACTAGTATACCACACTATAGCATTACGCATTTATTGCACAGGCCACATAGCTTACAGAGCTGAATTTTTTCTAAGGAGGTATTTCAAGATGAATGATATTAGCAGGCTTGCTAAAGTAGGGCAATGGGAGGAGTAGCGACTGTGAATGTCCTAAAAAGCATTGATTGCTACACACACAAACACACAGGGTTTTACAATTGCCATGTGTGGGATTAGAACTCCTACCCAACTAGTTCATCACACTATAGCATTACGCAGTTATTGCGCATGCCACAAAGCTTATAGGGATGATCTTTATCCACAGGGGTATTTCAAGGTGACTGAGATTAGCAGGCTAGCTAAACGAGGGCAATTGGGAGTGCAGTGTGAGTGAATGGGCCATAAATCATTCCTCTGGAAGCACACACACACAATACTCAGTCACACACAACTTCACATTTGACAGGACTGTGTATATGACTGCTAGATGAATAATGACTTGTACTGTCATATTACACAGTCATCACAAGTAACACAGACACTATAGTGCTGAGGGCTACCAGAAGCAAATGTCTACAGTGATAGACATTGGCACATCATGTGATATTGGCCAATTGGATGTGTGGTGGGTGGGACAGGCCTCATGATGGGTAGCTCTTTGTCACTGTCTGTCTCTCTCTTCCCCATATCTCTGTTTGTGTATGTTTGACCTATTATAGTGTGTTGTCCTTGGATGTATATGCGTATTTCTATCTGATGCGGGTGCAAAGCATGACTGGTGTGCAATGTGGTGTGTGTGCACAGACATCTGTGACTGACAGATATGTATAGTCCAGTGTTGTTGCCAGACATGGGTGGGAGCATGCCCAGTATGACCCTTCTGTATTTTGTTGTTAGACATGGACTTTGTTTCTCTATGTGTGGGAGCATGTCCAGTATGATCTACTGTATTGAATGTGTGAATCCATTCCAGGTAGGGTGCACTCCAGTGCAGGCATTTGTGTTCTATACCTACAGCTAGCAACCTGTTTCTGCTGGATATCTGTAGATAGGTTGACAATATGGAGTCACAATGGGCAAAAGACAGTGGGATTCTATAACTAATTGTGTACGTGCTGTGTCTGCTACATGGTTTTGGTGTTAGCAGAGATATTCAGACATATGTACCTTTTACACTGTGATGTATTATGTCATCAACTACTGAGAGATATACGTATTTCTTCTTCTTCTTCTTTCGGATTTTTCCCGGTTAGGGGTCGCCACAGCGGATCAACTGTCCGCTCATGATTGGCAGTGGAGTTTTACAGTGTCGAGTTTCCAGCCCGGCACCCAACCTTCCACAGAAGGTACGCACACACACACACACACACACACACACACACACTCACACCTAGGGCCAATTTAGAGTGTCCAATCCACCTACAGCATGTCTTTGGGATGTAGGAGGAAACCGGAGCACCTAGAGGAAACCCACGCGACCACAGGGAGGACATGCAGACTCCGCACAGAAGGCACTCCAGCCGAGAATCAAACCGGAGAACCTCTTGCTGTGAGGCGGCAATGCTAACCGCTGCACCACCGAAGCCGCCCGAGAGATATACATATTTGCTCGCAGTAATTTCCTGGGATATACAAAATGAATGAAGCTGTGTCCAGTATTGTGGTCTGCAGCCTACATATTCTTGCACAATCATGCCATTCTGGAGGGGGAGCTGCAGACACTTGCGGATGGGTCTGTGTAAATTCCAGCACCTTGGTACTGTGGTGGCTGAGGATCCTATGCTTGTACATCTATCGATGTGACAGAATGGCCATATCTTGCTGTGACCATACCTCTCAGCTTTACAGATTCACACAGGTTACTCAGAGGCAGGGCTCATATATCTGGTCATTTCCTCTTCACATTGTGGTTTATGAGCAGGTTTGTAGCCACCCATTCCTGGGTTTGCAGGCAGGGGTAGTATGGGCACACATCAGAGTTTTAGACTTCACACACTCCATGGCGCCCATGCTTCTCTGTTATTCTATCCTCTTCCTAACATTATGCAAGAGATATCTGATAGGTATCCCTATAGTTATCACTTAATCTCAGCAGCATTTAGGGGTTGGTCCACAGTTCATGCAGTAGGACATTGTGGACATGCTACTGGGATTTGTTGACATGGCCTTGCATTTGTGTTCTGTGGACTGTGTTGTGTCATTATGTGGGACTGCACGAGATAACATACATTGGCAGTACGGGCAAGACACAGGCCTTTGATAGAGGACTGTAGGGCATTTGGTAGTGATGCAGGCCATCTGTAGCAGGCCAGTGTATTCTGTCACTCCTACAGTCCCAGGCTGCAAGCCAGTGGATTCCCCTGGGGTGACAGGGTAGGTGTGCGAGGTGTTAATGGCAATAGTTTCTGTCCTTATTAATCCATTGGTGCGGATGCTGGCAGGGTGCTGCTTACAGCTAGGAACACAGCAGCATGGGTCACCTCTTCAGCATGCTGCATTCTGTGGGTATTCTCATACAGAAGTGGGGGTCATATTGTACTCATTCCCAACAGGAAGTATATGACTGTGATGAACCTGTGGCTGATGGTGGGGTGAGCTGAGTACATGTGTGGTATGGAAGCTTCTTGCAGCTGACTCACAGATATACGTGGGGCATTCCTCTTATGCTGGCTTGTGCGGGGACATCAGTGGTTTCTCAGTACTTCATAACTGTGCCTTTTGTGGTCTGCCAGTGTTTGATCAGACTACTTCAGTATTCCATACAACACAGACAGCTAATGTCCTTCTAACCTGTATGTACAATTCCAAAGGTGTGTCCATTTGACAGTAACATTTTATACATTCTCTGTCTAGGGTACTTCCACCTGTGTACTGTGTGTATGTCTGAGCCCACATTTATGCCATGTCCATCTTTCAGATGGTGACAGATGTTACATCTGAACAATTAGTAGGGATTACTGCTGGATTGGGTCTTGCTGGTATGCATTGTGTTTGGTGCTGCAGTTGTTAGAACTTGGCCTATCATCAACAGTACTGGCCATAGGCCACCAGGACATAACCCTCAATGCCTACATGCTGACCATTTTCAAACAATATACAACACACAACTTAACGCACAAAGCCCTGCATATCGTACACATGCAACAATTTAGCCTGCTAATTTAGCTAGCTCAGGTAATCAGTGCTCCACTGTTATTATACCCACACATACATGTTACTAGATTTCTACATAGGATTGTAGGGGGGGGGGCACACCTGACATCTATAAACATTTGCTATGACTGTACTGGTATTTCAGGTACTCTGTTGGCTTCCATTTCGTTCTGTATTCTGACCTATGATGCAGATTAGAGGCATATCAGTGTAGTACAGATCTTAGGTTTTATTGATCTACATTTCAGTTTCAGACTTCTTACCCTTCAGAACTAACATCCAACTGCGTGACCTGTTGTAGTCTGTCTGTGTAGGTCTGGAAGAGGGCTGTTCTCCATTTCCATCAATTGGAGGCCTTAGCACAGCCTTTCTTTGTGGTCATCTACCCCTGACCTGCTGGCTTAGACTGTTGTTGGGTATGTAAGCCTCACTGACATGCATTGCGTGTCATATGGACACACATTTAGCCCACCACATGTCCTGCAGTGGGATTTGTCACCTTGTCTAGTACTGCCTACTATGTTGACACCAGTGTTTGTTATGGATTTCATGCTGCCCATATAGGTGTCTACTATCTGCTGTCATCCCATTTAGCCACCCAATTCCCTTGCATGCTCACATTCATGCCATAGATACAAATAGCAGAACATACTACATACTACTGCATTCAGCAATTGATAGTTAGAGTGACTTACCTTGTGGCTGTGACAGTATTGAGGATGGTGCTGGAGAGCTGACTATGTTGGATGCACATATTACACTCCCTATACATAGTTAAGCACAGGTAGTGTCATGTTTTGCATCCCTTTTACTGTACGTGCGAGTCAGAGACTGGTGTCATTCCCTGGGTTCCTAATGTGTCAGTGTATGTGCTATGCGTTGCCTCTTTGCCAAAGCCTGGGCATACTGGTCACACCTCCTTCTGCCTACAGGGGCAGGCTCAGGTTGTTCCTCCTCCAAGTCAGTCTGTGCCTGTGCTGGTCTTGGTAATGGTGGGTTGGCTGTGTGGCCCTGCCCCGTGCTGTTTCTGCTGCAGTTGTTTCCGCAGAATCATATTGTGTAGCATGGCACATACAATGAAAATGTGGGTACATGTAGTTGGAGAGTACTGCAAGGCTCCATCGGATATGTCCAGGCACCGGAACCATGACTTGAGCATCCCAAACACATGCTCTATTATGATTCTGGTTTGTGCGTGTGTCTCATTATGGAGCTCTTGTTCAGGTGTGTGTGCATTTCTGATGGGTGTCATCAGCCATGGCTCCAGTGCGTAAACAGTATCCCCCACTAGGTGGCCATATGGGATGTCCCCACTGGCAAATCTCTGGTACAGCTTAGTCATATGCCAGATGTGGGAGTCGTGATAACTTCCAGGGCTGCTAGCACACACATTCATTATAATGCCCTAGGCATCACACATGACCTGGCAGTTGATGGAGGGGAAGCCCTTGTGGTTTATGTAGACCCTGGTGCTTTGATGTTTATATGAGTGCAGTCTATAGCACTCTACCTCAGGGTATTCTGCTATTTTGTGGAAGAGATGCATATTGCTGGCCAATGGCTCACATTCGTTGTGGAAATATATGTGTTCACCGGCATGTGCTGACATGGCATCCAGGAACTGGTGGCGTACCCTAGATGCTGATGCCTGTTAGATCCCCATAATATCCCCAGTTGGCCTTTGGCAGGTACCTGTGGCTAGTATTCTTAAGCCTACACATACCTTGGTATCCACTGGAATGGGGGTCCTCTCTGTTGGTTCTGTGTGTGAGGTGTAGCCGGCACAGCTCAACAATTTGCTGTAGGAGGTCCCTGTCCACCCTATAACACTCCACTATCTCCAGCTCATGTAGCCCCTGGTAGGTTACCCTGGGTCTGTACACTCTTTTCCTTCTCTCCACTGTGAGTTAGTTGAAAGCATTCTCCTCCTCACCATCCTCTGCCTCTTCCACATATTGATTTATAAGAGCAAAAGCAGTTCCTATCATTTTGTTGCTTTTGTTAGGTAAAATATCCCTGTTTGTGTACAAAAGTTGTGTGGAGTTTGTGGGAAAAACCAGTGGGAAAGGTGTTTGCATAGTTTATAGTAGTGTGCTGGACTGGGCTGAGCTGCTGCCTGTGTAATTCACTTATTCTGATACATTTCACCTGTCAGCTATGCTAGTTCTCCTTGATTACCTTCCTACTGCTGTTTTCCTTTCCCATTGCCTTCCTGTTTAAGCCCCCGAGGCGTGCCGTGCAAACACAGTGCTTAGATGTGAACAGAGCTGCTATTTCCCGGTTTCTTTTTTTTTTTGTTTAAAACCCAGTGCGTGGTGGGCACACCTATTTAGGCAATGTAAATACTGTTAGGCAGCTTCAGACACACCCCCTTCTTTAGCTGTGCATAGCTAAGGGAAAACATGGCCACAGAACTCCAATAAGCTTACAGCATGCATGACATACCCCCTTATGAAGTCATCTAGCTCTTAAGCTTACACCATGGTATTACTGCACCTACACGGTTGGGTCCAAGCTAGTACTGAGGGAAATCTGTGATTCAGTATCATTATCATTACCCTCATTTACATAGGATTGACTGCTAATGCATGGTTACAAAACTGACACTCAGGCTTCCCCCTTAGCAACCACTATTCCATGATCTTGTTGTGTTATGCATGCCATTTACTATTATAGCAAAATTATGATTTTGGTTTAAAAGCTTATTTCCTGCTTTTTTATTATTTCCGGGCCGATTCCATTTGCGCACCACTGCCCTACGCATAAACGGATGAAACTGGTCAAAAAAAAGAATTAATTTGTATAATCTTGAAATTAATTTTCATGCTTATGGCCATATATTTGGCCTTTGGTATGCCTAACCCCTCTAATACATGCATTTGTATGAGCTGGCATGCCTCCGTTTTGTAGTTTGCAGAAATGTATTCAGCTACTGTCTGAATACATTTCTGCAGTCCACACTATTCCTGAACGAATGCCTGCCTGCTTCCTGGAGCACTAATTTACCTCATTTGCATGATTTTTACCAGCAAATGAGGTAATTAGAATACAGGGGCTGTGTCCTTGCAGGAATAGTGCAGGAGCACTCATTCTCGTCCCGGGAGCTTATTCCTGGATCGCACGGCAGCCATATTGTCTGCAGCAGCTCTTGTACTATTCCTGCATGCAGTGCTGAGCTTGCTGATTCCTGGGGCATGTTTTTCTACTCCCCACCCTGTTATATCCCTCTCCTAACCTAACCAAACTCAACTCCTCTCTATCAACCAAACTAGAACAATGCTACAATAACATAGCCAAATTCACAACCAAACAACAATGTAAATTACATCACTGAATTTCAATAAAACAACTAAACTGGTTTAAACTAAATAGTACTTTATTGTTCTCAAAATTAATTACAACCTTCAACCTACACATCCAAAAAATTCCCCGTCTCTCCACTCCATCATTCAACCTTACACTACTAAGAAACCTCTGTTCTTCATTGACAAATCATTACTCTCCATAACTAAACCTAACAACAATGCAGAATACTCACAGTGCATTGCTAATAAATGGAATACAGTCTCACTGCACAAGAACAGTCTGCAACCTGAAAGACTGTAAATGCCAGCTGAAACAACACCTGATAGATAGATGGTTCTGCACCTGCACCACCCCTGGTTAAATAGGTACTAATATAGGTACATGAATTCATACTATAACTCTCTTCTGCAAAAAAAAAAAAAAACATAATGTACTTTTATCATACCTGTACCCACCTCTATTATCACATATCCTTTATTTTCCTTGTGTCTCCTCCCTTCTTTCCTTTCTTTGGGCTGCTTTGACTGTTTATCCTATCATCCTACATCCTAGATTTTAAACACGTCTTTATAGTAATAAATATTCTTACCTAAAACCTGATAACCCATGCATACTGATGATATTGTACAGCATATGCCTCCATGTATTTAAAAAATGTAATTGTTATTTTAATCAAAGCTGTTTATAAAGGATGTAACTGATATCAAGTATGTCTAAATAATGGAACTTTTGCTCATGAATGAACCTGACTGTAAATGATGAAACAGTGCAAATGATGTCCATGATGTTTGTATAATGGGGGTTTTCTCCTCAGGCCTCTGCTGAAAAAGGGTACAACTCAGTTGGACTTTGCCAGTAAACAAATGTCAGTTAATATATAGAATAAAAAATCAACATGAAGGCCAAAGTGGCACCCTTGATCCCATAGTGAAAGACACATAACCTAAATATAGAGCTTAAGGCCTGAAACATTTGACTGTACTTTTCTACAACAAAGTTCAATGTTTTTGTTTGATGTAAAAATGTAAAGATCTTTTCCTTCCTAAAACTGTCATTTTTCATGTGAGGGTCTACCTGCAGTAATGATGGAATAAAGAAAGTGACCTTGAGAGTGAGATGGTGTAAGTCCTCATTATGAGAAAGAACTGATAATTAAGCTTTGCTTAGGCAGAAAAGTTATTTTTCTGTTTCCAAATATACCTATTATTAACTCAGTTTTGTTTCCAGCATAAACTAAAGCCAAATATGCAGTGTATGCTATAGTCTAAAATGCGTTATTAATAAAAAAAAAACAGGTCTAGTCACTTTTGAAAGTAATCCAGTGAAAAGTTGTCCTTGGATTGTCACAAATATTGATTTTATAGTAAAAGACGTTATAATAAGATCTTGGTTTCATCGCAGAGAGATGAGGCCTTTCCAGCCACTTTTATTCCAACTCAAAAATGAATTACTGAATCTTAATTTCATTAGCAGTTACTACTCAATCTCTAACCTTTCTATTTTGGTGAAGTTATTGAGAAAGTCATCTATAAGCACCTTGAATCTTATCTTGCAGTTTATACATATCATACATTTTCCTGACCAGTTTTTACACTTGTTGTAGCACAGAGACAACTCTTGTGAGACTTATTAATAATTGCTTCCTGGTTACAGACCAGCTGTATTACTCAGTGTCAGTCCTGCTTGATCTCTCAACAGTATTCAATACTGTGGATCATGGCATTTTGAAAGAGCATGTACAGACATCTTATGGTATCTCTGCCATGATCTGAGAGTGGTTTATTCCATACCTTTCTGGCTGTTTCCAAGAGCAATTCATCATCCCATCATTCCCATAAATGCTTTAGAATATGGAGTGTTGCAAGAGTCTATCCTTAGCCCCTTATTGTTCACAGTTTATATGCTTCTTCTGGGAGATCTGTTAATGGAGATTGGTTTAGCATAACATAGCTATGCTGATGACACTCAAATTTACATCTGCTTCCCACCAAATAACATGACAAATGTATATTTTATGGTGGCTCACCTAGAAGCCATGCACTCTTGGCTAATTCAAAATTGGCGTAAATTCAGTGCCTCCAAAACTGACATCAAGGTAGTTCATGCACCTTTGAAGGAATTTTCTGCCCCTCCTCTGCCCAGCTTCATCATATATTATGACAATAAGTTTGACTTTGCTGTTTTTTTAGAGTCTATGCTAACACTTCAGAATGTAGTGTTAGCTGTAGTGAAATACTGACATTTCCATAGATAAAACATTTCAGAGATTAAATAACTATTATCTCAAGCTGAGATATTGACTGTTGTCATGCCTTGATCTTTTCAAAGCTGGACTGCTGCAATATGCTGTACCTGAGACTTCCTAACACTGAGCTGAACTGCTTACAGATGACGTAGAACTCTGTCACATGACTACTAACTGGCACATCACATTATTAACATATTACACCTGTTCTGTGCAGCCTACACTGTTGATCTTTTCAAGGCTGGACTGCTGCAATATGCTGTACCTGAGACTTCCTAACACTGAGCTGAACTGCTTACAGATGACGTAGAACTCTGTCACGTGACTACTAACTGGCACATCACATTACTAACATATTACACCTGTTCTGTGCAGCCTACACTGACTTCATATGCATTAAAAGATCACCTATAAGCTGTAGTTATAATGTATTTGTCTGCACCTGTCTTCAGTCCCTGTCACCTGAAGGAGGTGGTTGTGCCTTACTGCCCTATTCGGGTGTTGTGTTCAGCCTCACAGGGATGATTAGCAGTTCTGCAGGTGTACCTTTAAAGTTCAGGCTTCCAATCATTTTCCTCTCTGTCTACCCAAATGTGGAATTTGCCAACATGGTGGATACAGGAGCCCCCATCTTTGGAGATCCTCTGGAGGGCCCTTAAAACTTATATTTTTGAAATAACTTGACTGGGTGGTATAATCTGATGACTTCATGAGTCTGTACATTTTATATTTGTTACTAACTCTTTAACATATTCATGTTGTTGTTTGTTTATGTGCAGTAAATGTGGGGTCTATTTCATATAATCGAAGGTTCAACTCTGAGAACCTCCATTCATTCACTGAAGAGAATGTTCAGCGAATTACTACAATGGGGAGTGGAATTACTTGGCCAACACAGTGACCATCTCACACACACACACACACACACACACACACACACACACACACACACACACACACACACACACACACACACACACACTGCATTATGTCAAACCCACCAAGGTGGAGGGTGGCACCCCCCCACCCCCTTCTTATATATATATATATATATATATATATATATATATATATATATATATATATATATATATATATATATACATACATATATACATATATATATATATATATATATATATATATATATATATATATATATATATATACATACATATATACATATATATATATATATATATATATATATATATATATACACACACACACACACACACACACACACACACACACACACACACACACACACACACACACCAACTTCTAGATTGCACTAGAGTGGTAAAAAGGGAAAATTTCCTGTTGTTGGCCAAGTAATTCCATTCCCTATTGTAGTAGTTCTCTGATGTGAACATTCGCTTAAGTGAACATTCACTCTTGTCAGCTTGACAAAAAGAGGTTTGCAGAGTTGAACCTTTGATTATATGAAATAGACCCATAATTTTTTATATACTTTTAGTCTAATAAGATACTCATGATGAAGTGAAGTTGAAGTCATATTGAGTGGTGTTGAAGGGTATAGCATGAGATTGAGGGGGGTTTAACACCAGAAATAAATACTTTGATCACATTTTCTTCCAATTAGAAGTCATTTGATCACTTTTAAGTGAATAAAAAGACTGGACTCCAAAAACACAAGCTCTTCTGTATGGTTCATAGGTTCATAGGTTCATAGGTTCATACTAGGCTATCTGCCCAAGGGCATTTATAAGCCTAGCCCATAGTTATGTGGCTTTCGCCACCCCTTTAGTTTGAATAAAAACTATGCCTATCATTTTGCTGTGCCTCTGTCAAGCAGTGACCCTGAAGTAATCCCTGGGGTATATCTGCAATCCCCCATCCATTGGTCAAGATTCCTCTTGAACAAGACCAGAGAGGTGCTCTGCCTCACATGTACCGGGATTTTGTTCCACAGCATAGGGAGTCTCTGGGTGATGAATCTGTCCCTCCAGCACGTTCTATTTATAACCGTGTCAAGGTTTAAGTCTCCGCCCTTGTGGTTCTGAGGGATCTAGATTTTTGAGGTGAAGCATATTCATCAAATCTGGGTTTGACATGGCCTTATATGTCAGGCACAGGTCACCTCTGAGCAAGCGGTATGAGACTGAATAGAGCTGGAGTTCTTTCAGTCGGGCAGCATAAGACATATTTTGAGACCCTTTATCCTTTTGGTGAGGAACCTCTGGGGCCTTTCAAGCTGCAGCAGGTGTCTGGTCAGATACATTGGCATTGTACTCAATCATAGGTCTAATAAGTGATGAGTACAGGGGACGATGACCTCCCTTGATCTAGATGTGAATCCCTTCATGATCAGGTGGGTGATATAGAAGGTTTCCTAACTACTTTAGCAACATGAGTGTCAAGAAAGGCTACTGTCAACCTGGGTCCCCAGATCTCTGATGACTTTCTGTGCTCAGTGGATTGCCACCTATATGGTAGCTAGGGGTAGCCTTGTTTTCCCAAAGGGTATGACTATGCATTTTGGCGTTTAACTTCAGGCCATGGCTCTGGCACCAGTTATCCATTTCTGTGAGGCCCTTCTGGAGGATATCTGTGTCAGATGTGTTTTCGACTATGTTTGCAGTCATCTGCAAACTTTGTCAGCCATAACCCTCCTGTGTTTGCTTGTACTTCAGAAAAGTAGATGCCGAACAAGAGTGGACCCAGG
Organism: Protopterus annectens; assembly: GCF_019279795.1. Taxonomy (NCBI): domain Eukaryota; kingdom Metazoa; phylum Chordata; order Ceratodontiformes; family Protopteridae; genus Protopterus; species Protopterus annectens. Next base: position 1,450,261,446 of record NC_056743.1, read on the forward strand.
ACTGAGCCCTGTGGGACACCACTTGTGACAGGCTTTGAGTCTGACATGGCTCCAGCAACTCTGACCCTGTGGGTTCTGTCACTTAGCCAGTTTGCAACCCATCTTGTGATGTATGGGTTTACATTCAAGCTGATGAGTTTTCGATGATACCTGAGTGGGGTATTGTGTGAAGGCCTTTGCCAGGTCGGTAGGCTGTATGGACTGCCTTTCCTCATCAATGGCCTTGGTGACTGTCAAAAGTCAACCAAGTTTAAGAGGCAGGATCTGCGACAAAGCCAAACTGAGTTGGATCCAAAGTCTGCAAGTTCCTATGTCTTTATTTATGAGTTCCATTATGATCCTCTCCATGGCTTTGCAGATAAGGCTTGTCAAGCTAATTAATTTCCAGGGTCTGTGGAGGCACGCCCTTATGAAGTGGGACCACAGTCGTATCCTGAGGTGAGGCTAAGATTAAACAGCTGTCCTAACTGTGGGTTTAATTCCTCATTGAGTTCATGAAGCACACAGCCGGGGACACCATCCGGTCCCATGGATGCTGTGTTTTTGCCTTAGTGAGGGCAGTTCTCACCTGGGCGTTGGAGATGTTTGGGGGCTACAATCCTCTGGAATAGATATCTCTCCTTTTGGGGGAGGGAGATTTGCACTGAACCTGTCAGCCAGTATGTTGGCAATGTGTGTAGGTTCAGTAATTTTCACATCATTTTGAACTAATTCTGAGCATATCTGGGAGTTTCCTCCTAGGTTTCTAACATAGCTAAAGAAGGCCTTATGATTCTCTTTAGAGTCCTTGGCGATTTTTCTCTCAAAATTTGCCTTGGATGATTTTATGAGAGCTCTTAGTTTTTTACTTATAATGATCAAAGGTGTCTTACCTTTCAAGGATTTTGCTCTATCTTGTAGTAGCTTCCTCCTTTTGTTGTAGAGCTTGTTTATGGCTGGGGTCCACCAGACCTTTGGTACAGAGAGTCTTAGTTTTGTTTGGGATTGCCTGATCCATGCAGTCCTGTAGGTGCTGGTAGAAGGCATTTGTAAGTGATTCAGCGGTTTGAGTAATGTTTACCACTGGCTCAGGGGCCTTAAAGGAGACCACACTCGTTTTTAGAAGTGTTTTCACTGTGGTCTTTTTGTTTCAGGTGGGGCGGGATGAGGACCTCCAGCGAGATTAGTTTATGATCTGATCTCACCAGTGAGGTATACTTCCGGTGTTGAACATTTTGATCCCATGTTCGTGATGATGAGATCAAGTATGTTTTCTCCTCTTGTGGGGATGGTGACTAGTTGTTCCATGGCATTTGAGTTTATGAACTCCAGGAATCTTTGGGTTAGAGTGTTCGGGCTTGAGTAGTGTTCCCAGTCTATATTAGGGTAGTTAAAGTCACCTAGTATGATGGTGTTTGGAGATACATTTATCCCCTCAATGTTTTCAGGAAGGCCATGTGAGGTTCCTGAGTTTGAGAGGTGGCCTGTAACATGCTACAAATTGCAGAGCAGTCTTGCCTATGGTTAATTGCACCTGGATGGTCTCCGATGCATCATGCGTTGCCACCAACCTTGAGGTGTGGGTGTCCTTTATGAATATGGATATGAGGTGAAACCTGTTAGTGCTGGGGTGCTCTCAGGAGCCTTGAACCAGGTTTCTGTCACAGCACAGACATCGATGTTCTCCATATTGAGAAGGGCCTCGAGTGCGTGCATCTTGAGATTGAGACTTCTGGCATTGAGCAGCATTACCTTAGTTTTTTTCCTTTTTGGTGTTCTAGGGTGGTAGGTTTAGAATTTGAGCCTTGCCTAAAAAGGCACTATGGGGGTGGCAAGAGCCCTTGCCAATATCCGGCCCAGGGTGACAGGTGCAAGCCGTCCAACAGCGTGGCTTGTCCAGCATGTCATCAGGCAGACAGACATTGGATCCCCTTTGAATGACACCAGAATTTAAGCCAATTATTAAAGCTGATCATCTTATCACTGTATTGTGGCATCATTCTAGGTGAAGGTAGGATACTGCTCAAGGTCAGGGTCATACCTGCCTGGGCTACATAATCAGAGAGCTCCTCGATGTCCCTTTTCATGTAGTCCAGAGTGCGTCTCAGGTCGTTGACACCAGCGTGGACAATGACTGAGTCGTACTTGTACCTGCTGTTGAGAGACCTGAGTGCTTGCGTTATGTGGCGGATTCTAGCGCCTGACAGGCAGCTTACTGTGACCTTCTCTTTACTCAGTCTGGTGGCGGGACGTCAGTGTGTCTGACTATGGAATCACCAATGACAAGTGTGTCTGGCATTTTGTTTGGCCTTAAGGGCTGTGACTGTTTGACACTCTGACTGTGTCTATGTGTGAGGTGGTAGTGTGTCTGCTTTGGTGGCCTCTGCTGTTTTGGTAAATTTTGATCAGAGCCTAGTATGTCTTTGTGTGAGTATATGTATGATTTGAAGTTGTGATGGTACCATGTGTGACTGGGTATGTATTGTGTGTGGTTACCTTCTCCTCCTGTCTGGTCTTGCCAGTCCTATGTTGAGAGCTCAGCCTCCAGTTTGGCAGTTGCATCTCGCATGTATTTGTGTTTTGTGGGAGAGATTGTCTGTGTACATGAGGCAGTTGCCTCAATATTCCCAGGTTCACCAGTTGAGCTGGAGGACACTAGCAACTGATCCCTCGACATAGTAGATAAGACTCAGTGGGTTTTAGGCTGGTGGGGTACTATCTATAATAAGAGTGCTTTATCAAGGTGCAAGTACTGTAGGAGTAAGTGCTAGGCTTTACAGATAGAGAATAGTCTACTTGGGAATCAAGTAGAGATGAACTTTTCAGTTATAGGATATGCTGGTTAGATCAGCAGTACAGTGAAAAAATATATATACAAATTAATCAGTGAGTGAGTGTAAACTGAGTTTGCATTTGCTCAGTTTGCTCATTCCCTTTTAATCTGCAGGGAACCTGTAGATACCACAAGTAATTAAAAGAGCATGAACAAGAGGACACAGAGCTAAATTTGAGAGCCATCAAAACTTAAATGGAGGTAACCAAGTGCTAGAGAATGCAAAGAATGCATAACTAGAGTCAGTTGCTTAGTCTGTTTTATGGCAATCCATCTAATAAAATAGCTTGCAATAAACTGATAGGTGAATGAAAATTAACACTCAAGATGAATGTCAAAGCTGTCATCAAATAACAATATATCTTTGCTTTTTATGTTGAAGGCAGTGTCTATAAGACTGTGGTAACTGGTCAGTGATTATCCTGTACATCATTTGCCAATGCTTAATACTGAACTACAGGTGTGATTGGTGAGATTGAAGGAGTAGGTCAGTGCTTTAACAACCTTGCTGTTCTGGGTTATTCAGTGTAGAGTATACCTGCTGATGAAATAGTATGCACATATGCTCCCATAAAACAGAGTCGCAGGGCATTCATCTAGTTTTCAAAACTAAACAGCTGCTCAGTGCACCAACCAGTGATCTTCTAACTGTTTCACAGAAGTAAGATTTAGAGCAGAAATATATAAACAGATTTTGTCTCACAGATTCTACCCATTTCTCTAACTTCGTCATAGACTGTGGATCCCACTTAACACAGATTATTTTTTTTCTTCAATACAGCATATAGCTTTTATGTTTGTTCCATGCATTTCTGGACTCTGTTTTGTTTTTGGAACTGCCACTTATTCAAAAAGGATTCTCTACCTATCACATTTTACACTTTTTGGGAAAGATATATCATTGTACCTTCCTTAAGCCTTCTGCCTTGCAAATTCAGATTGTGTTGATTTGACCTAATTAATTTAATTTTTGGAAAAGGATGGCAAGTTGCACTATCTGGATTCTCTTGAGAGACACATAAGCTTCTATTATATCCTCTCTTCTTCATTCCATCAAGATTTTATGTTATATTTTTCCCGTCTTTCTTTATAGGTCTTTTGATGAAGACCATGTATCATTGCTGACATCATCTTTACTGTCTCAATCAAATTTATGTCCTGGAGACAAATACGTCTCTAGAGCTGCATGTGAGTTGTTATAACTTCTTGTCTTCTGTTGGTGATAACTTTTCCATCTCTGCGATGTTGCCACGTTAGTTACCTTTAAATCATCTGATATAACTATCTCTGTGCTTCTTTCACTTTTTTTGTTGGTATTGCATCCAGTTGCGTGATCCTTTTGCATGTTATTGCATTCAAGATGCATTGCATAAAATTATTATTCAGTGACATTAAGATGATGTTATAGTTTACAGCATTAACCCAGTTTTGTCAAGTCCATTATAGCCTATCAATTGTTTCTTGTATACAAGCCCTGTTGCATAACCCCCTGTTATAGGCAAAAAGGTATGCTTTTCATTCCAGACTTTCTACAGTATCATATACTTATTAAAAAAAATGAAATGACCACTTCCAGTAATGACAGCTTTAGTGCCCTATAAGCAAACATTGTTTCAACTATTCAACTTTTCATATTTTCATATTAAGATTACAGCTATATGGTCTCTGTGTTAAATGAGATACGGTTGATTCACCATAAGAACTTACAACTCAGATGCCCTTCTTGCAGATATCAGAGCAATCAGTAAAACTGTTTTCCATATTAAGAACCTCAACTCATCCAGGTTAGCAAGTTCAAATGGAGCAAGTGTTAGCTTATCTAACACAAAATTAAGATCTGAAGGAGGGACCACTGATTTGTTGGAGGCCTCTTATGCAAAATCACTTTCAAAAACATTTTGACATGAGAATGCATTGAAAGATGAGGATCCATGGACTGACATGCTGAAATGGCTGATAAATGAACCTTGATAAAAGAGTAAGAAAGGGTAAGAAAGGCCATAAGATAGTAACCCACACAAATATTGTATAACAAGAGGAAAACTATCCCTGAATGAGTGCTGGTTATACTGTTGGAACCAACTAGAAAACCTCTTCCATTTGCTAATATATAATGTTCTAATAGCAGGCTTTCTTGCTTTGATTAGTACATATTGCATATCCTCAATAAAAAGTGCCTAAAGGCAATTAAGACTCTAGCATGCAGGCAGTCAAGCAAATATCACTGATCTTTTCAAAGTATATCCATTCTCTGAGTAAGCTTTTGATAATTGCCTCCGGTCATTTCCAAAATAAAGGATAACCACTGTTGCCTGGGTCAGAGAATACCGCTATGATCTTGTGGGATTTCTTCTACATCTTCAGAAGGGTCTTGGATATGAGTGGAAAAACATACAGGAGCATTCATGTCTGAGGAAAAGGAAATGGATAGGCATCTGTCTTACAAGACTTCTTGCATGGAGTCCAGGAGCAGAATCTTGCCAGCTGATTGTTCAGAGAGGAGACAAATAGGTCTAAATGAGGAATTGCCCACAGATGGATCAAATCTTGGAAGACCCCTGATTGAGATTCCATTCTAGAGGATTTGCCATTGTCTTGCTCAGTTTGTCTGCCACACAATTTTGCTCTGACAGAATGCAGGATGCATGCAGAGTGAGATTGTACTGTGAAACTATATCCCAAGCTAACATTGCAGATCTGATCTGCAAAGGGGGTATAACTTAGTTCCCCCTTGTTTGTTGATGTATCACATGATTGGGCTATTGTTTGTAACAACTTGAAGAGGTCCAGGGGACCAAAGATGATTCAGAGTGCCATGGTCAGCGCAAGCATCTCTTTTACATTTATGTGCCTGACTGACGTTGATATCCCTCACACCTTGCACTTTTATCACTTCTAAAACTGCTCCCCAAGTGAAGTCTGAGTTGTCCGGTAACTGACTGCTTTGGAACAGGAAGGAAAAAGTGAATCTCCAAATTTAAGGATATTTTTCTGTCTCTACCAAGTGATTTGTCTAGTGACAAACCCAGATTTGAAAAGACAAAGGATGTTGGTGCTGGGACCAAAGAGACTTCAGATACCATTGCATCTTTCTTATGTGGAGTCTTGCCAGGGTACCATGAGAATCATAGATACCATGAGGCACAAAATCCTGTAGTATTCCCTCACAGTGATTAAGTTTGAGCGGAAAACCTTATAACTAGATCTTGATATAGATCTATGTTTTCCTGTGGAAGAAAGGCTCTTTTGACTGAGGTGTCTAGCTAATACCCCAGGAACACAATCCTGTGTGAATAACTTGTGTAAGATATCTCTCACCTCAATGTGAAATTCCTGAAACTTTGAAAAAAGGGTATGTAAAGATAAGCAAGTTATCTAAATGTGGAAAAATGTAGATGCTCTGTAGCCTGCAATGAACTATAACTGGAATTAGACACCTTGTGAGTACTACTGCTACAGTGGATAATCCAAACGGTAAGGCTAATCACTGCTAATGTGATCCAGACACACAAAGCCTTAAGAAACGATTGAAATGTGGATGAATAGGGATGTGATTATAAGCATCTTTTAAATCTAGTGTCACCAGGAAACTTAAATGAGGAAGAAGAGGAAACAGATTGTGTAGTGACATAATTTTGAACTTGGACACTATCACTAACAGGTTTAGGAAAGAAAGATTTAGAACTGGTCCCCAAGTATTTTCATTCTTTGGAACTAATAATATCCATGAATAAAAACCTTTACCCACGTCGGAAGGAGAAACTGGTTCTATAACTCCCTGAGACAGCATGTGATGAAGGACAGGTGGAAATAAAAAAGTCAAATCTGGTGGATGAGGAATTATCCCTGGAAAGGAAGACTTTCCAACCAATGCCATCTGTAACCATAATGAATAATCTTCAGAACCCATTTGTCTGACTTTATTTGTTGCCAGTTAGAAAAGTGGAAATTCAGACTTTATGAATGGGAAAGGGGCTGCTAGGGTGGGGGTTGTTGGACTGTTCTTGGTTTTGGGAAGTTCCTGGATTCTTTTTTGAACCCTCTTGCAATTTTTTTCTTAAATGCCTGTTTGCCAGCATTTTGTTGAGAATGTTTATTTTGTATTTTGTAAAAACTGGATGAGGGATTAAAGAATCCTTGAAAAAGTTAGAAAAGGAGGAATGAAAAATCTTTGAGATTCCCTGTATTAACTTGCCCTTTCATCATATGCTTTGATTACCTCTGCAGCAGAGGATCCAAAAACTAACTCTATCCAAAGGATAACTTAAAATCTCATTTTTATTATTATCTGTGAGATTCTGCGAACAGAGCCGGCAAACCTCCTCAAATTAGTGCCAGTGGCTATAGCCCTTTAAGAAGTATCAACTGACTCATACACACACTGAAAACCATGAGTAGTATCCTGTACAACTGAAGAATCTAAATTATTTAAAGTGGATTTTTCCTCACATGAAGAAATTCAGGCAAATCATTCCTCATACTTTCACAGTTAGTCAGAATAAACATTATCATATGGAGCCTGACAATTCAAAATTCTGAAAATCAGAGTTTGAGAAGCATACAGTTTTCCCCATATTTATCAATAATGTTCCCATTCTTATCAGAAATTGTAGGATTAGAACTAATTAAATGTTCAGCAGCAGTAGGATTAACTAAAGTTATAGCTGCTGGGTTAGGTTTGGGAAGAGTGTATAGAAACATAAAATGCATAAAGTTCCTCAATCTTTTGTCTGCTTTTCCAGGGGCAGCTGACTGACTGTTAAGAAAACTGCAGGCAGTGACACACACATCCTCCAAAGTTGACAGAACAAAAAGAATGGATAAAGGCTCTGGAAAGTCATTGTGTAACAGCTCATAGTATTTTCTGAGGAATTGTGAAACCTTAGTGTTCTGCAACTGAAAACACTGGCACATTGTGAAAATAGTTTCAGAGAAAGAGAATATTCCACAGGAGGAATCAGAAAATGAGCTATCACAGATGGCATGCAGGAAATCAAATCAGACGTTGCCTCCACAAAAAGACTTATTACTAATGAAGTCCCTAAGGTTCCTCACTGGGACCTCTTGTGTTTGGCATCTACTTGTTTGAAGTAAAAGCCAATACCAAAGGGCTCTGGCTGACTATGTTTGCAGATGACTGCAAGCTAGGAGCAGTCATTGAATCCCCAAATGACTTAGACATCCTTTTAGGAAGGTTTGCCCCAAATAAATAAATGGAAGTAAAATCATGGACCAACTCTAAATATCAAAAAATGCATCATTATATCCTTTGGGATGTCATCTATTTCAGACAACTACCACATTAACAATATGGCCCTAAGAGATGGCCAAGTTGTTTGGGATTTTGGCACCTATGTGGACACTGACCTAACTTTTGACCAACACATAAACATTGTTGGAAGAACATCCTTCTAGATAGCACAGGTTATAAACAAAAGGATTGTGTCTAGATCTAGGGATGTCACTGCCCCCCTTTACTCTGCCCTCATTAGGTCAATCATTGAACATAACTTCCCCTTTCACATATATTTGTCTAAACACGTGGAACAACTGGAATGCCAACAGAACTACCTTACCAAAAGGATGCAAGGCTTAAACAACATGTCCTACATGGATTGGTTCAAACCTGTGTCACTATACTCAATATCCTTCAGACTGCTAAGAGGTGACCTGTGTCTGGCATGGAAGGCATCCTCTGACTCAATACTGATGTATTTACTGCACATCAGTAAGTCAAATGTCATCATAAATACTTTCCTATAGATCTAAACCTCTTCTGCAACATCAATAAAACAGTGTGGAGGGACAGGTATATCTCATATAGGATACTACTGTTCTGGAACAGACTCTCCATCCGCATAAAACAAAGTTCATCCTGGTCCATATTCAAACAATCTCTTTGCTATAAATGGGAAGTGGAAGACCTCTCCCACTGTAAATGTAAACACCATAACTGTTATGGATGCCATTCACACATTACAGTATAAGGTCCAACAACATTATCAGTTACTGAATATGGTTTTTGAACACTTGAGCATTTGACTACAAAAGATACATTATATTGTAGAGAATGAATGCACCAAGGTAGAATTGTCACTACAATTGTTTGATGTGTCAGTATTTCAAGGCATCACATCATGTTATTATAGCAAGTGATATGTGTGCCTGTAATTGCCGTAGTAAGGTTTCAACATACATAATTTTGTCTTATTCCCTTGTACCAGAGGAGAACACTTACTACAAATGTTATGGAAGAAAAATGTATTAACACGTCATCATTACTCTGAATAAAAGCATTGCTATGTGAGAAATTATCACAGTTTTTTATTAGAGGAATCCACATCTACACATGTACACAGCAGATGTGTTTGACAGTGTTAGTGACATATATAGTTGCAATAAGACTGACACAATGTAGTCTGAGCAGTAATAGATGGATTTGAACTAATTACCTAAGATTTCAAGCTAAAGATTATTGCCTGAGTCGCAAGTGCCACATGACATGTTTCTGTACAACTGTGACAGACCACAGTTGAATGGATGACATAACCTTTGTTTATTATCTGGATGTTTATGCTAAAAAGTGGTTGAAGGGCACAATAGCACTGTACAGCTGCACATCATATATGTATTTGAAGAGTACTATACACAGTATGAGGATGAATGACAAACAGCTGGCTTCAAACATCCACATCCACAGGAGAAGTCTGACTTTTAAAGTGTGACAGTGCACTTTAGAAAGAATGACCTCATCATTATATTGCAGAGATGTTATGAAAAGTGAGATAAGGGAATGGAGGACTCATCTACCTCCCTAAAGGTTTCCCAATGTGGAAGTGGGTTAATTTTAGCTGTCGTCGCAGTTATACCTACCTGACTCTAAAGCTCCATACAGACAAGTTTAGAACTGCAGGATTTGAATATCCCTCCTATTTACTTGCATAATATACATGTCATTGCATTAAACAGACATGCCACAGCAGAAGTCTGACTACAAGTTAGACATACAGCATCTTTGAGGTGATGACCTGGCAGAAACACTGCTATGGTTAAAACTCAATACACATATGTTGGATTAGAGTTCTAGGCAAATTTCGCCACTTGAGTGGAATGTTAGTTTTTGAAAGTGTCAGTGAAAGCATTCTAATGCATTATGATCTCTACCCAGACATGATAGTTAGTGCTGTATTTGATTCACCTACCTAACTAGTTGCATATTCTAGAAATCACTGTATGAATCATAAGTGCAACAAGATAAGTCTGACTACTGTATTATGACAGTGCACTTTTGAAAGAATGACCTCATCAATGTGTTGCAGAGAAGATGATGTTGTGAAAGGTATAGAGTACAAAGGATTAGTATGTACAACATCACTTTAGCTAGTAGATCTAGGAGAGTCTCTCTCTGATATCTTCCCTGTGGGAGGAATAAAGGCACCCTGCTGAAGTTTCCAGGAGAAGGCGAAGGCCGAGGTACCAGAATTAAAAAGACTTATCAAACATTTTCACTGTTCGTGTTGTGTTCCAGTATTTAAAGTTACTTTTTTGGAGTTTTGGAGGTGGTTGTTTTTGAAGTGGACACAGCACCAAGCATAACTTACCTGTCACTATACCCCCTCTCCTCACATATACACACACACATGCGCACACGCCCACTCACACATTTCCCACATTGAGCATCATACTGCCTATCTAATTACATAAGCTAGGGAGCAAGTATAATTCAAAAGCGCCATTGGAGAAGTCTGAATTTAATTATGTGAAAAGCACAGTTATAACTGGTAAAAATTCACTGTGTGGAACACATAATACTGTGCATCCCAGGTTTTAAGAAAAATCATATGTGTATACATAACTATGTAACAGCAATGTGATTGTCCCATGTAATGACATACTTCTCTACAAAGATTTATATATCTCTACTATGATTTATATACTGTTCTTCATGTATATTGTGCTGCTGTGAGGGACATGTAACCAACTCACAGCATGGGATGACAAAGAAAATCACAGTTGTAAACCAGTGGATTATCAATCAAACATTCCTGCTACTTCATTCAAGGATGATTGCACACTTGTCTTGTCTCAGGCTTGTACAATGTGCATTGAAAAGATAAACAGACAATTTTTATGTAGGAAAGTGAACTACAGAATAACAGTGATGGATTATGTATGAATAGGTTAAACAACATTGTAATACAATTCTAAGTGTAACCTTTGGAGGGCAGGCATACATAAATCGACTGAATTAAATGAGTCAACATCACTTTGGAATGAAGATAACTTCTTGTCAAAATTTAATACAGACATACAGACATTGGGAAGCTTAAACAAAAAATTATTTTTTGTACTTCATATTGTTGAAAAATAGATAAAATGGAATATACATAGCTAAGCACAACAGCATGGAGGGCATCAGAGTAATGCAGTTGAAGCCATAAGCTGGATACTTCCATTTAGCTTTAGTTGTAGTTGGTACTCAGCACCAAACATTGTACAAATGCAGAGGAGGAAGACAAATGACACAGAAGGTAGAAGATACATAGACAGGGTAGAGGGGGTCAGAGACCACGTAGCGTATGAAGGTGGATAATGGTGGCTCATAACAGTATGTAGCCAACAGCTACACATAAAATTGTGTAATAAAACAATCAGCAACACTTAGCTAATGCCTGGAATAGAACCCCTGAAAGTATGTACAAATCTGTTTATACATCTGAACATTATCTCATAATACCACAAATAAATTCCTACCCCCATACACTTTAAATCACACAACTGAAGGACAGTGATGACTTACTGAAGCAGAAGGGATGGAGAGAGAGAGCGAGAGAGACAGAGTTGGAGACAGAAACAGCAATGGTATTTTTTCATAGACATGTAGGACTATCTGTATGGTGTATCACTCTTACTTATTTCCTTATTATTACTCTGTCATGCTCTGCACAATAAAGTGATTGCCATGGAGAACAAGAAGGTTTAGGAGAGCAAAAACAAGATCAAGACATAAGCAGGATAAGGGTGGTTTAATAAGTCTCCCTGTTGGGGATGGAATGTTTTTGCAAACACCGTCTTGCTCCACTATTCAAATGGTATGTTAAGGAAATGTAGTAAATGGAGAGAAATATAGACATTTGCAGTTAACTATATGATAGGAATATGAAATTTCATGAAATAACTTGCCCTACAGCTGTAATTGAACTTATGACAGTATGCAATAAATATCAGTGTAGAAACTGGGCAATTATCTCAGCACACCACACAGGTTAGTGCATCCAGCAGCCTAAGAACTGTTACAGTAACTGTTTCACTGTGCTGCATTTAGTCTGCCTTCACTCTATATTCCCATAGTGCAGTGCATTTAAGCACAGTTACACAACAGTGTTCACCATCACTCACCACTGGTGCACTATGCCAACCTCAGGACAAATGCTGAGGACAAAAAGTAAAGGTTTTTCTATGGGCACTTCTGGCCATGTGTGTTGTGTGTGATTCTATTTTTTTACTAGATTAAGCATGTGAGAGAGGCATTGATAGGATGGTGGTATAAATGGGTGGCAGGCAGAGGGTAGAACATAGGGAAATTAATACAGGAAGTTGCAGGATAGTGGTGGGAGAGCACCACAGCTAACCTCTTCTTCATAAATGCAACATAAATGTAGACTTGTACAATAAATTAGATCCCTTTGGAGAGTCACCATACCAGGGATCCAGGGATGGATGACAACAACACATTAATGTTGTATAGCCAATCGGACCAAATTCAGTGTGTCATAAGACATATAGGTGAAATGGAGAGCTATGTATAGGGTGTCATGTTTTATAGGATAGGTGGCAATTTTCATTATTTTTCTATAGAAAGAGGAATGTTGGATAAGGGGCTAAGGAATGTCAGGGTCAGGTTGGTAGGTTAAGAAGCAGGTGCAGATAAACAGGTCATACAAGACAGTCTGGATGGTAATGGATGCAAAAGGCTGGGGGATACCATGACTGGGGAAAAGTAGGAGACATTGCAGGTGTACCCATATCCAGCATGAGAACAGTGAGACTCTAATCCTCACCCTCAGAACTGTCATCACTGTCTCCTGTGTCAGCTGCCTGAATCAATGCCAGACATGGCATCATTTTTGCAATCCAATGCAAGAACTTTTCAACCCTGCCATTTCAGGCACTGAGGCCCCTTGACATTATATCCTCTACCAGATCTGTCAGCTCCTGACGGGTTACAAAACTGCCACCTCCACTCATATTGCTACTGGAGGGCACCACTGCACCAGCAGCTGAGGCAGAGCCATCTCACGCAGGTGGAGCAGGTAGGGCAGTGGTTGTTCAGGCAATGCTCACAGGTTGTGAGCCCAAAGTACTGAGTGTCCATGCTGCCATCTGTGCAGATATTGTGGGCTTAGCCACAGTTACATATCTGTGCTGTTGGTCATTTTGTTTTCAGCAGGAAGCTAAGCAAACAGCAGAATATTTAGAAATTAAAAAAGAGAAAGATGGGATGGGGGTGGGAGACAAAAAATAAAAATTAGATCCATGGCATCTCTCATTATTTTATATTTTCAATACACCTTTTTGATGTATATAAACAAATATGATAACTGACTATTATACACCTTTGCCACAGCCAGATATGTTGGGAATGTGTTAGTGTGTTATAAAATAAACTAATCTCACTGATAAGATATAAGAAATAGCAGCCTTTATTTCTCTGTGTAGTATATGATATATGCATTCACAAGTAATAATTGTACTTAACATAACTGAAATGTTCCTGACATTCATTATTGCTGTTAATATTTTAGAAAAACAATCTTGTAAAAAAACATAGTTGTTGTTTCTGAGCATTGAACCCACACACAGTTAAGCTGGTATTCTCATTGCCTAATGCAAGCAGTAAGAGCTATTGGGTCTATATTAGATTAACGAAGTTTCAGAACTTCGAATACCATATGGTTGACACCATATAATCGAAGTTCTGAAACTTTGAAAATCTAACAAAAAAAAAAAAAACAAAGGAAAGTAAATTGAAAGTGTTTTAGCAGGAGGGCAAGCCCCCCTGCACCCCCCACAGCCTCTGCTACTTAAATATACCAACTCCGAGATCGCATTTTAATGGAGAATGGTGCGGAAAGGGAAGCGCAATTTCATTTTTGGTATATTTAAGTAACGGGAGGGTGTGGGGGGTACAGGGGGGCACAGCCCCCACTTAAAGCACTTACTTTTGTTTTTTGGGTTTTTTTTTTTTTAGATTTTTGAAGTTTCAGAACTTCGATCATATGGTGTCGACCATATGGTATTCGAAGTTCTGAAACTTCGTTAATCTAATATAGACCTGAGCTATTGGAGAAGGCATGTATGCTTGATATCAAGATTGAGGTCTGCCTGCTCAAAATGGTAGGGTGTCAGGTACTGAAAACAGTTATCTGCCTTGCAGTTGGACCTGAGACATACTTACCCCATGCCTGTCTAAGGCGAGCTATTCTCTCCTGGTGTGCCTCACGGTTTGCTGCTATTTTGCTGCTATTTCCTCTGCAGCTATCTATCTATATGTTCATGTATGCATATATATATATATATATATATATATATATATATATATATATATATATATATATATATATATATATATATATATATATATATATATATATATATATATATATATATATATATGTATGAAAGCATAACAAATAACCACATGGACTGGTTAGATAATTAATGCCATATCACGCACAGGTTATGGGTCAGTATACTTACATAACTGAAGGGTGTGTGCAGTCCTAAATTCATTCTCCCTTTGGCTTAGGACATCCCATTTGTTCTATTTTAGGTCACTATGGTGGTGATGCCACTGTTCTCTAGTCCGTGAAATACAAGTTGCACTGGAGACAGCCTTGGCCAAGCCATTCCAATCTTCAGCCTTATACTGAGACCTGGTGTAATCCCCTTATAGCAGCCTACAGCTGTAGTACTTCATGAGGAGTGTGCAAACATCTTGGACTCCTCAAGACTCCACCTTTGTGCTGTACATTTAGCACCATTCTCTCCATCATTAGTTATGTCTGCAGAAGTCAAGCCCACAATGAATGTCTGAATAGGTGTCCAATTCAAATCTCATTTATAATAGGTTGAGTGCAAGGATGTGCACCCTCGCCAACTGTATTTGGGCAACTGTAAGCATGTGGATTCCTTGGCATACATATTGGCAATAGTTACACCAAATAGCACTAAAGGTGTTAAGCATGGCAGTGAGATTTGCTATGTGTGATGTTCAAACTACTGACACATGTTGCAGTGACCAACAATGGAATGCTTAATGGCTTGGCTTGTAATCACTGGGGTTTGGAAGGAAAGGATAAACAGGATGAATTGTGACATATTTTGATGTTGGGACTTATACACTGTTAAAGTTGTATTTTATAATCTCAGCATCTAACCCAAAGGTTAAAGAATGCAAAAATTGAAATGCAGCTTTTTAATTTTCATCCCTACAGGAGAACTTCCTTTAAAGAATGGTAATTAGAACTATAATAATTTAAGAATGAAAGAAGGTATACTTCAGAGAGATCTGTATGTGTGTGGCTTTAAGTAGTCCTGGAAATGCAAATCTATGCAAATGTGGTATTTCTGTTTGTATTTATATTTTAGTTGGGTGGAGTTACATGACCTCAGTAATGCAGGATGGGGTATGTTAGATACATACATACTTCACAAAACATAACTGTCCTGAATACATATTCAAGATATACAATGAGTCAAGATGATTATACAAAACTATTGTGCCCATCATACATATGCAAGTGCATTTTAAATTAAATATCATCATTGCCTTGTTTAAGATATTATACACACATTAACTTGAGGCTATTTCTGAATCATTATTGATATATGCTAAATAGAAAAGTTTAGTTATACAAGCATTTCTGATACATTGCTTGCAATAAACATGTTTATCATGGTCATTTGTCTTTCGTTTTGCATTCCTAATGAAAATGTGAGAAATGGGATTCTGACACCTTTTGTAAAAGTATGTTTTACATGGATCCAAACCGCTAATCACCTGTGTTATCTCTGCACTTACATCTTGTGCCACAAACATAGGTAAGCAGTATCGTCCAGAGTGCTGATGAAAGCATACCATTGCAGTATTGTTTGTACTACATAATGCAGCCTAAAATAACATTTTCACTTTTTTCCTTTGATAGTGAAAAATGTTTGCATACTGCTAAGTAGAGCACAAATGCAAAAGCAAAAGCATTAGAAAAGATGTATGAGAGGGAAAACGCTGACAATAAAATTAATTCAGTCAATGGGTATATCTAGCAATGGCCAGAGCAAAAAGTGCATTCAAGTGACACATTTGTCCTTCTCACATCTATTCGCACATTGCGGAACATATTAACAGACTTGTAGTTAATGACAAATAATGTGAAAGTGGACAGACAGCAGCTCACATGCTATTAGCAATACTGGGAATAGTTGAGTTTTACACAACAACATAGTGATAAAAATGAATGTGTGTAAATATGCATTCATACCCCCTCCCCCAGAAAATAATCAACTGTATTCAAACCCTGCATCAATGTATTCATTCAATTCACTTCACTTACACCTTGTATAACACAGTTAATTATCTGAGAAGTGGACTCCAGACTGATGATGTCCATGCATCATTGTCAGATGTGCTTGCATTACAGAAGGCAGTCCAAATTAAAATGTTCACTTTTTTTCCTTCAGCAATGAAACATATTTGTTCAATGCTCAGCAGTGTGCAAATGCAAAAGGCAACAAATTAAAGAAATTATATGAAATTGTAATGAAGGTAAAAAACAAATAAGGATACTAAATATGAATCCTGCATCACCTGTATTGTTGCTATAAGCTCACTTAATTTATACCTTATGGTACACATATAGGCAGGTGGCAGCTTGAATGTCTTTACTCAGTATGGCCCAGAGTGCTGAGGAAAGCACAACAATTCCGATATCAGTTGTAGTACTGATGGCACCCACAATTACAATTTGTCAGGGTTTAACTTGGGAAGTACTGCAACTGACAGTTGACAGCCAGCGGAGTGCAGTGTCAAAGGGTGGGCAAAGAATAAAGAAAATGGGCACATTTGAAACACATATTTCAAATTTACATTTCTGATGTTTCTCTGCTTTGTTATCTTGCAACAGTAACCTGCATAAAAACTGATAAAACTGTATAATTCTGGAATGAGATGGAAATAACTGAAATAAACTGGGATGAATGTCTGTCTGTAAATTACCCAGAACTGTGTTGAACAGGTGCCTGTCTCTCCTTTATGTGTCAAGTCTTTTTGTACCTTTGAGAATAAGAAATCTGTAGTTTGGTTATGAATGTTTTATTATGTATAGTGGAGGGAGATGTCAAAATCCAAATCAAATTTTATTATCCATAGCTTCTATACTCATTATAGTGTCTGTAAATTCTGTAATTGGAATGTGATAATTACTGTCTCCAATAACAGTGCTCATAATAGGATCATAGGATCATAGGAGATTACTAGGCTAATGGCTCTGGGGTCCTTACAAGTCTGGCCAAGAGTTTATCCCCAGAAAAGAAACCATAATCAACACCTGCCACTCCTGTCAATGAGGGACACAGACGGAACCCCCTGGACAAATTTGTGGTTGCCCATCCAATCATCAAGGATGCGCTTGAAGAGGGTCACTGATGTACTTTGCTTGATGTGTATGAGGAGTCTATTCCAGAGATGGGGCAGCCTCTGAGAGACAAACCTGTCTCTCCATCAGGTTTTGTTAATGTCACATATTAGATTTAAGTCTTTTGATCGGGTACTATGTGAGGAGTTAAACTTATAGATATGGAGCATCTCTAGTAGAGCAGGGTCTGAGATTGCCTTGTAGGTGAGACACAGGTCACCACTGAGCAATCTATACAATACAGAGTAGAGTGATAATGATTTGAGCCTGTCCACATAGGACAGGAGTTGGAGGCCATGAATTCTCTTTGTGAGGTATTTCTGTGTCCTTTTCAGTTGGTGCAGATGTCTGCAGAGGTACATACCAAATGGGGGGGTTGTAGTCAGTTATTTGCCTAATGAGGGAGGAGAAAAGAGAGGTAATGACCTCCTTTTTTCTGGATGCAATCCCTTTACTTATGAGATGAACCAAGTAAAAGGCTTTTCTGACCACTGCCCCTTCATGATGGTCAAATGTGAGATTGTTGTCAACTTGTGTACCCAGCTCTCTCACCACAGGTTGTGTTCTTAGGGGGTTGCTGCTAATGTGGCAATAAGGAGGGGCCGTGTTTTTGCCGAATGATATGATAATACATCTTTTTGCATTTAACTTGAGGCCATGACTTTGGCAACAGTCATTTGTTGCTCTGACACATTCTTGTAGTATGTTAACATAATTTGGAGAGTCAATGACAGCACCCAACTTACAGTCATCTGCAAACTTGGTTAGCAACAGGCCTTTTGTCTTTGCCTGGATGCTTAAGAAGTAGATGCCAAACAATAGGAGTCCCAGGACATATCCCTAGGGGACACCACCAGTGACAGGTTTGTTATCGGAGGTAGTGGCACATATTTTGACCTTGTGGGTCTTATCAGTGAGCCAGTTGGCTACCCACCTGATGAGATAGGGATTTATGCCAAGTTGTATTAGCTTTAAGAAGTTGCCCGAGTGAGGGATTGTGTCAAAGGCCTTGGCCAAGTCAAGGTAAGCTGTATATACTGACTTTCTCTCATCCAGGGCCTTGGTGATAGTCTTAAAGAAGTTAATTAGGTTCAACAGGCAATATCTGCCCTTGACAAATTTTAACTGGGTGGGGTCAAGTGCTTGGAAATTGCCTATGTCTTTGTTTAAGAGTTTCATGATAATGCACTCCATGGCATTACAAATCAGACTTCTCAAGCTAATGAGGCAATAGTTTCAAGGGTCAGTAGTGGCACTACCTTTGTGCAAGGGGATGACAATGGCAATTCTCCACTCTGCTAGAATGAAGCCTGTACTTAGGCTGTGATTGAATAGAGTGCTCAATGGCAAGGGTAGTTCTTGATAGAGATGTTGCAGAATATAGCCTGGGATACTATCAGGTCCCATGGAAGCTGTGTTCTTTGTCTTGGATAGGGCCTTTAACACTTGATCTATGGAGATGCAAGGTGTAGGGCAAGTATCAGGGATGTCAAATGGGCCTTTAGAGGGGGACAGGGGGTGAAGTTTGCACTGAGCCTATCTTCTAGCAAGTTGCCTAACTCAACAGGATCAGTGTAAGTGGAACCATGAAGGTTTCTGATGTAACTGAAAAAGGCTTTGTGGTTAGCCTTTGTTTCAGAGGCTAGTTTTGATTCATAATTGGCTTTGGAGGTTTTCACTAGTGATCTAATTTGCTTGTTGAGGCTAAGGAGGGAGTTTTTCCAATTGGGAATTTGTGCCTTTTTATCCATGGACAACAGTTTCTTCCTTTTGTTGTAAAACCTGATAGAGGATGTCCACCACATAGGATTGTGTTTCCTTGAGGAGCAGGTTTTAGTTCTGTTGGGTATGGTTGAGTCCATGCAGTTGTACAGGTGCTTGTATACTGCACTGGCATACTGTTCAGCATATTTGTCTGCATCCTCTGAGGGGGGCGATGGTGTGAAGCTACTGATACCCTCTGTTAGAATGTTGTAGTCAGTTTTTGAGAAGTGTTTTAGCCTGGTTATGGCTGAGGGGGGAGATTGGATGGGATACACACTTTGAATGAGATAGATCAATGGTCCAATCTCACCACTGAAGTACTTACTATGGGGATGGTGCAGCAGTCACCCATGTTGGTGAGAACTAAATCTAGAATGCTATCTACCCTTGTGGGAGATGAGTCAAGCTGGTCTAGTGCATTAGAATTGATGAAATCAAGGAATTGTTGGGTCAGTGCATTAGAGCAGAAATAGTTCACACAGTTTATGGTGGGGTAGTTGAAGTCACTATGGATCAGGGTGTTAGGGGGTACCTTGATGGACTCAAGTAGGTCCAGGTAGGAGGAGTGGGTGTCCTAATTCATGGAGAGGAGTCTATAGCTGGCTATAACTTGGATGGGTGTCTTTCCAATTGTCAATTTTACCTGGAGAAGTTCTAGTGCATCATGCTGGCAAACCAGTCTGGAGGTGTCCTTGTCTTTAATGAAAATAGAAACTCCACAACCCTTAGTCTTCCCAATCTCATTTGGAGTCGGAATGTGTGGAATGAAGTATAGTCTGGTAAGTCTGGTGATGGGGATGTACAGCCCTCAGAAACAGGACAGTTCACCTTTTCCTCAGAGGACGTAAAAACCCATCTGTAGTTAAAGAGACTTGAACTGGAGACAAAACATATGAAATTGGAATTGGCAGAGAAACTGCAGTGTGTACAGGTTGAAAAAAAGAGAAACAGCATCAACATGAGAGGGACATGCTGACTCTTTGACAGGAACATGGAGGTTATGGGGTAGGGAATAACTGAACCCCAGAAGTAACAAAAGTTGGTAAATTTCTTCCATATTATACAGAAGGTGATACTTTTGATAGTTTTATTCATATATCTGAAAGAGTATGTAAACAGTATGATGCTAACCAAGGGCATGATTCCTGATCCCCTTACTCCATCGTAAAGCTGTAACCGCTGTTTCTAAATTGTCTTGTACTGCCTGTTTAAATTATGACACAGTGAAACAATGCTTATTGAAATGTTTTAAGTTAATATCTGAAACTTACAGAAAAAAAATTGTGAGCATAGATATGGGCCATATGAAAGTGTATGTGATTGTATTGCTGAGGTAAGCACTTATATCCATACGTGGGTGGGTGGGTGTCATGTCACCACTTTTGAAAGGCTGGTAGACAGTTTGGTGCAGGAACAAGCCTTTAGCACTTTGCCTGAGGACATGAGAATCTGGTTGGCAGACTGGAAGTGTAACTCTGCAGATGAGTTGGGGAGAAAAGTGGATCGCTACTTGGCAAGCAGGACACCACTGCACAAAAAGTGGACACCCAGTGCTGCACATGGATATAAGGGAACTCAAGGCTGGCAGTCTAAACCACCCCAACAAAGTCCACCAGTAAATGGGGAAGCCACTAGTTCAGGTACATGGTCTGGATCAGGGTTTAGATGTTTTAAATGTAACCAGTGGGGCCATGTAGCATACAAATGTCCACTGAAGCAAGGTGGGGAACAAAAGGTGAGGGAGCCAGCAAGTGGGAATAATAGCATGCCAATTGTAAGTTGTGTGTAGACAACTGGGTACCAAACTATCACTGAACTTTGTATCTGATTTTAGTGTATAGAAAACAGGTCACTGCCAAGAGAGACACAGCCTCTGATATAAACCACTATGAAGCCTGCAGTGGTTAAAGAAGAGCAGTACTCCCTTGGGCAGTCCACTTTAGTCAGAGCTTTAGAAGGAACCCCATTCCAACTACCTTTGGCCAGGGTTCACCTTGACTGGAAGGGTGGAAAAGGAAGCAAGGAAGTACGTGTGTTTGAAGACATCTCTGCAGATGTCATGATAGGGAATGATTTTGATAATGCAGTAACTTGTGCACATGCATTTATACACAGTC
This sequence comes from Protopterus annectens, assembly GCF_019279795.1. Taxonomy (NCBI): domain Eukaryota; kingdom Metazoa; phylum Chordata; order Ceratodontiformes; family Protopteridae; genus Protopterus; species Protopterus annectens. The sequence goes on from NC_056743.1 coordinate 1,450,282,832, forward strand.
AGTCTTGGAGACAGGTATTTGGGTCTGGTAGCCTGGGGGAGACCCAGACAGACCCCGAACCAGAAGTCGGGGCTAGTGATGTGACTAGTTCAGGGAGGGAACTACCCTGTAGCAATGAGCCTGAAGATAAGCCACAGCTGTTGATATGTACTGATGTTCCCTTGGAAAGGGTGACTTCAAGGGCAGAGGTGAGTCATAGTACCAAGGCTAGCATTGAGGCACCCCTGTCAGAAGATACCATACTTCCTGTGGAAGGGGAGCTGGGAAGGGTCACAAAGGTAGAGTTGAGACAGGCTCAACATTTGAACCCTATATTATGAGGCTAGAGGAAGGTAGCTAAAGAGGCACCTGATTCTCAAGGAAAAGGGGAATCTGTACACTGGAACAAGGGGTTACTGTATAGGGAGTGGACCCCTGAGGGAGGGCTAGAGAGTGAGGTAATGCAGCAGTTGGTAGTGCCCAGAGCCTACCATCTGACACTTCTAGCCATAGCTCATGACATTCCTTTTTCGGGTCATATGGGCATAAAGCATACCAAGAGATGTATTGTGCAGAACATATATTGGCTTGGGATTGCAAGGGATGTAACAAGGTACTGCAGAACCTGTGAACAGTGCCAAAAAGTAGGCAAGGCAGGAGACAAGGTCAAAGCTCCTTTTATGCCTTTGCCTGTGATTGATGATCCATTTCAGAGGGTAGCTATGGATATTGTGGGGCCTCTGAGTACCCCAGGTTCCACAGCACAGGGAAGAAATATATCCTAGTGGTAGTAGATTATGCTACTAGATACCCTGAAGTGGTGGCCTTGTCCTCTATCGAGGCAGAGAAGGTGTCAAATGCTTTGTTAGATATTGTCAGCAGGGTAGGTTTCCCAAGATAAATATTGACTGCCAGAGGTGCCAATTTCATGTCAGATTTGCTGGCTTGTCTGTGGGATTGTTGTGGGGTGAAGCACCTAAAGATTACCCCCTATCACCCCCAAAGTAATGGTCTTGTGGACAGGTTAAATTCTACACTGAAGTCCCTGCTAAGGACATTTGCAGACCAGTTTAAGAGAGAGTGAGAAAAATGTTTGCCCCATCTGCTGTTTGCATACACAGAGGTACTCCAGGAATTCACACATCTTTCTTTCTTTTAATTTTTTATGGGCATAGGGTGAAGGGGGCCCTTGGATATGATTTGTGATGAGTGGGATGGTGAGTCAATGGTACCTGTCAGACAAGGAGTCTCTTGTGGTATATGTCCTAAACTTCAGGATAAGGCTTAGGGAGCTCATGGTCTTGGCCCAGAAGAACCTGGCAGGAGTCCAACAGCAGGAAAAAGGTCTGATATGACATGAATGCTCGAGTCCGAGAGTATGTAGTGCAACAGCAGTTTATGGTGCTCATTCCTGTCAGACACAATAAGCTGCAGGCAGCTTGAGAAGGACTCTTCAGTGTGGTAAGGAAGGTCAGTGATGTTAACTACATGGTAAAACTGCCAGGCAGGAGGCAAAGGCACAAACTGTGCTATGTAAACATCATGAATCCTTACCATGCTAGTGAGGCCCTTTTACTGAGTATTTGTAGTAGGTGGCAGAAGGAGTCTGAGGGGGATATGGTGACTGATCTCCTCAGTGAGGCTTGGACTGATACTCAGTGGAAGGGTTAGCAATGTACCAGTGTCTATCCCCTGGCCAGGTTTGAGAAATTTGAGTAGTGTTGCAGGAGTGTGGGGACATATTCACTGGGAAAACCTGGTGCACCCACCTGGTGCATCACCATGTGGATACAGGGCCCCAAATACCTATCAAGCAGGCCCCTTACAGGGTGCCTGAATTAGTCAGACAGACTCTGAGGGAAGAGATACAAGACATGTTGAAACTGGGAGTAATCCAGGAGTCCAGCAGTCCTTGAGCCTCCCCAGTGGTGCTGGTACCAATGAAGGATGATAGCAGCAGGTTCTGTGTGGACTACAGAAAACTAAACCATCATACAGAGTCACATGCATACCCCATGCCTAGGAAAGATGAAAACCTAAAGCAGCTGGGTGGGGATAAGTATATGACCACTATTGATCTGAAAAGGGCTACTGACAGGTGCCCTTGACTTCCACCACTAGAGAGAGGTCAGCCTTTGTAAGTCCTTTTGGACAATACGAGTTTCACAAAGATGCCTTTTGGGATGAAAAATGTTCCAGCAACCATCCAGAGGCTGGTAGATCATATCCTAGCAAGATTAGGAGATTATGCCCTTTCTTACCTGATGACTTTGCCATCTACAGCCATTCCTGGCAAGAGCAACTTCAGCATGTCAGGGAGGCCCTGGGCAGACTGCAAAAAGGAAGGGATGACCATGAAGCCCAGTAAGTGTCAGGTGGGTATGGCAGAGGTTTGTACCTGGGACATAGAGTGGAGACTGGTAAGATCAGGCCAGAACCTGCCAAAGTGGAAGCTATTCAAGCATCGCCTGCCCCTGTTACCAAAAAGCAGGTGCGGGTATTCTTGGGTACAGCAGAGTACTATAGAAAGATTGTTCCAAATTATAGTACAATAGCTGCTCCCCCTCTCAGACCTGGCAAGGAACAACAGGCCAGGCAAGGTTTTGTGGACCTCAACCTACAAGCAGGCATTCCAAAAGCTTAAGGGGCTTTGGGAGGACCCAGTGTGCTAGATAGTCTAGATTACAGCAAATCATTTATTGTGCAGGTGGATGCCTCAAACCATGGGGTGGGGGCTGTAATCAGCCAGGTTTCCTCACTGGGTGAAGAATACCCAGTTGTATATCTCAGCCATAGATTCCAACCCAGGGAGGAATGTTATGCAGCTGTAGAAAAGAATGTCTGGCCATAGTATAGGCACTGGAAAAACTTCAGCCCTATCTGTATGAAAGGAAATTTACTGTGGTTACAGATACAGTCCCTTAACATGGCTACATCAACCCACACAGCAAAATTCCAAGCTATTATGGTGGAGCCTATGGCTGCAGGCATATGGCATGACACATGACAGTGAGCACGGTAGTGGGGTCTGCAATGCCAATCCAGATGGGCTGTCAAGACAGGGTATGGATTAGTGTGTTCTCAAGCAATGTTCCTCCAAGGTCATTTGAAAAACTACCTTGATTCTTCAAAGGGGGGAAGAGATGTGATGATGTGAGATAGTGCCAGCTATGCCAGGGGCTGTAAGGCATTGCATGTGTAACATATGCCAGCATAGCTAGCTAGAGGTTTGTAAAGAATTATGTCACTCAAATATCAAACTGATTCATACAGATGTTTGTGTTAAAATGTATTTGTAAAGTTGCTTGTGTTAAAAATGTATCAACAGTGGGTCCTGCTGGACATCAAAGAAATATACATGTATGACATACTAAATTGGTTTAACTGATGAAATGTATACATTTTAACAGAGGATACTGGAAGGGAAGAGTTAAACTCAGCCCAGCTAACCTTAAGAAAAACAGCCTGAAATTAAATGACTTGGTTTAGGCCGTAAAGATTTTATCTCACAGGTCTGAAAGCAGCCAAAGAATGGCTTGTTAGTTTCTGCAGGAAGAGTGGAAGTATTGCCATTAGTTTACAGTTTCCAAATATTGTAATAAATCTTAATTAAAGTTCTGTGTATGTATTGTGACACATCAGTGCCAGATTCTGGCTAAATTTGTAGTGAGAGGGTATTGCGGGAACCATAGAGTCAGGTGACCTGATGCAATGTCATTCTATAGCCAGCACTGAAACCATATTTGACTACTAGTGAGAGACATGAGGTGTGCACTCTGTTTTGGGACCTGGCAAGACACTCATCCACGTTCATCTTGTTTTTCTTTAGTAAGTAACTAGGGAACAGTAATTCTTCAGTCAGTAAATGCAGTAAGATTAACTAAATGTAGTTTTTTTCTGTATATGTCTGAGTTCTTCCAACTGTTTTTTTTTTGTTTTTGTTATATTTCCTGTGATTGAAACTCTGTTGTTTATTATAAATAGATATTCAGTATCTTCATGACTTTTATTATTTAATATTAAGTGTATATAAATGTTTCATTGTGTCTGGTCTTTTAGAAAATATTTAAGCTTTGAGAGTATTTGCATTTATTTAGTGGTACTGTGGCTCCATATTCCTGAAAGTCTTGCTGTTTGGTTAAATGCTACCATTTGTACAAGTATTAATTTTAATAAATGTAATTGGATACCCTGGTAAAAACATTAAAGTAGCTAGCTTTGGGTGTTCTGGTGGCAGCAGATCTACCTTATGGTCTGGGTGGAGGTGGCAGACCACGGTTAAGCTGAGCCAGACTTTCCCAAGTGTGTGTGTGTGTGTGTGTGTGCGTGTGTGTGCGTGTGTGTGTGTGTGTGTGTGTGTGTGTGTGTGTGTGTGTGTGTGTGTGTGTGTGTGTGTGTGTGTGTGTGTGTGTGTGTGAAAATCAAAATCTCAGAGAGTGTGTGTGACAGTTACTTTCAACAAGGATACCAAGAGCACTGATTTCATACAGATGGTGGAGGAGGACTTGGCTTGAAACACCTGCCTAAGAACTCAGCTGTGGTCAGTGGGGAGTTTTATTTGGGGCCTGAAGTGAACACCCAACCCCAGGACTGGAGGTGTATTCCCTGTGTGCTCTTAAGGGAAATTGTATTTGGTGCAAAGGACTGCATCTGAAAATACTGTGTATGTCTATTTTTCCTCAATGTTAACATTCCCTTCTGATGTCAGTGGTGAGGATTGAGGCTTCTTGATCACTGGCCCAGATGAGGGCCATCACAGTCAGTATTACAGAATTGTTATAACTTGTGTGTAATCATAGGGAGTATTATCTTTTCAATTGTTTTGTGCATGATGGATGCATACATTCACACATAACTGAGTTCACAGGCAAATGTATTATAAATTTAATTTTGTGTCTGCTTTCTGTTTCATCTTATACAGGATACGGCCCCCAATATATCTGTACTCTACAAGCCAACGTTCACTGATTCAGAAATTGGGTCATTATCCAAGTTTTCCATTGCCATGGAGTATTTTCTCTTATGAAGAGGCAGAAGTTACAAATCTTCCTGAGACAGGAAGTGGCAGTAGGTGGTCATTGACTTCAAAGCTTTTGAAGGGCATGGGAAAACTTCCTCCCAGATATAACACAGAGCAAGTGATAAGAGCACCTCTGCCCATTGTAGGATGGCTGCAATTGCTGGGGAACAGGTGGTTGTGGGGGTTGGCCTGCTACCAAACCACCACTGACTAAAACAGAGATCCAGATAGCTCAGCAGAGGGTTCACACAGATTCATTGATGTTGGTGCTGATATGCACTACAGTCCATGTCTCAAGTAGAACTTCTAGGTATGCAAAATAAAAATAATGTGTCATTCTATATATCTTTATACGCATATATCTTGTATGTCTGACATATCTAGAGCCAGTCATAAGTTTTTTTTTTTTAAACAAGAAACATCTTTATTAAATTATCACGTATGACATAAGCAATCCTACATTTATACAAATGAAAAGAAACCATATTGACAGAATTTTATTTGCAAACATTATATATCAAGTTTGAGTTAGACAACACAATATAAGGGAGATAGGGAAGGATATCTGGGCAGGATTCAACTTTTTAGTACATTTTTCTGCGAGGTGATTTTTAATCGGAGCATGTATAGGGGATTGTTCTGTTCCTTGTTTCATTTGCATAGTGATACTTATCAGCTTTCTATCTGCTCCCTTCCTTAAATACAGGGACATCTGGATTGCAGTCTGCAAGACCACCTCCACATGGTAAGCACACATGTTTTATAGGTTCATAGGTTGGTACTAGGCTATCAGCCCTAGGGCCTACACAAGCCTAGCCATAACAATTCACTGGCTATTTCTTCCCACACTATTTACTTCCCTGGACCGCTGTCTAGCAAGGCGACTGACATGATCCCCAGGGTGACTTTCCGTTCTCCCATCCAATCATCAAGGTTCCTTTTGAAGATGGACAAAGAGGTGCTCTGCTTGACATGTATGGGCAATCTATTCCAGAGTCTGGGGAGTCTCTGGGTCAGGAACCTACCCTCCAGCATGTTTTGTTTATTGTGATGACAAGGTTTAGATCCCTGAAGCATGTGGCTCTGAGGGATTTGGATTTCTTTAAGTGTAGCATGTCCAACAGCTCTGGGTTTGACATGGCCTTGTATGTTAAGCAGAGATCGCCTCGGAGTAGACGATATGTGACAGAGTATAGCTGGAGTTTTTTAAGGTGGTCAGCATAAAGCATCTGCTTTAGACCTGTGATTCTTTTAGTGAGGTATTTCTGCGGCCTTTCCAGTTGTTGCAGAAGTTTTGAGAGGTACATACCAAATGGGGCATTGTATTCTATAATGGGTCTAAGAGGGATGCGTACAGTGGGACAATGACCTCCTTTTTTCTGGATGAAAAGCCCTTAGTGATGAGGTGTGCCACATAGAAGGATTTCCTGACTGTTGTGGCGATGTGGTTATTGAAAGTGAGACCACTGTCCACCTGTGTCCCGAAGTCCCTTATCACACTTTCGGTGTTTAGTGTACTGCCACCTATGTGGTAATTCATGACTACATGTTTTTTCCCAAAGGGAATAACTATACATTTCTTGGCATTGAGCTTGAGCCCATGGCTCTAGCACCAAGCATCTGTTTCTGTAAGGCCCTTTTGTAGAGTATCCACATCATTTGGGGATTCAATAATGGTTCCCAGTTTGCAGTCATCTGCGAACTTTGTTAGCCAGAGTCCCTTAGTGTTGGCCTGTACTTCAGAGAAGTAGATGCCACACAAGAGAGGTCCCAGGACTGAACCCTGAGGTACTCCACTTCTCACTTGTCTGGAGCTGGATTTGGAGTCAGCTACTTTTACAGTGTGTGTTCTGTCAGTAAGCCAGTTGGCAGCCCATCGAGTGATGTAGGGATTAATGCTCAGCTTAGTAAGTTTACCTATGATTCTAGAGTGGGGCATGGTGTCAAAGGCCTTGGCAAGGTCAAGATAGACTGTGTGGACTGCTTTACCCTCATCCACGGCTCTGAAAACTGATTCAAAGAAGTTAATCAGGTTCAGGAGAACCGATCGGCCCTTCACGAACCCAAACTTGGTGGGGTCCAGTCTTTGAAGGTTGCCAATGTCTTTGTTTATAAGTTCCATGATAATACATTCCATGGCCTTGCAGATCAGGCTCATCAGACTGATGGGGCAGTAGTTCCCGGGATCCAAGGTGGATCACCCCTTGTGGAGTGGGATAACTGTAGCTATGCGCCACTCAGTGGGCACAAAGCCTGAGGTGAGGGTATGATTAAACATGACACTTAGGTGAGGTGCCAGTTCATTTTGTAGTTCATGTAGTACACAGTGCAGGATGTTATCTGGTCCCATGGATGCTGTATTCTTAGCTTTGGAGAGTGCTTTTTTACCTCTGTGGCCGTTATTACCGGAATTTGGCAATCTTCCAGTATTGAGATGGGCCATTTAGGGGGTAAGAGGGGGGTGAAGTTGGCACTGAATTGATCTGCCAAGATATTGGCAATATCCTTGGGATCATTATATTTAATGCCATTCTGTTGTAGCTCAGAGCAGATCTGAGCATTGCCATTTAGATTCTTGACATAGTTATAGAATGCCTTGTGGGTGTCTTTGGAATCTTTGGCAATTTTATTTTCATAACTAGCTTTGGAGGATTTAATGAGAGATCTCAGCTTCTTACTGAGGCTGGTAAGGGAGGTTTTTGCATCCTGGGATTTTCCTATTTTCTGCAACAGTTTCTTCCTTTTATTGTAAAGTTTGTTTATGGCAGGGGACCACCAGATTGGCTTCCGTTTTTTGGAGAAGAGCATCTTCGTTCTATTTGGGATGGCACAATTCATACATGAGTGGATGTGCTCGTACAGTGCCACTTTTAATGTTATTAGTGTATACAAGTTAGGTTTAGGTCTAACTGAGACTAATATTTGTATTGCTTTAGCATCTATTAGATTTTAACATACCTTTTGTATAACAAAGTTCTGATAATTTTCATTCCCTATTTCTCTCTTTGTTGTGTTTAATGCTTGTTATCATAAGTGATCAAGACAATGGCAATGTGGAACTCCTACCACCTGATGTCAGAGTATAGGTAGAATCTGATGATGATGGTGGCATGAAGATGCACAGTCTATATGGGTGCATAGGGTCAGTCTAACACTGAGGATGTGGCTCCCAAATGCCTTGCCCATGGTTTGAATACAGTCAGTATGCCTATGCATATACGACAGGTTGACGATGAAACAGTTGATCAGGGTGGTGTGGTTACTCTGATTGCAGAGCTGGTTGATTCACCTCATAGCCATCATGAAGGCAAGGTGCCACAGATGAGTGTTGGTAGACTGCTCAGAGGAGACCTGCTACCACACTCCTCTTGATGATGGTGTGCCATTAGGTTACATCAGACATATGTGAAGGGCTGGCATAGGCATTTTCAACCAGGGACTTGGAAGAGATAGCACAGTAGTAAATGTTATGCATTCTGACATGCATGACTTCCTGAACCATGTGGGTGACTCCTTGGACAGCATAAATGACACACTCAGTTGGGTAGTGTCTGTGATGCAATGTATTCTGTGGGATTGTGAGTATCCACTAGGCTGGAGAGCTGCTACATCTACTGGTGTTAGCAGATGTAGCTGTACCCCATTCCAGTCCCATAATAGTACTACTTCAACTGCTCCATCAGTGATTGCAGTGTCCACACCTAGACATGATAGGCCATTGGGTCGTGGCCCTGGATGTAGTCTTAATGACAGCTCTTCCAGCCGACATCTCTCACATTAAGGTAGCACCTCAAATTCTAGCCAGGGTCATGGAAGTAAAATTGCAGCTCCTAGAATAGGTAGCTATCATGGTGGGAAGTAACAACTCAGAAATTACTACTCTGCCATTCGTAGCTCACACCTGCCCAAGATGCCAGGACATAGCGCTAGCTCAGTGATTGAATGTGTTCATGCAGACACACACACACACACACACACACACACACACACACACACACACACACACACACACGCACACACACGCACACACACACTGAAAAAAAAAACTTACAAGTACCACCTCACACACACGCAAGCTATATAAACAGTACTGTTGAGTGCTGTACATGTCACTGGCCCTGAACACTGTATTCTCTGATAAATATATGTGTTTGTTATTCACACACACTCATTACTTTGGTGTTAGTCTTGCCCTCCTACCACCTTCCAACCACCCTGTGTAAATGATCATGATGACTGCACCCTGCCCTTTGCACATGTTTTTGTGACTTAGCTTGCTTACTCAAAGGTGCTCATTTATCTGTATGGATTGCAGAAGAAAAGGTTTTGATTTCTTGTTCCTACTCATTTGTGAACAATTGCTTATATAATTGTTGAACTTTATTGTACTTCAGTGTGTATTGTAAGTAAAGCAGTCAAAACAGTAGGTATTTCAGTCTTGCTTATTACTATATCTGCGCAAATGTGGGTATCATTGACCTGTTCCATGGTGTACAGATATCAGTCAAGCATACCTCTCAGCCTCTTAGAGCAAGAAATCTAGACAAAGCCATCAATAAAACTGGGGCAAAGGCCCAAGAATATGGACAATTTTTAAATACTGCTCTTACAAAGTTAGAAAGTTGATAAAATAACAGGTTTTGCATTAGCATGAATTTTCTGAAGGGTGTGAAGTCTGAAACTGAAATGTCTGTCATTATTTTCTAACTTCAGTCTTTAATTAATGATTCATATGTTCATAGGTAGGTACTAGGCTATCGGCCCTAGGGCCTATACAAACCTAGCCAAAAAGGTATCCTGGTTTTCGCTACCCAAGAAAATTATTTTTCTGTGCCCCTGTTGAGCATAGCCACAGAGGTGATCCCTGGGGTGAATTTCCTATTTCCAATCCAATCATCAAGATTTTCTTTGAAGAGTGCTAATGAGGAGCTTTTTTTGATATAGATAGGTAGTTTGTTCCAGAGTATGGGAAGTCTCTGGGACAGGAATCTATCCCTTCAGCATGTTCTGTTTATTGTGGTGACAAGGTTTAGGTCCCCAGAGCGTGTAGCTCTGAGGGATTGGGATTTCTTTAAGTGGAGCATGTTCAACAGCTCTGGGTTTGACATAGCTTTGTATGTTAGTCAGAGATCGCCTCTGAGTAGGCGATATGCGATGGAGTAAAGCTAAAGTTTTTTGAGACAGTCTGCAAAGGGCATCAGTTTGAGGCCAGTAATCCTCTTTGGGAGGTATTTCTGCAGCCTTTCCAGTTGTTGCAGATGCCTTGTGAGGTACATACCAAAAGGGGCATTGTACTCTATAATGGGTCTAATGAGTGATGAGTAGAGGGGAACAATTACCTCTTTTTTCTTGGATGAGAAACCTTTTGTGATGAGGTTTGCCACATAGAAGGATTTCCTGACTACTGTGGTGATGTGATTATCAAAGGAGAGACTACTGTCCACCTGTGTCCCAAGGTCTCTTATCACACTTTCAGTGTTAAGTAGACTACCACCTATGTGGTAGCTCATGGGTAAGAGAGTTTTTACCAAAGTGGATGACAATGCACTTTTTGACATTGAGCTTGAGGCCATGGCTTTGACACCAGGCATCTTTCTCAGTGAGGCCCTTTTGTAGGATGTCCACATCGTTAGGAATTTCAATTATGGCTTCTAGTTTGCAGTCATCTGTGAACTCTGTTAGCCAAAGACCTTTTGTGTTAGCCTGTACTTCAGAAAAGTAGATACCAAACAGGAGAGGACCCAGGACTGAACCCTGTGGTACTCCATTTGTCACTGGTCTGAAGTCAGATTTGGAGTCTGCTAATTTCACAGTGTGCATTTTGTCAGTGAGCCAGTTGGCAACCCATCTTGTGACATAGGGATTTATACCTAGATTAGTGAGTTTATCTATAATTCCAGAGTGGGGGATGGTGTCAAAAGCCTTGGCAAGATCTAGATAGGCTGTGTAAACCACCTTACCCTTGTCTATGGCTTTGGTGACTGCTTCAAAGAAATCAATCAGGTTTAGGAGACATAATCTGTCTTTTACAAACCCGAACTGAGTAGGGTCCAGAGTTTGGAGATTACCAATGTCTTTGTTTATCAGTACCATGATGATACGTTCCATGACCTTGCAGACCAGGCTCATTAGGCTAATGGGGCGGTAGTTCCCAGGGTCTGTGGTGGCTTCCCCTTTGTGGAGTGGGATAACACTGTCAATTATTTCACACATATTTTGCGTGACTCCTGGCATTGTTTGGATGTTATTAGACAAAAACACTTTGATGGCCCTTTCATTATGGTGACAATAGATGTTATCAACTTGTTTTCAGTTATACCTCAGGTGGAAGGTTTAGAAATGTTTCGAACTTGTATTGAAAGATTTTGTGGCATGCATACTGTGAAATGGTCACTTGTAGTTGACCTAATGGAACTCATTCTATCGAACAACTTTTTATCTTTTGAGGGTGGACTGTATAAACAAGTAACAGGTGTAGCCATGGGCTCAAAATGTGCATAATGTTATGCTAATCTTGTTTTAGCACAGTGGGAATTGGACAAAGTGTTTACATCAACTTATATGAAGTACGTGTCACTTTAGCTGAGGTACCTTGATGACTTGTTAATTTTTTGGAGAGGACCAGTTGACATAATACACACCTTTATAGATTATCTCAACAATACTACTAGTTTTCTCAAATTTACTTATAAGATGCAGTAATAGGTGCAATTATCTTGACATCACACTTTATACTTAGTGAGTGGTACAGAGGAGTGATTAGATTAGAATCTAATATTTTTAGTAAAGAAACTTATTCAAATAGTTTTCCTTAGTTGCCACCCAAAAATATTTTGTGTTGGAAGGCAGGTTGCTTGTGAATTTCCTATTTCCAAATATGATTTTCTTTGAAGAGTGCTAATGAGGAGCTTTTTTTGATATAGATAGGTAGTTTGTTCCAGAGTATGGGAAGTCTCTGGGACAGGAATCTATCCCTCCAGCATGTTCTGTTTATTGTGGTGACAAGGTTTAGGTCCCTAGAGCGTGTAGCTCTGAGGGATTGGGATTTCTTTAACTGGAGCATGTTCAACAGCTCTGGGTTTGACATAGCTTTATATGTTAGTCAGAGATCGCCTCTGAGTAGGCGATATGTGACGGAGTAAAGCTAGAGTTTTTTGAGACAGTCTGCAAAGGTCATCTGTTTGAGGCCAGTAATCCTTTGTAGGTATTTTGAGCTTTCCAGTTGTTGAGATGCCTTGTGAGGTACATACCAAAAGGGGCATTGTACTCTATAATGGGTCTAATGAGTGATGAGTAGAGGGGAACAATTACCTCTTTATTCTTGGATGAGAAACCTTTTCTGATGAGGTTTGCCACATAGAAGGATTTCCTGACTACTGTGGTGATGTGATTATCAAAGGAGAGGCTACTGTCCACCTGTGTCCCAAGGTCTCTTATCACACTTTCAGTGTTAAGTAGACTACCACCTATGTGGTAGCTCATGGGTAGAGAGTTTTTACCAAAGGGGATGACAATGCACTTTTTGGCATTGAGCTTGAGGCCATGGCTTTGACACCAGGCATCTTTCTCAGTGAGGCCCTTTTGTAGGATGTCCACATCGTTAGGAATTTCAATTATGGCTTCTAGTTTGCAGTCATCTGTGAACTTTGTTAGCCAAAGACCTTCTGTGTTAGCCTGTAATTCAGAAAAGTAGATACAAAACAGTGAGAGACCTTGTGGATCGAACCTGTGGTACCTAACACTTGTCACTGGTCTGAAGTCAGATTTGGAGTCTGCTACCACAGTGTGCATTCTGTCAGTGGCCAGTTGGCAACCCATCTTGTGACAGGGATTTATACCTAGATTAGTGAGTTTATTCATAACTCCAGAGTGGGGATGGCGTCAAAAGCCTGGGCAAGATCTAGATAGGCTGTGTAAACCACCTTACCCTTGTCTATGGCTTTGAAGTAGACTGCTTCCAAAGAAGTCAATCAGGTTTAGGACATGATCTGCTTACAAACCCAAACTGAGTGGGAGTCCAGAGTTTGGAGATTACCAATGTTCCTTGTCAGTACCATGATGATATTTACTCCATGGCCTTGCAGACCAGGCTCATTAGGCTAATGGGGCGGTAGTTCCCCGGGACCAGGCCTTTGTGGAGTGGGATAACCGCCACTGTGTGTGCCATTCATTGGGCAGAAAGCCTGAGGTGAGGCTACATTGAATATGGTGATTAGGTGCCAATTCATTCTGTATTTCATGTAGAATGGAAGCCCGATGTTGTCAGGTCCCATGGATGCTGTGTTCTGGCTTTGGCGTAGTGAAGTATACCTGTGCAGCTGTGACAATAATCCTTGTATCTTTTTGGTATAGATGGGTCCTTAGGTGATGGGGTAAAGTTAGCACTGAACCTATCTGCTAGATGCCAAGGCAATATCAGTTGGTTCTGTATATTTAGTGCTTATTGTGCCAGTAACCTGGTTAAGATCTGAGTGTTGCCATTGGTATCTGACATAGCTATAGAATGCTTTGTGGTTGTCTTTTAGAATCAGTGGTGATTTCATTTTCATAACTTTTCAAGCTTGAGGATTTAAGAGGATCTCAGCTTCTTACTGAGGCTGACCAGGGAGTGCTTCCCAGTCATGGATTTACTTTTTGCAAAACAGCTTCTTTCTTCTGTTGTAGAATTTCTTTATGGCAGGGGACCTCACCAGATTGGCTTCCTTTTTTTTTGAAGATAACATCTTTGCTTCTGTTAGGGGATAGCATGACCATGCACCGCAAGTGCTTTATAAAGTGCATTTGTGTGTAGGATTGGCAGTCATATTCTTATTGTCCATCTGCATGGTGTTGTGAAGTTTTGCCACTTCTGTTGTAAGAAGTGTGAAGTTTGCTTTGGAGAAATTCTTATTGTGGTTTCTAATTGGGGTGTGGGACGCGGATGTGGATATCTAGCTTGATTAGGTTATGGCTGTGATCTGACCGAGGAATTAACCTATGGTGGAACACTGGTCGCCCATGCTGAAATGGACCCCAGGGGTCTTGGGATATTGCTGCCCCGGTGGGGTGTGATAAGCTGATCCCTACAGATGTTGGAATTTATGAATTTTAGAAAACGCGGAGCAAAAGAGAGTTGGTACAAGGAAAGAAGCCTTTCCCAGCGTTAATGGTGGGTAGTTGAAATTGCCCATTAGGTTTTGGCCAGCTCCCTATTTTCCAGTGTATCAAGAAAAATGATAAGGGGAACTTGGGGCATGGTGGGGAACCCAGTAGTAAAGTTACAATTTGGATTATGGTCTTGGTCACAGAGTTAGTTGCACTTGGATAACAATTTTGATGCAAATATGTTGAGTTAACTAGCCTGGAGGTGTGGATATCCTTAATGAATATGGACAATACCTCCACCTTTAGTGTTTCAGTCCAGCGGTTAGGTGGCCGAAAGTTGTGGTTTGAATTTCATAGCCTGGTAATGCAGGGGTGCTCTCTTCGAGCCTTGATCCAGGTCTTTCACTGCACAGAAGTCGCGATGTTCTCCATATCTTAAGGAGTGCCTCGAAAGTGAATGTATTTTGAAGTTTGCTACTTGTGTAGCTGAGTAGCATTACCCCTGTAGATTTTGCTTGCTTCTCTACCTCAATGGTGGTGAATTTGTTATTTGAACCTGCTCAAAAGCAATTATAGGGCTGGCAAGCCTTAGCCAGTAGTATCCGAAATCCCAAGGTGCATACCTCAACCTGGAACATCAGAAAATCTGGACAAAAGTCTGGAAATAGGTGCCAAATTGCACGCTGATTAACATAAACTTTGCATGACATAATTAGCAGCACCGCCCACTCCAGTGGAATTGTTGTGGGATACCAAATTTCAAACGAACTAAAGAACAGACAAATCAAATAAAGCACCAGAGTCCCTCTGCAGCCATTCCATTGCCCTAGTAATCTGGCTATTTCTCCCCATTTACCATAAACACTAATGTGCATACCGTTTACTTCTACAATGATTTAGATTTTATTTTTAGCATTTCTGGCAGCAGTACTAAATCCAAGCAGAGAAATCAGGTTCAAAAAGCAAGGATAAATTGATCCTGAAGTGAAGGATCAAACCAGGAAGCCTTATTTTTGAAGCTTTGATGAAGAAATGAACCCTACCAAGGGCTAAAACACCTACAGCACAGATTTTGATAACACACGCTGTAAAGTCTTCAGAAATATTTTGTCATGAAACAATACAAAACTACTATAAATATTCATCACACTTAGCAACAATGTCAAGTTTGGGCACAGGAATAATTTGGCAATGAAAAAGCCATAGGATGGTATAGTCCACTACTGATTCTAGTGGGTTCCTCTAATTTCAAGTTAATCTAAAAAGCCATAGGATGGAACAGTCCACTCACTGATTCTAGTGTCTTCACCGTTAATCTAAAGAAAGGGTTCGACATCCCATTTCAAGTGCCAAACCACCAGCAATGCGCTACAAAAAATGTGAACTATTTAAGCTCCAGGACACTAATGAAAGATTATTTTACCACCCACTGCACTGCTCTCCCCATCGTGAAGATGACTCCTGCTCAATACAGACTCCTGTCCTGTACCACGCAGATTTTCATGTTGAAAGACCCTTGAAAATCAATGTTCAGCAATCCAATAAAATACAACTTTCAACCCTTTGGGGATTCTAGCCACACACACAGACAGGCTAAGGTGTTTGCCTTACAAACACAAGGTGCAGTGGGGTTTGAGTCTCACAGGGGATACACTGGCTAGGCTTAAATGGCTCGCATAAGTTAGCTTAGTACTAAACTATGAACGTATGAACACACACCACTTGTTAACTTGAATAAAAATCTTGCATGAGGCATCTCAGGACTACAGCATCCACCCCCTTTAAAAGTACAACTCAGTACCAAAATCCATGTAAATATTCTGGGGTAGAACCCATAGACTTCTGCATCAAAAGCAAGTATATACTATCTCCTGTTGTATACCAACAATGCAGACTTGATAATAAGTAGCACTAAACTTTCCCTGAAGAACTTTGCAGCACAAGAACCGGAAGAAGCCAAAATTTATTGGGGACAAAGGCTAAAAACCAGAAAGGGACACATTTAACACTGCTTTATAATATTAGAAAAGTTGCCAGAATAAAAGCTTTTATTAACATGCATTTCCTGAACGATAGGAAAACTGGAAAGTCCTTAAACAACTATAAGTAATTATTTAGTGAATTCAATTTCCACCGACGGTTAGACAACCACAAATTTTGAGAGAAACACAGACCAAAAGTATGAGCCAAACATTCCAGATACTCTGTGAAACTTATGGACTCTGACCTCGGCATTTTACACACAAACCAGCAGCATGACCATCTTCTTTCCACACACAAACCAGCAGCATGACCATCTTCTTTCCACACACACAAAACCAGCATGACCATATCTTCTTTCCACACACACAAACCAGCAGCATGACCATCTTCTTTAGCAGAGGGATGAATTTGAAAGAGCTGATGGAAAGTGAAAGTACTAAGAACGGACCTTATGGAAACTCTAAAATGAATAAATGTGGGTCGTGTAGTGTTTGTAGGTACATCAATAATGGTCCTTACGTGGTAGTTCAGAACTTTCACCGATCTATTAAGTGTCCAGGGTACTGCAACTGTAATACCAGGAGAGTGGTCTATATTGCTACATGTCTTAGTTGCCCTACATTTTATGTAGGTAAGACCATTAGGAAACTTAGGGTAAGAATTCTTGAACACCTGAGGGACATTAGGAACAAGAGGTCAAGTAATGCCCTCTACACGCACAGTGTTAAGTGTGAGAATTTCAACAAATTTTTATTTTTTGTTGTCGACAGAATACCCGACAACGATAGAGAAGGCAATTTTAAGATCTTGCTTGAAGTTCGATATACTCTGTGGCAACTTAGAATAGATGCATCTAGACCCCCTGGTATCAATGAGTTTATATCATTGTCTAGTATTTTAAAATATAGATCTAGTTTTGTTAAAACTGAACTTTTTATACATATAACATTTAGTATATATATATATATATATATATATATATATATATATATATATAACATTTATATTTATTTATGTGGTTTATAAATTTCATAGTTTTGAACATTTTTATATTTTTATATTTTGTAACATGCTTTGCACTATGAATTGACACTACCTTGAATACTTTAAGAACACACATTTTGTTCTGATTGGTTGAGCTAAAGGGTGGGATGCTTTGAATTTACTTAAGGAAGTTGATTTCTTTGTGATTTCACTACTCTGAAGATGCCCAAATGTTCAATTGGTGAAAGCGCTTAGTAGTGGAAGAGTTTATGGCAATTTTAACAAATTCTTTGTTTCTTGTTTTTTGTCTTGTATATTATTAAATTGAGTTGTTTTTCACATTTTGCTGGTTTTTCGGCTGGCTTTTATCTGGGACCTGGACTTGGTTTACCTCACTAGTTTTTCATTCAGTTTTGGATTGTTAACCACCACTGTGTGCCATTCATTGGGCACAAAGCCTGAGGTGAGGCTATGATTGAACATGGTGCTTAGGTGGGGTGCCAAGTCATTCTGTGTTACATGTAAAATGCAGCCTGGGATGTTGTCAGATCCCATGGATGCTGTGCTTTTGGCTTTGGCGACTGTGGTTTTTACCTGTGCAGCTGTGATTACAATAACTTTGCATTCTTCTGGTATAGAGATGGGTCCTTTAGGGGGTGAGGAGGGGTGGTAAAGTTAGCACTGAACCTATCTGCTAGGATGTTGGCAATATCAGTTGGTTCTGTATATTTAGTGCCATTGTGCTGTAACTCAGAACAGATCTGAGTGTTGCCATTGAGATTCTTGACATAGCTATAGAATTCTTTGTGGTTGTCTTTAGAATCAGTGGCGATTTTGTTTTCAGAACTAGCTTTGGAGGATTTTATGAGGGATCTCAGCTTCTTACTGAGGCTGACCAGGGAGTGCTTTCAGTCATGGGATTTTACTCTTTTTTGCAACAGTTTCTTTCTTCTGTTGTAGAATTTCTTTATGGCAGGGGACCACCAGATTGGCTTCCTTTTTTTGGAAGATAACATCTTGTTTCTGTTAGGGATAGCATGATCCATGCACTCGTGTAAGTGCTTATATAGTGCATTTGTGTAGGATTGAGCAGTCATACCTCTATTGTCCATCTGCATGGGTGTTGTGAAGTTTGCCACTTCTGTTGTAAGAAGTGTGAAGTTTGCTTTGGAGAAATTCTTATTGTGGTTTCCCTAATTGGGGTGGGGACGTGATGTGGATATCTAGGCTGATTAGGTTGTGGTCAAATCTGACCAAGGAATTGACCTATGGTGTGGAACACTGGTCGCCCATGCTGGTAATGACCTGGTCTAGGCTATTGCTGCCCCTGGTGGGGGTGTGGATAAGTTGATCCCAGGTGTTGGAATTTATGAATTTTAGAAAACGTTGAGCAAAAGAGTTGGTACATGAGTAGTTTTCACAGTTAATAGTGGAGTAGTTGAAATCGCCCATTATTAGGGTTTTGGGTTGTGCCCTAATATTTTCCAGTGTATCAAGAAATGAGGAGTGGGAATCCTGGGGCATGGTGGAGAATCTGTAGCAAGTTACAATTTGGATTTCGGTCTTGATCAGAGTTAGTTGCACTTGGATAATCTTGGATGCATTATGCTGAGCAACTAGCCTGGAGGTGTGGATATCCTTAATGAATATGGACACACCTCCACCTTTAGTGTTTCAATCCAGGTTAGGTGGCCGAAAGGTGTGGTATGAATTATAGCCTGGTAATGCATGGGTGCTCTCTTGAGCCTTGATCCAGGTCTCTTTCATTGCACAGAAGTCGATGTTCTCCATTTTAAGGAGTGCCTCGAGTGAATGCATTTTGAGGTTTATACTTCTAGCATTGAGTAACATTACCCTCAGATTTTGCGTGCTTGTACCTGTAATGGTGGTGAATTTGTCATTTGAACCTTGCCTAAAAAAGGCACTATAGGGCTGGCAAGAGCCTTAGCCAGTATCCGGAATCCCAAGGGTGACAGGTGCAGGCCATCTCTGGCAAAGCATCGTAGTCTGTCGGTCATGTCATCCCAGGCAGACAGATACTGGATCCCCTTAGAATGACACCAGAAGCTTAGCCAAATGTTGAAGTCAATACTTTTGTCCTTGTACTGTGGTATCATTCTGGGTGATGGCAGGATGCTACTCAGGGCTAGGGTCATACCTGCCTGGGCTACAAGATCGGAGAGCTCCCTCCATGTCTCTTTTCATGTAGTCCAGGGAGGTACGTCTCAGGTCATTTACACCAACATGGACAATGACGGAGTCATATTTGTACTTGTTGTGGAATGACCTAAGTGCGTGCATTATGTGGCAGATCCTGGCACCTGACAGGCAGCTGATAGCAACTTTATCCTTGTTTAGCCTGGTGAGTGGAAAATCAGTGTGCATGACTATAGAGTCACCTATGACTAGAGTGTTGGGTATGTTGTTATGCCTTATGGACTGTGGTTGAGTGGCACACTGAGTTTGTGGGCTATGTGTCATTTGGGTTGTATTGGGGGGGTGGAGATTGCATGCGTTTCTGCTTTGGAGGTCTCTGTTGCTTGAGCAGATTTTTATTGAGAGCCTCCGCGAATGTAGGTGTGTGTTTTGTGTTGCTCTGTGTGTGTTTTGGTGGTGTAGGTTTTGAGGGACTATGTGATGATTGTGATGTGGTGCAAGTGTTTACCTTCTCCTCTTGACTGTCTACTCCAGTCTTTGGTGAAGAGAGCTTTGCTTCCAGTTTGGTTATATAAGTGCGTCTTTCACAGGTTGTAGTGTTGGATGGTAGAAGGAGAGGGTTGTCTGTGTACATGAGGCAATTGCTGCATTTCCCCATGATGCCCAGATTCATCAGGTAGACAAGAGAAACACTCGGAGCTGACCCTTAGACATGCCTGAATAGGTGCTTATTTATTAAGTACTAAAAACTTTTTGCCTCTAGGCAAGTGAGGAAAGTTGAGTGCTGTAGTAATTTTTATCTTATTTAGTGCTCACAACAAGTTCTAAACAAGCACTCAGCTCAAAGAAACAGATTTGAGTGCTAAAACTAAAAAAACTGGCTAGTTTTAAGGAAAAATTTGAAGATCAAACTTTATGGCGCCAGGAATAGTTTAACCCTAGCTAGGCGACGATGCATAACATGTATTTTTTTCTTTTATATAACAGTAGCAAATGAGCAAATGGATTTAAACAAATTAACCAATAAAAAGCTAAAAACTGAGCTTTGTTACAGCAGTCTTCGATCAGACAAGTTCTAACTGCACATGCCTGCCACTAGGGTGCAGGGGAACCTTCTCCAAAAAAAGATTGTCTGGATTACTGCTCAAGTTATACAAACAACGCTAGATTCAGCAGGTCTGAGTTTAGTCTATGCTACAGCAAACAAGGCATACCAATTTCAGAAAAAAACAGTTCAAATGATTTGCCACTAATTTACTAGAAAACGACAATTTTATGAAAAACAGACCTAAAATATGAGGCAAACATCTGGACATTTAGCGAAAATCTGTACATTTGAGAGGTATGTGTCAAGTGAAATGCTTGATGCACAGTATTGGATAGAATGCATGGCTGTATATTGTAAACATCAGTCATTATTGCTGACATAAGTGTACACCTCAGACAACTGCTCAGCTTAGTAGCACATACATATTTTAATATGAGAGTACTAGTTTATATAACATGTTTTTATTCTTCACGGGTTCTACACTTACCTTATTATTACTTCAGGTACAAATTGTGTTTTTGGGGATTGTCCTTGTCTGGGGATATGAGAACACAGCGATTACACAGTTAAGTAAAGGTTGTTGAGACTGACAAGCAATGGTTTTCATATTTGCATGTGCATGGGATCTTATGCTTTGACATATGTGGTGAGTGTATGTGCTATTCTTTGCAAAGATGCATCTTAGCCAGAGCCAGGGCATACTGTGCATGCCTCCATCTGCCAGCACCATCTGCAGCTGGTGGTTCTACATCAAACTCCTCATCTGTAGTTGTTGCTGTTGGCCCTGCCTGTATAACTTGAAACTATGGTCCTGCCCGTTGCTGACCTTTTTGAAGCTGTTTCATATTGTGTAACATGGCACAGACTGTAGGTTTTTGGGCAGAGGTGCCTTAGTCATACTGCAGGACACTTCCTGATGTGTCTAGACACTGGAACCTTAATTTGAGCAATCAAAAACACATTCTATTCATATACTTGGCGGGGTTGTGTGGGTTTCTCATGGGTGTCATGTGCCATGGCTCCAGTGCATAACCTGCCTTCCCCTGTGGAAATTCACCCCTAGCAAACCTTGTGCATAGTTCACAGGTTTACTATATATGTGAGTCATGAAAGCTGTCTGGGTTACCTGCACAGACACTGTAGATGATCCCTTGGGCATTACAGATAACCTGACAGTTTACAGAGTGGCATCCTTTTCTGTTGATGTGCCTCTTTCCCTGTTCACTGGGTGAGGCTTTTATTTCTATGTGTGTGCAATCCATGGCCCTTAAAACTTCAGGGAACTGTGCTATTGCATTAAATTCCTGCATGATTCTTGCTGTCTCTTGTGGGATGCACAGGAAACAAATGTGATCCTTTGCATATAGTAGTATTGCATTTATAAACTGATAAAATATTTTAGAGGCTGATGCCTGTGACACCCCAATATATCTTCTGTGAGTCTCTAGAAAGTATGAGTAGCTAGTATAAGTAATGGTTCTACATATACCACTGTTTCTACTGGGATGGGATCTCCATGATTTCCTGGAGCCTGTGGTTGGGTGACAGAGGTTGCATAGTTCCTGTAGTGCTTCCCTGTCCACCCTGTATCACTCTGCAATTTCTGTGTCCATGGTAAATCAAACAGGGTGTAGGGACATTTTCTTCTTCGTCTTCTTGCCAAAGTCTGGCAGTAGCAGCATCCTGGCAGTAGGAGCACCTTGACTTAAAGCCTGTTGCACATACAACATAATGCTTGCAGCACCAACCCCTTACGTTTTTTTTTCTTAGTGTAATCATGCCTGTATCTAGTTTCCTGAATAGCTCTGCCATGTTTTGTTAGTTAATTAGCATGTAATTCAACTCTTCATGCTTTCATTAGCATATTCTGCCATTTCCCTTTGTTATGAGGCTCCACGTGACATGTAGAGTCATTTAATGAATACCAAATAACATGCTATCATGTGCATGGTACACCACGCCACCAGCACAATAGCAGCACTTAGTGTAGCTGTTTATTGAATCCAGCCGACTAATTTTTTGAGGGGTTCAATTTGTTTCAAAAGAGAAGACTATTGCTAGGTGGTTAGATTTTATTAAGGAGGCAATGATATTCAGGACTATATAGAAAGAGAGGTTAGTAAGGACAAGTTAAAGAATACTATAACCCCTGTTTGGAAGAGATTGATAAAGCCCCTACTGTGCCCCAGATGAACCCTGTTCTAGTAGTGGCATAGGCACTGGAGGGACCAGATGTGGGAAGATGGTTCAGCTGCTTTTACAGTATTTGTGTTTCCTCTTCCTACTGTATCACTTCATCTTGTTTTTTTCCTCCTACTTGTTCTCTAAAGTGTTCAATTGCATCTTCTCTGCTGCATTTATTACTGCTTGTTTTAACCTGCTTAAATTTTAAGTGTTATTCTAAGCCTCTAAGTTTTGGTTTAAGCACTTGGGCTTTAGGCCTACTCCTTAGCTCTCCCTGGCCTCTCTCCCTCAGATTCTGACAAATATGGATGGACAATTTCCTATGGTTTCTCCTGCCAAACTGGTTGATATGGGCATCCTGAGACAGTGTAGCAACTGTGTCATGTACACGTAGGGTTGCCAGCTGTCCTGTCCGTTTTGTGAATCCCCTGTCTTTCAGACAAATTGTCCAGTTAAAAATTTAAACTCATGAAGTCCGGTTTTTTTTTGCCAGAGGAGAGGAGAAAGTAAATGTATCCAGCTCGAACGGAGGAGGTGATGATATACTACTAGCTACTACACAACAATGAAATGCTTTTAACTTCAGTATTCCTGGTAGCTACATAGTTTAGACAGTACATACATTAACTTAAGTGGCAGTGATGTAATACAAATGGACAAATTTTATTTTCTGCTATACGGATTGTAGAGATATCACTGGAAGGCAGTACTCCGGTGGGAAAAATCCACGGTGGGAAAAAGTTTTTTAGCTATCATTATCCTACCAACTACCAAGCAGTGACAAAAGAAATCTTATAGCAAGATTTAAAATGCCTAAGCACTCTGCCAACATTGCCCAGTGTTGCATTTTAGTACACTCAGACTGATTTTAGAACTTCACCATGCAGTGTAATACTGCTAGCAATTAACACGCCCTGATTTGTATTATCCTCATCTACTATGTTGAACCGTATTCCATGAAACAAATTGTGCATCTTGCTTTTTGGGCACTTGCAGTTACCCAACATTATTTTGCTTTTACTTAATTCTGTCGCAAGGGACCACATTGAAAAATAAAACTATCTCTTTGCCATGTTCAGAAAATGGCAAGTGTGCTAGCTGCATGTGATTTCTTTTCCCGTGCATCTTTCTTAGATCTAGAGGCTTGAGTCATCTTTCATTCAGTCTTATTGCCATTTTACAACTGCATAGCGGTCGGTCCAGTCTGCATCTTCGTAAACTTGTATTAGAGCGCATTGTTGTAGGAAGTTACCTGTTTTAACCCGCAACTTTGGCAATATAGAAAAACATTAATGAAACTCTTTAAAGTATGTGTGCTTTTCTGAGATTATGACGTATACTTTGAAAGTAACATAAAACATGTCACCTGTTAGAAATCCATTCATCCACAACCCTTTATCCCATTTTTGCATATGTGACGAAAGAAAAGAGTGGGAGGTCAGTCGGACCCAGTACAAGATCTTAAGTACTAGCATCTGAAATATCACACTAGGGCAGTAACACTTAGCTCAACTGACCCCCACCCAATACAGGCGCAGCAAGGACTGAAACTTCCTAATCCGAAATGCGGAAGTAAACGGAAAATATGTTACATCTTAACAACTGAGTACCTGTCCCATGCCCCAGTACAAACAGTATTTGACAGAACTTTCAAAATGCAAGGGAATGTTAAGATCATCATTTCTGAATGAGCAGTAAAGTGATGTTATTGACTTAAATGATCTTATGGGGTAAATCAAAACTTACAATTTTTAATAGCAAAGATAACTGCTTACATTTTTTGGATTTTTAATCAGATTTACCACCATGTGTACAGGCTGCTAGCTCTTGACCTTTTATATCCATGGATCATCCATAATTAGGTTTAGGAACATAGAAAATAAATAACTGGAGAAAAATGCACCATATTGACACTTTTCATCAATACTGGTACTTACATCTGCAGCAGCCTAGCAGTGCAATTAGTGCCACCTGTGTTCTTTTCTCCCTTTTAAGTGGCCATCAAAGTGGGTGGTCCCATCAGCTGATGTCACTGTGATGTCACAAAATAGGTGGGGCATGGGCGGGAGAGGGGGTGGGAATGGGTGGAGTTATGTGTGATGCGAGGGGCGTGACTTTAGTCCAGTTTTAGCCGCAAAGAAACCTGGCAACCCTATGTACACGGACAACCATCTACCATTACCACCTAGAACAATATTTGTTAAAGCTGTAATTACATAAAGAAGCTGGAGTCTATGCTCTCTCCCTCACAAGCCAGTATATCTGGCACTGAGAAGGCTGTCAACACACTCACTACACCTTATATCCTAACCACAACTAAACATCCACATATGCAGAGCTATTCAGCAAAAACAAACCCAAACAAAGGTGACCTCAGAGACAAAAACACATGAGAACTCCACAACCCTCCACACCACATACTATGCATAGCCCACATACCAGTGTCTTGCAACCACTAAGGCCTAACCATAAATCCAACATATTAGTCATGAGAGACTCCATTGTGAGACACACAGATGTGCCTCTCGCCAGGCTGGATAAGGAGAAAGTCACAGTTAGTTGTTTGTCAGGTTCCAGAATCCACCATATCACACATGCACTCAAGTCTTTCACCAACAGGTACTGTTATGACTCTGTCATAGTCCATGTTGGTGTGAACGACTTGAGATGTACCTCCCTGGACTATATGAAGAGAGACATGATTGAGCTCACTGAATATGAGTCCCAGGCAGGTAAGTCCCTAGCCTTAAACAGCATTCTACCATCATCCAGAATGATGCCTCAGTACAAACAGAAAATGATTAACTTTAACAATTGGCTTAGTTTATGGTGTCATTCCAGGGGGATCCAATGCCTGACAGCCTGGGAAGATATGATCGACAGACCATAATGCTTTGCTAGAGATGGCCTGCATCTGTCTCTCTCTTGGGCTTCAGGCTTCTGGCAAAGGCCCTTGCCTCCCCCCATAGTGCCTATTTTAGGAAAAGTCATGAGATCAATACTACCAACATAAAAATTTCAACAAAACACAAATTAAAAGTCATGCTGCTGAACGCTAGGAGTCTAAACATGAAACTGCACTCATTGCAAGCATTCTTAACCCTGGAAGATGCTGATATTTGTGCAGTGAGAGAAACCTGGTTCAAAGCTGCGGAGATCACCCCAGCCTTACCTGGTTAATCATCCCATCATATATTCAGTCCCCAAAATGTGGGCAGCAAAGCTAGAAGAGGTGAAGTTTCAATATATATTAAAGACACACATACCTCCAGGCTGGTCAAACAGTATGATGCACAGGAGACACTCCAGATGCAGTTAACCATTGACAAGACCCCTATTTAAATTATAGGTAGCTACAGGCCCCCAAATTTGACTCAGGATGCCCACTCCACCTATCTGGACCTCTTCAGATTTATCAGGATTCAACCCTTTACCCCGATCCTGGGTGACTTTAATTACCCAACCATAGATTGGAAAAACTGCTCAAACCAGAACACAAATGCCCATAGATTCCTCAATTTTATCAATGCAAATACCTTGAAACAGTTAGTCGATACCCCAACAATGGGTGATAATATCTTGGACTTGATATTAACCAGCATAAGTGACCACTGAAGCATCCCTACAGTATCATCCTCCCTGATAGGATCCATCCATGAAGCGGTCACTTTCGAAGTCACCATCTCCCCTGATCCCACTCTAGCTAGGGTCAAACAAAAAAACTTCTCCAAAGCTGATTCTTGAGGGATGGTATAACCAGCTTCACAGCCCACTCCCCCTCTGTAGGAACTGGCACCAATGTCCAAATCTACACCAAGGTACTATATGAGCATTTATATGGATGCATGGAATCAGGAATACCCGACAGGACAAAATCATCCTTCGCAAGGAAGAGTAAACCTGTCTGGTGGACATTTGCAATAAATAAACTCTATAACAAAAGGAAACAATTGCTGTCCAGGACCAAGAAAGAGCAGGTGCCCAACTGGAAACAATCTCTCATTAGTCTGAACAAGCAAAGATGAGCACTAGTGAAATCCTCTAAAGCCAACTTCGAGTCCAAATTGGCCACATCTACTAGAGACAATCATAAGGCCTTCTTCACATATGTCTGTAATCTCAAAGGAAGCACCCAGATCTGTTCAGAACTGGTGGTCAAGGGCACCACATACACAAATGCTGTAGATATAGTCAATCTACTGGCTGACAGATTCAGAAAAAAATTCTCTCCTCGTTCCCCCCCATCAGTATATAAGGACATCCCCAGTACCTAACGCCCACCCCTTATCTCTAGGGAACAGGTCATCTCTGCCCTCCCTAAGGCAAACAATACAGCCTCCATGGGACCCAATAACATCCCAGGCTGCATCTTGCATGAACTCTGGCATGAACTTGCAGCACCATTAGGCACCCTATTCAACCAAAGCCTGAGTACTAGCTTTGTCCCAGCTGAGTGGAGGGCAGCCACCATCATCCCTTTACATAAAGTTGGAGTGTCCACCAATCCAGAAAATTATAGGCCCATCAGCCTAACTAGCCTGATCTGCAAGGCCATGGAGCAGATTATCATGGACCTCATTAACAGGGACATTGGCAACCTCCAAACACTTGACCTCACACAGTTTGGCTTTGTCAAGGGGAAGTCATGTCTTTTAAATCTGGTTGACTTCTTTGAGACAGTCACCAAAGACATGGATGGGGGGAAGATGGTGCACATCGCTTACCTTGACCTGTCCAAAGCATTTGACACTATTTCCCACTCAGACATAGTAGATAAACTCTCTCTCAACTACACATCAATCCATATGTAACCAGATGGGTAGCAAATTGGCTCACTGATAGAACCCACTTAATCAAAATAGGGTAAGCCACCTCAAGCTGTAGACCCATAAAGAGCAGTGTACCCCAGGGATTGGTCTTGGGGCCTCTGTTATTTGGGATATATTTCTCTGAGGTGCAGGCCAAAACCAGTGGGCTATGGCTGACCAAGTTTGCAGATGACTGCAAGCTGCGTGCAGTCATCAGTTCTCCAAGTGATGTGGAGGTCCTCCAAGAGGGTCTCACACAAACAAATGTCTGGTGCCAGAAACATGACCTCAAGCTGAATGCCAAAAAATGCATCATCATCCCCTTTGGGGATAGTGATGTCCCCACATATTATCACATTAATAAGGATGTTCTAAGTACACAATCAGTAGTAAGGGATTTGGACACCTAGGTTGATAGCAACCTGACGTTTGACCACCATGTTGTTTCCGTTGTATGGAAAGCTTTCTACATGGAACACCTCATAAGTAAGGGTATCTCATCCAGGGTCAAAGAGGTCATTACATCCCTGTATTCTTCCCTCATAAGGCCAATTATTGAGTACAATGCACCCTTTGGCATGTAACTCGCAAAGCACATGCAGCAACTGGAGAGACCACAGAGGTTCCCCACCAGGAGAATCCAGGGCCTCAAACACCTACCCTACACAGATAGGCGAAAAGCCCTGTCCCTCTACTCAGTTTCATACAGACTCCTCAGAGGTGACCTCTGTCTGGCATACAAAGCAATCTCAGACCTCACCTTGATGGGACTGCTGCATAACTGCAAGTCGAGCTCCACTCAAGCAACCAGTAGACACAACCTCAACCTGGTCTATGATATCAATAGTACTTGTTGGTGGGACAGATTTGTGTCCCGGAGACTCCCCCATCTGTAGACTAGACTCCATCTTCACGTCAAGCAGAGTACCTCATTATTCCTTTTTAAGTGCAACCTGGATAACTGGATGGGAAACAGAAAATACACCCCTGGGATTCCACCTGTGTCCCTGTTGGACAAGGGTTCTGGGTGGTGACTTGTGTAAACATGGGCTAAACTCTTGGCTAGGCTTATAAGGGCCTCAGGGCTAATAGCCTAGTAACCTCCTATGATCCTATGATCCTATGAGTGACTGATGCTGGTTCACCCATCCTAGGTGAACAGAGGCTGCCTAAGGTCACTGCAGTAGCAGCATTAAAAGCCTGGCAAGTTTCATGCTCTATGACCTCTTGTGCAAGAAGCTGCACACATGCGCCTCCAATATGCAATGATTGCAGAGCTCATGAGGCTGCTGCAGGGTGGAAGAGAGTTAGGGTACATTCCCAGCAGCAGCTGTATAATGCTACACCAGCATCCTTGATCTACTTATTGGCCCCAGATGAGGTTCAGGTTGAGCCCAGGGAAGGCTAAGGTGGGTCTCTTGGACCCATTGAATGAGCAGAAGAACTGGTAGCAGCAGGTGATCAACGGTGTGGGTGGACAATAAAAAAGAACTAGTGGGGTGGGAAAGAATTTGGTCAGAGGAGCTTAGCATTAAATAAAACTGTGGAATCTTTGAATATATTTTTATGAAATGTATGGGTATGCCAGTTTATACTGGAGTAGTTAAAGTTATACATAATAAATGTATTTGCTTTGATGGAGAGATTTTTGATCCTGTTTAGATACTCAGCATGCTCAGAGTAGGGCACAGAAAGGGGCCTATAGTTGTCAATGAAACAAAAGGCAATTTTATTGAGAGTTACTCATGAGTAATGATGGTAGGATCTGTACTGGCTTTACTGGCGGAAATAAGTGATGGTTATTAAGAATGAGAAACAGTTATGATTCAGCTATTAGCTACAACCTGGCTGCTATTAGTGCTGGTTGTACTATAGCCACACTCAGCTAGGAATCAATGTCTATCTGCTTCTTCTGTCACCAGAAGCAAAACTGAGATAGGGTTTTTCTTGAAAAGCTGGACACAATCTCACTAGTGATCCATAGTCTTATTCTAGATGTTGCAAAGTCCATATGCCTGTTGCAGTCTTCTCTTGGACGATGTATTGGGAAGCACATTCAGCTCTTCAGCACATTAGGCTACTAAGCTGCAGAATTTTCCAGAATTTAAATTGAAGATATTCCCACCAAAACAACAACCATAGCAACCAGGTAAGTCACACATTAAGCCCAATCAGAGATGGCTAAGAATTAATGTCCCTCTGCTCCTTCTCTCACTAGGAACTAAATAGTAGCACCAGTCTCAAGGCTGTTGATGAGCAGTTGTCTGTAAACTTCTGTCATCAGTGGTCACATCCCAGATGTCACAGATTTTAAAACAAGCTAGCAGATGTGAAACGTGCTGTAGATGTTTTAGTTTGTACCAATGGGAGAGAAGATATGCAACAGTAATCAAAGTTTTGCCCCTGTGAGCAGAGCACCTCCCGAATGATTATATAACGTTCATTAGTATGAGATTATTAGATAAGAGTGGAAAGAGCTTCTGAAATGTAATTTACATGAGGAACAGGCATCACAAGAGCCAATGAATTTAAACACACTACAATGATTGGGTGGGCATGGAGAAAAAAATCCAAAATAGTCACAGAGCAGCTTTTACTTTGTCTAGTTCTGCTTACCGCAAATAAAAATGGTATTTCTCATAACTTCCCAGAATTCAAGTGCAATTAATCCATTTGCAGCCAAAGAGTGCATAATATTGCTTGCTAACTGATCACTTCCAAAGCCTTTATTTGCAGATGCTGTGACTGTGAACAAGTCAATTAACAAGAAAGTGCTCCTTGATGGAGTTTGAAAAACAAGTCTCCTTGGATTAGTGCTCTACCTTGGGTGACAGCAAAAGAAATACAGAAAAAGAAAAAAGAAAGTAAAGAAAAGAAAGGGAAAGGTGAAAAGCAATCTAAGAATGTGGTCTATAAACCACAACATAAAACATGGCCACAGAGTTTGTTTACCTGATAGCTCATACAGAGTAAGCTTAGTGCTAGTCTGCTCACCTTAAATAAAATGCTACTTCTCAGCTCCTCAGATTGACATAATCCCATTGCAATCATAAAATGCATTCAAATATTTGCTAACTGGTCCTAAGTAATATAGCTTTTAACCTTCAAGAAAACCAAGCAAAACAAATTGCAATAACAAATGATCAAAAAGGCAGGTGACATTGTGGATATGCAAAGTATAAATCAAGAAATCCAAATTGGTTACAGAGCATTAAGCCTTGTCTTTTCTGCTTACCTTAAATAAAAGTGCTACTTCTCAACTCCTTCCATAATGTATTTAGTACTGATCTATTTGCATTTCAAGAATGCAACACACATACCTTCTGACAGGCCCTAAGAATTTCTTTTAAATTGCAAGGAAGTAAATCAACAGAAATACCTCACTAAAAGGATACATGATCTAAACACCATGTCTAACATGGTCCTACTCAAAGCCCAGTCACTATACTTAGTGTCCTACACATTGCTAAGAGGTGACCTGTGTCTGGCATGCAGGACATCCTCTGCTTTACTGATGGATTTACTGCACATTAGTAAGTCAAATGGCATCAGAAATAATCAGTCTAGGGATCTAAACCTCAAGTGCAACATCAACAGAATGGTTTGGTGGAACAGGTTTATTGCGCAGAGGATATCACTGCTCTGGAAGAGACTCCCCATCCACATAAAATAAAGGTCATTCATGGTCATATTCAAGAGCAACTTGGACCTATGGGGTAGGGAAATTTTAAATTTATCCCTGGATTGCCCCCATACTACTAATGGAAAGAGGCAGCTCCTAGATGCTGTATCTCATGCATGGGTTCCCTCAAATTACCTATGGTATGATCACAGTTATTTTCACTAGGGGTAATATATAATTGACCATGGGATAGGTAAGGCCAATCAAACACCAGACGGGATAGGTTAATTCAATTTCCATAGGGAAATTGGCTAGTCTTGAAATGGCCCACAAGTCAGATAGCCTAGTACTTAAATATGAACCTATAAAAACAAATGTAAAAAAAAGCAGAAAATTTAAAGTCAAAGGTCTGCAATAAAACAAGAGCAAAATAGAAGAAGCAATGTCAGCACTCAAATTATAAACCAGGAAATCCAAAAATGGTCACAGAGCAGCTTTATTTGACAGCTCACACAAATTAAATTGTGTTCTATTCTACTTCATTTAAACAATAATGTTACTTCTCCTAGGTCCTCCTACAATAAAGGAAAAGTTAGTCTCCTTCCAGTCAAAGACTGTAATACAAATGTTCCTAAGTGTCCCCAATTAAAAATTCCTTTTTTAACAGAAAAAAAATGAAACAGAAGTAAGGTATGTATGCAAATTCTAAACAAAGAATTCCAAAATGTTCACAGAGCAGCTTTACCTGGTAGCTCATACAAATTAAGCCTTGTCATTTTTATGCTTATCTTAGATACAAATGTTACTTTTCACATTGTGTTGCATAAGCCTATATTTCTTGCTCACAAAATATTTTGTTTAACATAACTTCTCCTTCCATCTAGTCACATTGTCTGTCTAGCATCCCTCACTACCCTCAATTATCCTATCACCATCCAATGTAGACAACAAACAGTTGTAATATCACAAAGACACCTCACTTTCTAAATTATATTTGTCTTAATTTATTGTAAACAATGTATGTTACATTTGTATATATTCTTTAAAATCTTATTACCTAATAATGGTGTTGCACAATTGTGTGTTTTCATTGTACTTTTTATTATCTCAAGTAAAACGTAATATTGATTTTCTTTGTATTTCTTGGCTGAGATTGAATTAGTCACATTTGATTGGTAATCTACCCCTGCAAACAAAATTTAAATAAAATTAATTAAAAAATACTGGTATAGTTACATTTCCATGTATTTGTACTCAGTAGCAGAGCTGTTTAGCTGGCTCTGACTGATTCTACAATCATCTGGGTATATAAAGCTGATATAAATATAATTTGTTTGCACTGGTTCTGTTTCAGTGATAGTTAACAAAACCGTACTGCATTTATTTATTTGTTTCATTGAATATTGATTGAATATTGGTAGTCTCTGTCTGCAGTTTGTTTCTCAGGGCTAGTTCACACTTGAGCTGTAAGCCAGACTTTTTTTATAGTGGGAGTTGATTTGCACTCTGTGAAGTTTTGTGTTTATCTGATTGCCTGGGGGGGTCTATCTTTGGTTTTATACTACTGAAATAGTTACATTTCTGTGTATTTGTGCTCAGTAGCACAGCTGTTTAGCTGGCTATGACTGATTCTACAACCATCTGGATATACAAAGCTGATACAAGTATGTTTTCTTAAACTTGCTCTGTTTCACTGATAGCAAAACTGTACTGCATTTATTTATTTGTTTCATAGAATATTGATTGAATATTGGTGGTCTCTCTCTGCAGTTTGTTTTTCTCACCCTCCTGCCCTAGTGTTGTATTCTTAAACTTGTTGGCTTTGGAATTGCCCGCCCCTGCTGTAAATTTGTCTTTGCACACTCATTCCAGCCCTCTCTCAGTTGCTCACTCAATTGAGTACAGTAAGCTCATTTTGGAAGGTCTATCCCCATGCTTCTTTGATTTCTGACACTTCTACAAGTCCCATCTCATCAGTTCTGTCTACCGTGTACACAGGGAGCGTTTGGGAAGGCCAATCCCCTTAGTTTCTTAATCTTGAATTATCTTCTGTTTCCTCCCTCTTCACTTAAAAAACAGAGTTTACACTTTATTCAGCTGCTCTTACTGTAACTGCGTTCTACCTACTTTATTTTGCTTTGCTGTGTGCTCTTAAGTGTTCAAGTTTCCTTATTCTGCTGCATTTATTACTGCTTGTTAGTAGCAGGATTAAATTTATCTGCTATTCTAAGCATCTTAGTTTTGGTTTTAGCACTTGTGCTTCTGGCCAGTTATTTTACATTTAAGAAGGTTTCTGGCCTATACTCTTGTGGACAAACCCTTATCAAAACCCTCTGTCCATAAGTCTAACCAAGTATTCAGAACACTATGTCTTGAAAATTCCCATCAGTTCATAGAATCATAGGAGGCTACTAGGCTAATGGCCCTAGGGCCCTTACAAGCCTAGCCAAGAGTTTATCCCCAAAAAGAAACCAGAGTCAGCACCTGCCACCCCTGTCAATGAGGGACACAGATGGACCACCCTGGGACAAATGTGTGGTTTCCCATCTACTCATCAAGGTTGTGCTTGAAGAGGGTTAGTAAGGTACTCTCTTTGATGTGTATGGCAGACAAGCCTGCCTCACCAGCAGGCTTTGTTGATGTTGCATATTAGACTTAGGCCTTTCAAGTGGGTAATGCATAAGAAGATAGACTTACTGATATGGAACATCTCTAATAGGGCAAAGTCCAAGATTGCCTTGTAGGCGAGAGACAGATCACGTCTGAGCAATCTGTATGATGCCGAGCAAAGTGATAATGATTTGAGCCTGTCCACACAAGACAGGTGTTGGAGGTCATTGATTCTCTTTGTGAGGTATTTATGTGGCCTTTCCAGTTGGTGCAGACGTTTGGAAAGCTACATACCAAACAGGGCATTATACTCAATTATTGGTCTAGTAAGGGAGGAGTATAGAGAGGTAATAACCTCCTTTTTTCTAGATGTAATTCCTTTACATATGAGGTGAACCAAGTAAAAGGCTTTTCTGACAACTGCCGCTACATGGTGGTCGAATGTGAGATTTTTGTCAACCTGAGTACCTGGGTCACTCACCACAGGTTGTATGCTTAGGGGGTTGCTGTTGATGTGGTAATCAGTAGGGACCATGTTTTTGCTGAATAGTACAATAATACATTTTTTTTTGCATTTAACCTCAGGGCATGACTTCAGCACCAGTCATTTGTTGCTGTGAGACCCTTTTGCAGTATGTTAACATCATTTGGGGAGCCAGTGACAGCACTCAACTTGCAGTCATCTCCAGAACTGGTCAGCTACAGGCATTTTGGCTTTGCCTGGACCTCTGAGAAGTAGATGCCAAGCTATAGGGGTCCCAGGACAGATCCCTGGGGAACACCACTAGTGACAGGTCTGCTGTTGGAGGTGGAGGCACCTATTTTGACCTTGTGGGTCCTGTCAGAGAGCCAATTGGCCACCCACCTGATGAGATAGCTGTGGTAGCTTTTCAATGGTGCCCAAGTGGGGAATTGTGTCAAAGGCCTTGACCAAGTTAAGGCAAACTGTATGTACTGACTTTCCCTCATCCAGGGCTTTGGTGATAGTTTCAAAGAAGTCAACTACATTCAACAGGAAAGATCTCTCCTTGTTGAATCTAAACTGGGTGGGGTCAAGTGCTTGGAGATTGCTTATGTCCTTGTTTATGAGATCAATAATAATACACTCCATGACTTTACAGATCAGACTTATCAAGCTAATGGGGTGAGTTTCCCGGGTCAGTAGTGGCACTACCTTTGTGCAAGAGGATGACAATGGCAGTTCTCCACTCTGGTAGAATGAAGCCTGTACCTAGGCTGTGGTTGAATAGGGCACTCAGTTGTGAAGCTAGTTCTTCGACCACCATGTAGCAGCAGTGGTCAGAAAAACATTTTACTTGGTTCATCTCATAAGTAAAGCAATTGCATCAGAAAAAAGGAGGTTATTACCTCTCTGTACTCTCCCCTTATTAGGCCAATAATTGATTATAACACCCCATTTGGTATGTACCTCTCCATACACCTGCACCAACTGGAGAGGCCACAGAAATACCTCACAAAGAGAATCCATGGCCTACAACACCTGTCCTTTGTGGACAGGCTCAAATCTCTATCACTCTACTCTGTATTATACAGATTGCTCAGTGGTAATTTGTGTCACGCCTACAAGGCAATATCAGACTCTGCCCTACTAGTGATGCTCCATATCCGTAAGTTTAACTCCTCGCACATTACCCGCTCAAAAGGCCTAACTCCAATATGCGACATCAACATAACCTATGGAGAGACAGGTTTGTCTCAAAGAGGCAGCCCTGTCTCTGGAATAGACTTCCCATACATGTCAAACAGAGTATCTTCTTGACCCTCTTCAAGAGCAAGCTTGATGAGTGGATGGGAAACCACACATTTGTCCCAGGGGTTCCACCGGTGTCCCTCACTGGCAGGGGTGATAGGTGCTGGTTGGGGTTTCTTTTTTGGAGCAAAATACTAAAAACAAAGAGTATTATTCATCGGATTACTAAAGAAACGCTGAAACCACCAAACCATGTGTTGTTATTTTTACTTTTGGCTCCATTTTGGTGGTTTCAGCATTTGTTTCTTTTTTGGGGATAAACTCTTGGCTAGGCTTGTAAGGGCCCCAGTGCTATTAGCTTAGTAACCTCCTATGATCCTATGATCCTATTATCTTCATCCTTTGTAGAAATACTTGAGCTAACAATGGTTTCATTTTAAGTAAGAGCCATGGCCTAAGTAGGCAGTGTAGTTATGTATGACCTTTATCCATAGCTTGGTTACAATTTCAAAGAACTCTTCTAGGTTAAGCAGACAGGATTTTCTGTTTCCAAAGCCAAACTGGTGTATATCCTGGATGTAAGGTTGATTACAGCATTGTTTATTATTTAAAGTAAAATACATTCCATAGATATACAGATAATACCAGTGAGGCTTACAAGCTTGTAATTCCCAGGATCAGTATAGCTATGACTTTTACATAAAGGTTTCACGACAGCCAAGCACCGTACCTTGGTTATGTAACCATTGGATAGACTCAGTCTTGGTACAAAGTTTGCTGGGGGAGAGTTCATTTGTGATTATCATTAAGATTTGCAAAAAGCATGTAATTGGTTTTGGAATAATCTCAATGTAGAGGAGTTATTACGGACTGCAAAGCAGTTTTTTTTGGGGGGGGAGAAGGTTACAGCTAAATGGACATATATGATTATGGAAGGATAAAAAGGAGAGTGACTCCAGTGGAAGATATATTTGTGACGGCAAGATCTAGACATCTGACCCACATGGTGGACAGGGGCAAATTTAGTTAAGTGCATTGGTATTGATGAAGTCCAGAAATCTCTAGGCATATTTAACATTGGTATTATACATTTTCTCAGTTTATGAATGTATAGCTGAAGTATCCCCTGAAAAAAGTATTTGATTCAATGGTTAACTTTTGTAATATGTTAAGGTATTCAGCATGCACTAAAAGGGCCGTAGTTATGATTCTATAATTAGTCATAATATAGAAATTATTTTTTTAAGTGTTATTGGATTTCAACTAGTTCCAGATGAGTATCATGTAGAATCTGGCAAGACAATGAGATAGCAACTAATTACAGATACTCCCCTAAAATCAATGTCTGATCAGAACACATGATTAGCATTGAACCCTGGAAAAATGCTAATGTCTTCAAAGCTAAGGAAGACCTCAAGTTCATGTGTTTTATTGTTAGACGCCTGACATTAAGCAGTGCTAGCTTTATATTATGTGTACTGGAATTTGTTATGCTAGAATGTCTATCAAGTGAACTCTCGCAAAAACAGGACTATGAAGTTAGCAAAAGATGTGGTCAGTATACAAAACCTGATAAAAGAAAGGTGTAAGTCCTCCATTGCAAAGCATGAGGGTTTATTGATCATTTAATGCCATGGTGGCAAATGCTAGATTCCCAAAAAACACCAAAACGGACCAGCTGTTAGGATGTACGAAATTTTATTGCTTCATCAATAATATTTTCAGCAATGGTCAAAACCCTGCTGAATGAGCAAACCGGTTTCGGCTAATGTTAGCCTTTTTCAATGCACAATATCCAAAAAAGAAAGTAAAACATCACCATTGTGAGTCCTACTTATAGTCCCTCTCTTAAAGAGATCTTACACAATAAAAATTCTTAGTATTGGCTAGATTCAGAATTTAAACAGGATATACACTTAGTGCAGCCCAAATAAACAAACTTACATTAATAATTTGGACCAAAAATCATTTGTGGATTGGACAAAAATCATACAAAAGATCAATAGATTGCATAATGAATATACATGTGTATAAACAAAATGTATATAAAATATATAGGCAGACATAAACCTATACTCAAACAGCTGATTTATATGTTCAATAAAACAGTTATAGCAAATGTACCCAAACAAACACTCTGCCATTATAAATATATATCACAATATATATAAGAGGCTGGAATTTGTTATTTATATAATCTTATAAAACCCACACTTAATGGGTATGAAAATCATGTAGCCTAATAAATTGCAACATAAAAAAGAAATACACATGTATATGCAACCTATTGAATAGGTTCCAATGTGTTCAATCCTGGTCTAAAAAGACCCCCTAACCTTATAATCCATTTATACTCCATGTCATTAAGTTTCTTATGCCATCCTGTTTTCATTTGTCTATGTAAAGTAATTCTGTCTATGATAATGAATGTGAAATGAGCAGAGGGATGTTCAAGTGTATGTTTATACAAAGCATTGGTCATGCGTTTGTGTTTGATCGCACTAATGTGTTCACAAACTCTAAGTTTCACAGGCCTGGAGGTCTGTCCCACATAAAATGCCGAACAATTACAAGTGGCCAGATATACTGCCCAATCCGAACTACAATTGGAAAACATCCTGATCTCAAAAACCTGGGATGTGTTTCTGCTGGAAAACTCACTAGTTTTGGGCATGTGTTTACAAAATGAGCAATGACCACATGGAAAACTTCCCTTCAATATTGTTCCCTCCAAAGTGGTCTGTAATGGACGCTGTGAACTCTGTCTTTTATAGTGGGTTAGAAAGGAATTTAAATTTCTACCTCTTCGGTAAGAAAAAGAACACTTTTGGGGTAATATATCATTCAAAATTTCATGAGAACGTAAAATGTCCCAATGTTGGTTGATGATATCAACAAATCGATTAGTATTGGCCCCATAAGTGGTGACTAACCTCAAAGTGGGATTATGCCCAGACCTATGATTGAACTGTTGTTTAGATTTGTATTGTAATAACTCAGAACGTAATGAACGATTAGCTGTGTTCAAAGACTTAATAATGATATGTTTTTGATATCCACGATCAACAAATCTATTAACAAGATCAACACAAGCCTTAGAACCCTCCTCCGAAGAGGAACATATTCTTTTCATCCTCATAAATTGGGATTTGGGGATGTTGTGGATGATGTGGCGTGGATGACAACTGTCCGCATGCAGCAGCGTGTTGTACTGAGGAAATTTCCTATAGACTGATGTAGCTAAAGTATGATCCTGAAGTCTAGTAATCAAAACATCCAAAAACACAATGCTATCATGTTCTATGTTGACTGAAAAGCGAAGTCCAAAATTGTTGTTATTTAAATAATCCACAAATTTTGAAAGTTGTTCTTGACTTCCACGCCACACCATCCAACAATCATCCAGATATCTTCTCCAAATGTCAAGCTCTGCCAAAAAAGGATTGTGATGCGCATCATATATATATATGTGGCCTCAAAATAACCCATGAACAGATCCGCATATATGGGGGCAAATGATGCCCCCATTGCTGTTCCATTTACTTGCCAATAAACTTGGCCATTGTAATGAAAAATGTTTTTACTTAACACAA
The DNA here is from genome assembly GCF_019279795.1 of Protopterus annectens. Taxonomy (NCBI): domain Eukaryota; kingdom Metazoa; phylum Chordata; order Ceratodontiformes; family Protopteridae; genus Protopterus; species Protopterus annectens. Next base: position 1,450,321,615 of record NC_056743.1, read on the forward strand.
ATTCGGTTAATTTGGTCAGAAAATTATTGAATTCCATAGAATACAATTTTGATTTATAAAGCCAATATGAAACAGCTAAAATGCCTAGTTCATGGGGTATGCTGGTATATAGCGAGGCCACATCAAGGGTACACAACCACCAAGAGGATTCCAATTGTGAGTCTTGAACTATGTTGAGAAACTCAGTTGTGTCCTGTATACATGATCGAATATGTTTCAATAAAGGTTTTAAATATACAGTAAGGAAGCTAGATAAAGGTTCAGTTAAAGAACCACGCCCAGAAACAATAGGTCTACCTGGGGGGTTTTTTGCATCCTTATGGATTTTAGGTAACAGATACAGATACTGGGGGATAGGTTCTTCCACCTGTAATTCCTTAGCTACCTTTTCCGTGATTACCCCCTGATTGGTAGACGCCTCCAAAAACCTGTCTATTTCAGCCTTGAAACGTAAAGTAGGATCCAACTGAAGCTGTTTATAGTAGCTGACATCAGACAACTGTCGAAGAGCTTCATTATGATATACTTCATAGTCCATGACCACTATGGCACCTCCTTTGTCTGCCATTGTAATAACTAGCTGTTGATTATTCTTAAGCTCTAATAAGGCCTGTCTTTCCCTATGGCTTAAATTGTTAAATTGTGGTTGGTATACATTAGCATAATGTAACTCCTTCATGATGCATTCCCTGAAAATAGAAACATGTTTATTCATTGGAGCAACAAAAGTAGATTTCCTGAATCTGAATTCAGTAGATCTTTGAGCTTCATTCTTATCTGAGAAAAATAATTTCAGATTAAGTAATCTACAAAAATTGTTAACATCATTTAACAAATCATGTTCAGGAACAACAGAACTTGGAACAAAGTTCAATCCTTTATTCAAAAGGGTGGTCTGAGCAGGGGAAAGAACAATAGACGAGATGTTATGAACATTATTAATTACTGTATCATCTGTTGCAACAGATTCTGTAATGTTGGAGTATTTGAACCTAGATCTATGTTTTCTGCCCCCCCTCCTCCTACCCTTTGATCTAAAGGGGGCATCTGTCTTCTTTTGGCCACTGGGGACGCCTGACGTGAAGACACTTCTCCATCTGACGTAGAGTAGGTTTCTTCCTCAGAAGTAAAATCTGAAGAGGTATGTGCATGTCTAAGAATTGACCTAGGTCTTTTCTTGTTGTTGTTTTTCACCCTTTGATTGATCTGAGGTTCACTGAATCTAACTGTTTTTTGACTAATGAAGGGCTTCCCCTTTTCATAATCCATGAGATCCCGCTGGAATTTATTAATCTTTCTCTTCATCAGTTGTTTTTCTAGAATAGACAAGTCTTTAGCTAAATTGGAGATATGTTGAGAGTAATATTGTAGCTTATTGAATTGTTCAGCCTCCGAGCATAAACCCTGAATGTCTGACAGATTGTTAGTAATAGTTCTGTCATAATATTTTAATAAACAACTAACAAAAAGCATGGATGCTGAATGTTGTGCATCTGCCCAATCCTTGGATAGCTCCTCATCAATGTGTGCCACCAAAGGTTGTCTTGGTGTTATGTTCTTGGCTTGATATGCTTTGAACAGCTTCATATGCCAAACATTCGTGCGTAGAATTTTCATGTGTCTCCCCAATTTAGTGAATGTATAACTACATTTTTGTTCATCATTAGTAGTAAATTCAATATTCTCAGAACTGGCATTATTGGTCAAACCAAACACTTCCAAATTGTCCCTATCAGCTGCCAATCCATGTAAAATGTCATTTAAATCCATTATAAAATGGTTCAAAGAGGCAAAATGATGGAAAAAAACTAATACTTTAAAGTTACTGAAACATTTCTAGACCAAAAGAACCAGTATATAGCAATTACCAACATAAGGGGTTACAAGGTCTGTCCAAAAGAGAAAAAAAATAAAAAGAAATAATTTTTAACCCCCAACACACTCTTAATACTAATAAATAGGACAAAACCTAGAAATAGACCAATTACCAGCTAAAAAGAACAAAAGATTCAGCATGTTCAAAAAGTTAGATAACAAAACAACATCCAAGTCAACCAGAGTGACATTCGTCTCAACTGGTACTCATATGGTCTGTGCTAGACCCAATTGAAATAAACCAGAATAATCGTGTCCTCTGATATAAAAAGTATCTGCCAACTTCTCAGAGGTAAAAAATATTAATGGTTATTATGAACCAGAATGACCTTCGTCTCATCTGGTACTGATGTAATCCATTTTAAATAAAATTTGAACAGCTTTAAAGAATTTTAAACCAGAACGACATTCATCTCTTCTGGTATGGTATTGGACAATATTGCCCCTAAATAGAATTGTTGCAATCACCTTATTTTGATCTAAAAATATAGTATCACAATATTGAACCTATTTTGCATCTTTTAACCACCCCTAGTTAAATAAATGTATAACTGAGTATTGCTGAAAATGTTCCAGAAATTCGAATTCAATATAAGTGATAGTAAGTGTGTCTCAACCAATAATGCCAAACAACATCTAAAAAACAGTTAGAACAGTACCCCTCCTATCCCCTGTATCTAATAAAACTCAAAAGAGCCTTAATATATCTAATACAAATATATTGACCCTATATAATGAGTGACCAAAATATGAAATATCTAAGTTTGAATGATTTATGATTCAAAAAGTTGCAATAAGCAGCCCTGACCACTATACACATTAATAAGCTGATCATTTGGCTTTCTCCCCGTGTTCACACAGATATTTTAACAGCCCAACCCACTATTTCAAAAACCATGGACCGTTTATAATAAACTGACCCTACAAACGCAGCCCCAAAAAGATGAAACTCTCTTACACAATATAACATAAATCCACCTTATTACATGAATATAGCTCTGCCTGTATTATATCAAAGTTCTAATAGTCTATAGAACACTTGCCCCAAATGTGAAAAAACATGTTATAATGACCTACATACATTCACAATATTCACATGGTCTGTTGTATATATTTGTTCAAAAAAGAACGGCCGAGAAAGTCAAAATGGCCCCCGTTTCATAGAATGTTAGGGGGACTATTGTTACACAAATGTCTTTAATTGAAAAACAGAATTTGAATAATCCAGTTTCAACTTATAACTTTCTCCTGTCCTATATCCTGAACCAAGTAGCCAATAGCCCACCTGCCCAAAATATGAAGAAACATATTACAACATAACATGCATACATTCATGATAATCACATAAAATATGTATGATTAGGTCCACAAAGGAACGTCCAAGAAAGTCAAAATGGCCCCCGTTCCATAGACTAGAAAAGAAACTGTTATTAGACAAAATGTCTCTCGTGTAAAACGAAATTTAAATAGTCCAGTCCAAGCTAGATAGTTGAAAAAGCTTCCCGATGCCAATACTGACATACACCAAGTAATCTTTATAATTGTCTTCTCGACAAAAGAACTATGAAAAACAAAAAGGCTCTTGGAAGTCGCAGATACAAATAATTCCCAACAGTACCTTGTGAAAAGAGCATATATTCACGTAAGCTGTTCCATCCAGGCTGGATGACAAAAATTATCAAAGCAGTACTTGCCGAAACTTGCGATCCTGGAGTAAGGCCACAACCTAAACATACATGTATAGTTCACTGTCCTGAACTCGCAAGATGTCCGCCAAAATGAATTAAGTCCAAACCCCTCAGCAACCAAACACAAAAAAATTGGATTGATCTATGTGAGTAAATTCCAATCTTACAATGATGGACGAAAAAGCAGAAATACGAAGGTAATGTTCCACAAAGATAAAGAAGCATGTACATCCAGGCGTCCCCAGCGTGAATGAAAGAACTTGCGACTGCAACCAAACCCAAAAAGACACGCACGTGAGATCTGCTGCACGGTCCCAAGTAGCAAACGACCAAAAAACACCAAAACGGACCAGCTGTTAGGATGTACGAAATTTTATTGCTTCATCAATAATGTTTTCAGCAATGGTCAAAACCCTGCTGAATGAGCAAACCGGTTTCGGCTAATGTTAGCCTTTTTCAATGCACAATATCCAAAAAAGAAAGTAAAACATCACCATTGTGAGTCCTACTTATAGTCCCTCTCTTAAAGAGATCTTACACAATAAAAATTCTTAGTATTGGCTAGATTCAGAATTTAAACAGGATATACACTTAGTGCAGCCCAAATAAACAAACTTACATTAATAATTTGGACCAAAAATCATTTGTGGATTGGACAAAAATCATACAAAAGATCAATAGATTGCATAATGAATATACATGTGTATAAACAAAAGATTCCCCCCACCAAAAAACAATTTATTGGACAATTATTGTAGCCAATTATTTCATCCCTGGATTTAGACATCTTTATAGGTAAAGGTAGAATGTTGCTAACTGACACAGCCTTTTCTTCAATGAAGACATGAGCAGATAGTTGAATAAGGGTTGTCTACATCTCCCTCAGGAAGGCAAGCCTAAGATCATTCACCCCCATATAAGCAACTATAATGTTGTAATTACATTTGAGAGGGGCAGGTTAATAAAGGCCATAGTGACATCCCAAATCCTTCTCCCACAGACACACCAATCACCCTTCCCTTTGCCATCCTAATGAGTGCTGTATCTGTGTGTATTTCATTGAAGCCACCAATGATAAAATACATTAATTAGCTATCCTACAGGCTTATGGGATCATAGAGGGTACAAACTTGCAGCCCAAGTGTCTGTCGATAACAATAGACATGGGTGCAAATGTGGGTGTGGTATTAGTATTTTAGAAACATGACTAGCAGTATATCTAGGATACCTAAGACACTGAGGCAAGCAGTTTTTATTATCTCATCATATGTAATAGTAAAGTCTTTATTTTGTTTTGTACCTAGGAATGTGATTATTTTCTCATTATTGTATGCTTTAAAGCTAAGGCCCACTCTGCCCCTACCTTTTATAAAACTGTTTACATCTTTCTTTTTTCTGTTTTCCATACCAGAATTAGGACATCTTTATGGTCATTATGCAACTTTGCACACTCAAAAACAAGTATGAGTAACAACAATTTTCCTCCAATAATCCAGTTACCAAGCTTGCATAGCAGAGGCAGGTACTACCCACACTGCTATGCCCTTAAGCAGTGAGTAACACCTGTTACAGAACCTAACGTTTCTAGTTAACAAACTTCCAGCAGTTTTAGTAAAACAAAAAAATCCTTACCACTATTATGAAGAATATGGAATAAAACTTTTAAGCTTAGCTCCTGTTTTATAGTTATATAAAGACTAACCGTGTCTATATGTTAGTCTATTGTCTAATATCCAACATTTTTAGTTAAAATGTTTAAATTTATGTATTATTTTTTAAACATGTCTAAAGAATATCCCATTGCATAACTGCTCTTGATACACAAGTGAGTAAGGGATTTCAGTAATATAAAAAGCAGAAGCAGAAAAGGAAAAGCTTAAAATATTTAACGTCAAGGTACTAAATATGATGAAATAAAATCAATAGAATTAATTGTCTGTTCATAATTTTTATCATTGTATGTTGTGTGGAAAAGTACAAGTTGTCTGGGACGAGCTTTCTGATATCAGACCTCACTGCCTTTGGTCCAATATCCAAAGGCATCCGGATACATCAAAGTTCTCTTAAATGTAGTCATATGACAATATATTCGAAGGAATTACATTTTTGAGATACTAAAGCAAATAATAAACCAGGTCAAAGTGTACTTTAATAATGGGAATAAAGCTACAATGTATTTATTTATTTTGACATTTGTTTACTGGGTATGTCTGACTGAGCCAGAGCCCTTTTTCAATGGAGGCCTGGGGAGAAAAGCTCCAAAGCAGAATCAAATTATGATACAAAGAATATTAATTTTAGAAAAAGTTGGAAGTAGATGCGTAATCTAATACAGAAGTAGCTCTACCCAATTAAAGATACAAAGTTAGTTGTATGTACAAAAGTTTCAAATGCGTGCAAAAATCAATGCAGAGGTATGTATATACACAGTTGCAGACTCATAAATACAAGTATAATAACATGGACTGTATCAGCTGTCACAATTTCACTGTAGTCAATTATTGATGTAAAAAGTATATCAGCTGCCAGTGAGATCAATGCTGTTTCAGAGACAGTGGTAGTAAGCATAATAAGTGTAAGGATCCAGTAGCATAGGCTTGAGTATTTCAGAGTCAGAAACAGAAAGTACAAAGGCTAAGTAGAAATAATTAAGAGTAAAAGTGAGAGAGGGTTAGGTTGGGCTTTGGCAAGAGCACATCCGGGAGTTCCAGAGTTTCTTTTAGGGCTTTTTTGAATTCTTGAGTACTGGGTATAGTTCTGGTGCTCAGTGAGGGTTTATTCCAAGCTAAGGTGATAGAGTAACAGTATAGTTATTGGCCAATAGTTTTTTTGGGTTTATAGATTTCTAAGAGGAACTGGTCTGAGATTTGGAGAGAGTGATTAGGAGTGTAGAAAGAAATGTGGGAGGAAATGGCTGGGCAGGTGATAGGTTTGTTGGGCATGGAGTGAATGAGGAGCATTTGGGGTAGTAGAAGCTGGTGGTAGAATTCTAGGCAGTTATGAGATATGAGAGAGACACAGTGGTGGGAGTTGAAGGGATGGTTCAAAGCAAACCTTGCTCCTTTGTTGGAAGTGAGTTCAAGCTTAGTTTTTAAGGAAGACTGGAGGTTTGTTAAGATCAGAGAGCCATAGAGAAAGCTAGGAAGAAAAAAAAGGGCATAGGGTAAGAAGAGTCAAGATTATTTGGTGAGGAATTGATTTCCATAGAGCAAGCTCAGTGTTTGGTGTGTCTTTTTATGCTATAGTGAACCTGATGGTCAAATTTGAGTTGATCGTCAATGATTGCATCCAGAAGCTTGGTATGAGTTTCAGTATTAGTGTTGTCAAGAGATGAGCTTGAAAATGTAGATTTAAGATACGTGTGGGGTTTTGGCAGGAATAACAGAAGTTTTTTTTGGAGGGGGTGAGTATTATTTGGTCATCAGTAAGTCAGTTCTCAACAGAGTTAAAAGACTTTTGGGTGAGGATGTGCAGGTCAGTGATATTGTCAGAAATGGAGATGGACAGGTGGAGTGAAGGTAGTTAGTGAAAATGGTAAATAGCAGTGGGCCTAGAATGGAGCCTTGAGGTACCCCCATCTTGATGGGGAGAAAGAGTGAGAAGGAACAGAGACATTTCACAGACTGTTGTCTGTTGGTGAGGTAGCTTGAGAACCAACTAATAGTGGTATTAGAGAGATTAAGATCAGACAGTTTGGCAATGAGCTTAGGGTTAGAGACTGTATTAAATGCTTTTGAGAGGTCAAAGAAAAGACAGGGCACTAGTTTGTTATTATCTCTGGCTTGAGAGACAGTTTGTGTGAAGGAAATAAGAGCAGAGGTTGTGGTATGGTTGGGTCATAAGCTGTGTTGGGTGGGAGTGAGTAGATTTTATTCAAAAATATAGTCCTTGAGTTGTTTATGTATACATTCCTCAAGTAATTTCAAGAGGTGAGACAGAATAGCTATGGGACAGTAGTTAGAGAGTTCAGTGGAGTGAACTCCCTTGTGGACTGGAATAGTATAGAATTGTTTCCAGATTGTAGGAACAGTATGTTCTTGGATAGATTGGTTAATTAGTATACAGAGAGGGTAGGCTACAGAGCTTGCTGCCAGCTTATGGAAGAGGGGTGGAAAATTGTGTGCTGAGGGCGAGTATGGCTTTAGTTTGATATGCAGAGCTTTTATGTAGGCAATAGTAACAGGCTTGAGTGAGAAGGTGGTGTTTTGTCCAGTGGGGGGTAGAGAGGTTGGAGAAGTTATTGTTCTTGGTTAATTTGCTGATACAAGTTGCTAACAAACTTTATCTTGTAGTCTAGGGTATGAATCCATCTGCCTGCATTTGCCTACCATATGACACTGAAGAAGTCATCCAACCAGATGGTGCTCTAGAATTGCCCTTGCAAAGATGCTGTTATATAGATGGTTAGCTAATTTAAGAAATAAGAAAATAAAGAAACTGAACTGAAATATAGGGAAATGACCCTTTAGGATGAAGATAAAGAAGTAGAAACTAGGGGGCTGGTCAGCATGGTCAGAAGTGTAATGCTTGTCCCCTTAACAAATGCTAGAGCAAGCGTGGTGAAACAATCTAAGAACAATGAAGACTGAGCAGATCTAGGTAATTATAGGTTTATTTTATTTATTTATGGGAATGTAGAAACAATGTTGAAAGTACTTTAGAAGAGGTTAGAAGGGATTACACCTCATGTAGTATGGGACAACTAGAATGTATTTTTATAACATGGAGCACCATAATTATGTTCCAAATTTTAGAAAAAAATGACTTCTTCACACATCTTTCTGACATAAGAAAGTGCTTTAAAAGTACCTTTCAGCATTGCTAAGCTCTGTTCCCCTGCAGGAGCATTAATACCAGTGAACACAGAGCAGAGCCTGAAGCATTCTGCAGCTTTAAAAACTGTAATACATTGCTCTCACACACCAACAAAACCAAAAAGTGTCTTTACTGCATCATTATCTGCTCTCAACCTGGATATCAAAGATCATTACTGGAGCATAAGTTTGCCTATTCTTGAGGTGATGTTCTTGGCATCCATTCTTTGAACACATAATAACTTGGTTTTGGCTAAAAACCTGATCATTATCCTTTATATTAAGGGAAAGCAAGAAAAAGAAAGTTAGCGGGTACTAGAAACATTATGGAGGAAATAAATGGGGTTATATTTTCTATTTAAAAATCACTGGATTTGTTTGAGTGGGATTTTCTGTTTTCAATGCTAAAGAAATATGATGGAAGTATAAAGTAGCTGCACTAAAACTTCATAAAAGACATTAGGATAAAATTTTAGAGAATCAGTCACAATAAAGAGAGTTGACAACAGAGAGGGATGGGGTACTTTATCTAAATATTTTCTGACTGTGATTAAGGTGATAACCCAAACTGGAAAGGAGGTGTGTCATGGAAATGAGAAGAATAACTGAGGTATATTTTTTGTGAATGATTATATTTTGATTGCTGACTGAGTGAGTGCCATAGTCTCAGAGGTATGGAAGGCTTTTGAAAAACTTGAGGAACATCTCTGGCAGTGAGTCAACTACAGCAAAGCACTTAAATTTGGGGGAAAGGGCTGAAGCAAGTTATGTATGTATTTGAAATTTTTAACTGAGAAGTTTCACTAACTGAATGCCCCATAGTGCCACATCTATGAGTCATGGAGTGAAAATATGAAGAAAAAAAAACTCTATCTTTTAAGGGGAGGTATTCAAGATCTTATGTCTAGACGGTCGAGGCTAGAGGCTCCTGCATTCACTAATCAACATTATATAGGTGACAATTTTGCTGGGAATACTGTATTTCCTTTGGCATGTGCCTGTACAGCCAACTAGAAGTAAGTGACTGCTTCCAAGAGAATGTGTTAATTTTGAACAAGTGTGTGTGTGTGTGTGTGCGCGTGTGTGTGTGTGTGTGTGTGTGTGTGTGTGTGTGTGTGTGTGTGTGTGTGTGTGTGTGTGTGTGTGTGGGTGTGTGTGTGTGTGTGCGTGTGTGTGTGTGTGTGTGTGTGTGTGTGTGTGTGTGTGTGTGTGTGTGTGTGTGTGTGTGTGTGTGTGTGTGTGTGTGTGTGTGTAAGTGGGAGGGAGAGAGGTAGCTAAATTAGCAAGGAAAACATAAGAAGTGTAAAGCAATGGGGTGCATGGGTAAAAGATCCAGGATATTAAGTTATATGTCAAAATTGTAACAATCACTATATTCCTGGATATGAAGAAAAAGGATCAACCAAGTGAGTATTAACATTATATAAGCTATAGGATATGGAGACCTAGGTTTGAGATCTGTTGGAAATGTGGGAGCAAGAAGAAAAGTTGTCAGTGAATCATTTATGGATGTTGCCTGAGAGGAGGTAATGAGGCCTATGTGTGTAAAAATGAGAATGTGGGAAAGGTTAGGATTTGGGGCAACAGAGAGATAAAGATAAGGGCAAGTTATTGTGGTAGAAGATGTGGAGCTGAGCATATGTTTAAGAGATACAAGGCATAATGCATCTGGATGGAATTTAAATTAAAGAACTAGCAATGGGGCACAGACATAGACAGTTTCCTCTTAGTCTAACATAATATCTGAGAAGGCTTGTCCATGGTGAAAAGGGAGAAATGGAAGTTGGAGGGAGGTAGCTGGGGGGAGCTATGCTGATAGAAGTATGGAGCAAACTAAGTAGAGACAGACGTTAAGAAGAGCTGCAAAAATCCTTTTTGAGAGGCTGGACAGTGTAAAAGATAAAGATAGTCAAACTAAAGGGATGTTGGAATCCTAATGGATGAGAAGGATGGAATGAAGCAGAATGTATGGATACTTACGAGTTAAGGCGTATATTAAAATTTGGCATCATCAGATCAAGCTTATTTTTTGATTATTTTATCTTCCAGTGGTTATAACATGGCTCTGTGGCATGAGTGCTTTCTGGAGGTGCAAACAAGGATATGCAGGATTTATCTAACTTTCTATATACATATGTGTATATTAGCTCTCTACTGAAATGTCGACACTTGGAATGCAGAATACCGACAAACCAAAAAAAAAGTCCAAAAACACAGAAGAGTGAATGGCAAAAATTGCTCTTTTCCTTAAAACGTCTTTTTGCAGGGGTGGGTAAGCATCCCCTGAACCCTCCTCAAACTTAAATATACCAACTCCAAGATCACCATACCCTGGAGAGGGGAATATTCTGAGAAATTACATCTTGCATTTAGTATACATAAGTCCAACCTTTTGGCCATTCAGTCTCTATATTTAGGGACTCACTCAAGCAGGTCCTGACATTTGAAATGGTTACCATGTATAGGTCTACTTCTATTGTATGAAAATACACTTCTTCAAATAAGAGAAACCTGAGACCCACTTTAGCGAATGGGCACTTAACCGAAAGTACACTTTCCAAAAATCTGTTTACCGAAGCACGGTACAGTGGGGATATGGAAATATACCTTTTCTCCACTGTAGTGCAGTCTCAGAGTTTGTATATGTAAGTAGTGGACGTCTGGTCCGGCAAACTGAAAAACATTTTTGCAGGGGCCAAGTACCCCTTCATTCCCCACACCACCGCTACATATATATACTAATTCTAAGACTGAACTATAGTGGGGAAAACGTATATTTCCTTATCCCCACTGCACCATGCATAAGTAAACTGATTTTTGTGAAAGTGCACTTTCAGTTAACTGTACTTTTGCTAAAGTGGGTCCCAGGTGTCTCTTGTTCAAAGAAGTGTGTTTTCGTACAAGAGAAGTAGACCTATATATATATATATATATATATAAATATATATATATATATATATATATATATATATATATATATATATATATATATATATATATATATATATATATATATATATATATATATATATATATATATATACGTGTGTGTGTGTGTGTGTGTGTGTGTGTGTGTGTGTACTTGTATTTATATATGCTCATTGAAGATCATCATGCAAAGTAATGTCTGGAAATTTATAAGAAAAATAGGGAAATATATATCAGAGGGAAGTATTGGAGAACTGGATATTTGCACTTTTTTGTGAAAAGGGAGTATGTGGTTTGAGAAGTTAAGGAAAATGTGCAGGTCATAATCTATGGATTTTGATGTTTTGCAATAATGTAGGCATGGAAAGGAAACATTACCTGGGGGTGCAGAAGTCGAAGCAAACAGTGCAGGTCACATTCCAAGGGACTCTGTTATTGTGTAATATTGTAGGCATGGTAAGAGAACATTTCCTGAAGGGATTAAATATGGCAGTGGAGACCCTTAAGGCCTATAGACGGAAGCTTCAGGTGTCTGTAATGTGGGAGGAAAATGTAAAAGTTAAGAGAGCTTGGAAAGAGGAGAGTGAGATATACACTTCCACAAGGACAAGCTGCTTATAATGGAATGAATAATACTGGGGCATATAGTCCAAGTTTAATCATTTCATCTCTGACTGTGTATATGTAAGAGGGTTAATAAAAAAGAAGTGCTAAATGTGTAGTATGGGATGGAAAATTACATAATATAGAGGATTATGAGCAGCTCACTGATCATAACCCACTTATTATTTGTTTGAGACATGGATGCTAAGAAATTCATCTCAAGGACAAAGCTTGAGAAGTAAACCTTGGCACCCATGTCGAGAACACATAATACATGGTTATAATCAAAGAGATGATCATAATTCTTTGTAGGGCTTGGAGCTTTATCAGCTCCATGTACTATTAGTTGCAAGGGAAAAAAAGTGCTTTCTTGGATTTCAAAGCTGTAAAACACGTAGCAGACATTGTCAGAAAAGTAGTGTAATACTGTCCATCGCATTTGCACTTACCTTTAACATGTCTCTACTGTTTAGATTTTTGCAGAACATCCAGATTATTTCTTCACATTTATGGTTTATTCTGATCTGATAAAATCTGATAACTAAAGTCACAAAATAATGACATAAATTTGAGTTTCAGTGTTCATATCCTTCACATTATGCAGAGCACGTCCTGTTATTCTAGCAATGTATACATTTTGTTGTTTACAGGAAGTTATGGACATGTTAAGGGTATGGACAGCAGGCAGAAACAACTCTTTTGCTCTGCCACTGTCATTTGCTAGTCAGTACAGGCAGATTTTACTGCACGGCACTACCCCTGACTTTAACAACACAAGGGGGAGGTGCTTAACATTTGTAAGGATCTACTCACGTGCCACACTGGAGCTTTTAAGGTCGGGTCATATGTCACTCTGGTGCTTAACTGGTTTGCCCTTTTCTAAATATTTGCACATAACCACTGTGCTCCATGCACTATAAGTGAGTTACATTATTGCGTTACTGTTCACCTATATGACACAACTACTTGATTATTGTTAGTATGAAAGTGATCCACCAAACAGATTGCACGTGTTTAATGTTCCAAGTACCTAAGTGTACTGAATAATAATAAATAAATAATAAATCATTCACCTATAGGTAAGGCACTATGAATAAACTGGCAATGAATCAACACAAGACAGTATGGGTGGGTGTATCACTATCCAAAGAATGCATGGCTTTACTTCTGCAGCTAAAATGTTCACAGTAGTTATAGTGCATGCCTATGTCTAACATCCAAATATCAAGATGCAAAGACAAAGAGAATGAATCAATAGCCTTTGATTATTTATCCAACTTAGTACACCACAGTGCCAAGTGACTAAATCAAAGAAAGCACCACATTTTCAGTTAAAAAGTTACAGTCTCCAGAAAATGAACCAGAGCAAGCAACACCTGAATAAAGGTCAACTAATTCAAACCACACAAAGTGCCACTGTTCATTCATTGTAGGTATATGACTATAAATGTATGAGGTGATTTTATGGTTAAAACTGGAATTATAGAAATAAGAAGCAGTTTTAAGGCAAATAACGTACCAGTGATAGCACGTTCCCTGATACTTAATTTTTTCTGAGGTGCAGTTCTATTTCAGCTTATCTGATTCATGCTTTTGTACTCAGCTGAGGTCCTGCAGTATATCACCTCTAATTTGTTAATCAGACTCTGTACTGTCAGTTTAATTCTAGCTACACCCTGCAGTCTCGTTGTCACTGAAACACATACATTTTAACAGCCAAACTGTTTTTTGGCTTGTTTTCACTGATTGTTTTTGTTTTACTTTAACTGACAGGATCACAGCATTACATCAATGAATTTCTTGTCAGCTCGCTCTTCTCTGTATAAACCAATTTCTTCTTGAATCATTGCCCATGTTAATGACAGTAAATTAAAGTTCTCTTAAATATGGGCTTGAGAAAGTTTTCTCTTACAACTAAGATTCATCATTCTTTGAGTTAGTACATATATAAATATGCAAGTGGCATAGTCCTCTGCAAAAATGCTTTTAACAGACTTTTTGTTTTTAGGATAGTAGTACTAGAAGGGTTTAATTTGAAAAGTCAGGAAGTCAGAGTCAAAGAACTCTGTGTCCATACAGAGCCATGAACTTTATTACTGACAGTCTAATTAACTCATTTCTCCTTTTCTCATTATGTGGCAATAGCCATGCAAATAGACAAACATTACCTGCAAAATGAATCTAAGTGCAGCTGCTGTCATGACACTGGCTAGTTGTGTAATGTATGCATTATGTAGCTAATTTTTATCACTAAATATTACTGCAATGTAGTTTATGTTTCTGCAAAAGTTATGTCATTTACGTGGCTTCTGGAACAGGTCTTTGATAGAATCTAAAAATCAGTTGAGTAACTTGATTACCAAATAACAAAACAATAGCAGACTGCATGAAACACTAGGTAAAATAAATAAATGGAAGAAGTAACAAACTAATTCATGGAACTCAAGACTTTAATAAAAAGTCTATGGACCAGATGCATTAACTGCTACACAAAGTGTAGTGATCATGTTGATGGCACACCAACACAATAGAGCACTATTTGATATTCTTTAAGAAGCTCTACACAACACATAGAGCCACCAAATGCAGATACATGGTGAACTATGCAAGTGGAAGCATAAAGAGCCAAAGTACATGTTCATTAACCAATCTAACATGGTGGAGTTATTCAGGAAGCTATAAAATATTCGTGTACACTCAGTGTAGGCTTTTGCCATGTACATCAACCATCTTTGGAATAATGACACGATTATACTTAGAAAAAAAAATGTTAGTTATCGCTGGTATTATTATGCTGTATGTGCAACAGGATTTAAATCCCCTTTGATAACATGAAAAAACACAAAAAACAAAAAAATGAATAATAAAATTGATCACATATTTTCATTATATGAAAAGTATGTTAAACATTTTAACAGATGCTTAAGCAACACAAACATTGCTCTCATAAAGCCTTCAATCCACTTTATATACAGTATTAACAATAAACAAAATATGTTCCTACCATGTGCAGGTGGGCTAGCAGCCTGCAATCCTGAATTGCCTGTTTTTGAGGAATGGAAATGAAACAAGTCTGCTAAGTATTGCAGTGCAAATGAAAAAAGAAAATGAGAAAAATCCCATTCAGAAGTGCAGATTAAAAATGTTCTCATGAAAAGTAGTGAACATTTGGATTTCCCTCCCAACCCCAAAGCAAACTCCAGCATTTCTTCTATGACTCCAACATTCTGTGCTGGGACCGCTCCTGTTTGGCATCTACTTTTCTGAAGTAAAAGCTAAGTCAAAGGGCTTTGGCTGACTAAGTTTGCACGTTTGGAGCATCTACTAAATCTCCAAATGACTTGGCCATCCTGCTGGAAGGTTTGTCTCAACTAAATAACTAGTGTCAAAATCATGGTTTGAAACTAAATGCCAAAAAATGCGTTATTGTATCCTTTGAGAAGTCATCTAACACAGAGAACTACGACATTGACATTCTGCCCATAAGAGATGACCAAGTTGTTCAGAATTTGGGAGTTTATGTGGACACTGACTTAACTTTTGACCAACATGTGTCTATTGTCATAGGAAAGTCCTTCAACATTGCACAGCATATAAACAAAGGGACTCTCTCTAGATCTGGGAATCTCATTGCTCCCCTTTACTAAGCCTTCATTAGGCCAGTCATTGAATATAATCCCCCCATCTGACACGTATCTGTCAAGACACATGCAACAACTGTAATGCTCACAGAGATAATTTACTAAAAAGATACAAGGCCTAAGCAACATATCCTACATGGACCTACTCAAAGCCCTATCACTGTACTTGGTATCTTACAGACTGCTAAGAGGTGACCTGTGTCTGGCATATAACGCGTCCTCTGACCCAATACTAATGGACTTACTGCACATCTGTAAGCCAAAATCAGAAATATTTGGTTTAGGAATCTAAACCTCTTCTGCAATATCAACAAAATGATTTGAAGGAAAAGGTATACTTCACAGAGGATATCTCTGCTATAGAACTGGCACCCCATCCACATAAAACACAGTTCACCACCGTCCATTTTCAAGTGCAGCTTTGCTCTATGGATGGGAAACAGAACATTTACAACAGGACTGACTCCTGTACTATTAATGGACAGATACAGCTCCTAAATGTTTTACCCCATGAATAGGTCCCCCTCACATTATCTATGGTATGATCCCAGTTATTCACATTAGGGGAAATATATAATTATCAGCCATGGAATAGGGAAGCCCACTCTATAACCAAATGGGATAGGTTATTTTGAGCAGAAAAAGGGAAATTGGCTAGGCTTAAAATGGCCCACAAGGGCAGCTAGCCTAGTGCTTACCTATGAACCTCTGACTGTCATCTGACTCACAGTTCTTTTAAGCTATACACGTACACACGCACACACACACACACACACACACACACACACACACACACACACACACACACACACACACACACATAGATAAAGATATACATATAAATATAGATATAGATAAGTATAGCTAGATGAAACATCTTAGATATATGGCATATAATGATATAACAATGACACTTGCTTTTGGCATACCTGGAAGATCTACTTGTGACTTTTTGGGTGTGTCACCCACATCTGGACCAATGCGTCAAGGGTTCTGGAGGAATCCTCTGATGAGCTGTCTGGATTCTTCGACAATAGGCAGGAACTCCTCTGTTTCAGTTAGTGGTGTTTCAGTAGCAGGACTTCCCCCCTATAGGCATCAGTTCCTGGGCAATTGCAGTGGCCCAGTAGGCAGATATTATCATGTCACTTGCCTGGTGTCATATCTGGTAGTAGGTTCTCCCATGCCCTCTGACAGTATTAATGTCCTCGACTACTTGTTGCCATATCCTGTCTTGGGATGATTGGTTACCTCTATCTTTCCCTAACAGATGAACTTTATGGTGACACAAGGCCTGGATAATGACCTAATTTTCTTTATCACTACATGGTGATTTATGGAGTATAGATTTCTTCTTGATCCCATATCCTTATATGACATGAAACAGAAAACACACACACAATTAAATATATAATAAAAAGACAGGCTGATTGTGAGCTCAGTATGTATAAATGCATGCATCTAATATGCACGCAAACAATTTAAAGGTGTTAATTGCTCACTATGAGTACAATCAAGTTCACCTCCCCCAAAAAGAAGTATATTTAAAACTCAGATATCAACGCAGATGATATAAAACTTCTGTAATGTTTAACTTATGTAATACATTACAGAATTAACAATAACAATTATAAATGTAGCATTAGAAAACTAACACCAGACTGTATAACTTCCATAACCACTGCTGTGGAGGTCAGTCAGGTAGAAATACATAAATAGAACACATTTTTCTTTTTCTCCTTACACAGGTAAAAATGCCTTATCTTCATACATAGTTGCAATATTTTGCAATGACTGTGCAAACATGAAATGGCACAAAAACTAAAAAGTTTGTCAGTAGCATAGTTTTAGAAATTAAGACATGGTTATTCCAGAAGAAGACGATAAAAGAAAAGAACATGTAAGATAAATAAAACTGCTTTTCTGACATCCCTGCAATTTAACCCTTTAATGTTAAGCTAAAAGCATGATGTAAAATATAGCAACATACTTTAACAATACAGCACTATAGAAAATAAATATTCTTTCAAATATGTTGTTTTTCTAGCAATATCAAGCTCTGTGCTTCAAAATAGTATCCCAAGTATGATACAAGGATATTAGCTACACACAATTACCTTTATATAGTGCAGAGTCACCACAAATATGCAAATAAGGTATGCAATCATTAGCATTCTTGAATATTGAAAACTGCACTAAATGTAGGGAATATAGACATGGTGTAAGGACCTACATGATTACATGTATACACCATAGGAATGCAAGGGTGAGCATTGAAAAGTGTTCCCTGTTAAAGGCTTGCAGGTATCTATGATTACTCGGGTCTATATCACAAAGTTAAATGTTAAAAATAGTGAATGCTCTTATGTGGAACTGTAAAAATCTCAATCAGAGAATGGCGACTAGCCGAAAGGGAAAAAAATCGTTGGGCCATTGCCGGGATTTTGCCGTTTTCTCCACTGTGGTGCGATGTCAGAGTTGGTATATTTAAGTAGGGGAGTGTGGGGGGCACATACCCCACATCAGGGGATGTGGGAGGCAAAGCCCCCCCACTTTATTTTGTCTGCAGATTTGTTTTTTTTTTTTTTTTTGGAGCAGCGATATTTTTCCCCTGGGGAAAAAAAATGCTGTTTCATGTCTTTGACATTCTGTGGTTTCAGTTTTTGAATGTGATTTAAGTGCGTTTGATGTTTTTAATGTTTGACTTTGTGATATAGACCCAATTACTCTGACTGCACAAACAATCAGCTGCTCACAGTCTCCTACTTTGATGTAGACCTACTGAGGGTGTGTCAGGGAGAAGAGACTTACCAAAAAAGTTTGAAAGCACATTGAGTGATTTAGAAGGTTGACAGTCCTAACATTTGAATATTGGTTTTAATGACCACAATTACTGATGCTTAGTAAGAAATGGCATTCATATACAAGGAAGCACTTAAGCATTTGTAAACATAATTTATGGCAATAACACAGAGATAGACATGCTATTAGGAAAGCATAGAAAACAGAATGAGACACCATACAGAAAGAAAGGGATATACATGCAGTGCTTGCAGTCTTTGTTTAATTTTGTGTGAGTACATAGCTATGATATTTCCAGTACTCTAATCATCCATTCACTGTCAAATGTTTAAGGACAACTTTCATAACTTATGTTACACTTTTAATATGACTTGATTCAATCTCACATTATCATTATAGATAAACTGTTTTTTACCTTGATAATATATGTCCTTGTCTGTAGCATCTCTGGGAAATAGTGTGAAAAGATTGCTTTCAATGGGTCTACCTGTTATTTCAAAAACCCACTTCACTGAACTTTAAAAAAATGGGATGACTTTTCCGAACACTAACTTTCACGAACTCTCGGATCACTAGAATTTTACTAAGGGAAAGAACAATATGACCACTCTGGTGAACTTTGCCCGTTTCCCCTACTGCAATGGGATCTTGGATTTGGTATATTTAGTTAAGGGGTGTGGGGTGTGCAGCCCCCCACATGGGAAGGTTTGATTTCCTTCAGTTTCTTTATTTAGTCATGGTAGCCAAATGGTTCTTTCCTCACAGTAAAATTCTGTTGATATGAAAGTTTGTGAAAGTAAGTCTTTGGTGAAGTGTTCCCTGTTTTTTGAAGTTCATTGTAGTGGGTTTTCAATAATAACAAGTATACCTCTTTCACTTCTTCTTGTAGACCTCTTCACTTCCCTTGTTTGAGGGTTAAAATCCATACATGTCCTTGTTGCAACACAACAAATTTGGTTAAACATGTAAAATATAAATTTAAAGTATCTGATCTAAATAATTTTTATTTGTTTATTTATTCTGTCATTTCTGTGCCATTTGGCATTGCACACCATTGACTGGCACCATTTAATAGTACTGAAATGCATTTCACTGCCCTGGGTGAAAACTGACAAATTTTATTTAGACTGCCCTCAATTGCACAATGAAGTCTGGCATTGTTGTGCTTTACTCAACAATCTGTACTGAGTGAATAAATTAAGGTTGTTAAACTCCTATCTCTGTGGCATAATATGTAAGGTTATTCAGCTTAGAGAAACAGTACAGGTGATGCTGTGATTGAAATCTGTTCCAACATCATTTGACTGAGGGAAGTCATACTAACTTTTGACACTCATTTTGTTATATAGATGTGTCAATGTGGGAAGCTCAAGAAAAGCCAGTATTGACTAAAACAGATAGATAATTCATTTGGAATTATTTAAATATTAATTGTGTGCTATGTGATAAAGAAAACATTTCTGATGTTCCCTTCCTGATTACTATGGGCTTAGCTAAAGTCCTGCTATTGTGAGACATACATGATAGCACTGATGTGACATGATTGAATGTATCAGTGTAATGCATATACATATATGTCTTTAAGTTGATATTCCCCAAAAGCTATTTGAATGCTTCTGATAAATATTGCCTTCTGCACTTGTGTACCACTTGGCAGCATGGAATTCACTTTCACAGCTTAAGAAAAGAAGTGAAAATTAAGTTAGGCTGCCTTAGGTAGCACAAACCAGTCAAGTAACATTGAGCAGCTGTCAGCACTCTGGATAGTACTCAGGGAAGAAAATACACCTGATAGTTGACTTTCTCTATGGTACAAGGTGTAACTACAATGAGCTTAGAGATAAAAGACATCTGATACATGGTTCAAATCCACTGAAATGGTAGTTTTGCAGAGAGTTGTCTGAATATATATACATTTAATCACATTTGAAATAAAGTACATGTCAGATAGACTCAACAACAGAGATAGAGATAGTACTTACTTCATAAAAATGAACCTGACAGATGTCAAATTCTGTGGTACAAGGTGTAACTGAAGTTTGTCCATGGTTTCGTATTTTCCAAGCCTTGAGTAGTTTTTTGATCTATTTTTTGTAACTGAAGTTACTTGAGAGAAATAAGGCCCATGAAGCATTGTTTGAATCCTGTGTAGAGATCACATTGTAATTATTCACAATATATCATTTTTCCCTTTCTTTTTAAGGTTCATTTTCTCTCCACTTGATAGCATGCAAATACGGTTCACTACCTAAGGAAAAAAGTAAAACATTTAGTTTGGGCTGCCTTAGGTACTACAAGCACACTTGGCAAGGGTGCACATTCCTCAGCACTCTGGACAGCAATGAGAAGATAAAGTTCACCTGTCATAGAACTGTCTCTGTGGCACAAGGTGTAAAAGCAGTGACTTTATATTAAAAAAAAACAGCTGATTAAGGGTTTGAATCCAGCTACAACATGCTTTTTACAAAGGGTGTAAGAAGTCCATTTCTTAGAACATTTTGCTAGATCTGTAACACTAAAGAAAACTGATAATGTTAAACCTGCTTTTCTTTTCAAGCAATGTATCAGTAATCCTTACTGTTTTTCCATTTAGAATATATCTTCGATGTTTCACATAAAGTTAATGTGTGTCCAGTTTCCTAGGCATGATAATAATTATATTTAATATAAAATTTACTTGCATATGCATGATCGTCATGATACTTTTATTATAACCATCATAACTCATTAAATAGTCCAAGTATGTATTTAGGACAACTTTGTCTTGTAAAGCATGTATGTAATATAAACTAACATGTATTAATCAGCAAATGGCATCCATCTCTAATATATTTACAAACAAAAATAATGACTTTTACATAGGAAAACATTCCAAGAAAGAATTACAATCACACACATAGGACTCTCTGAAGTGTATTTCCATTCATTCTGAAATTGCTACATTTCTAATGTTCATACTGGAAATGTAGTTCTTCTCTGGCAATGACAATTAATAAACCAAATTACATTTTTTGCATCCTTTATCCCAAGGGTTCAATTCCCAGCAGTTACAATGATACTTTAACCTTATATAAGGCCCAACATGACAATATGTAATAATTCATCATCTTTCTCCTTCCAAACTGTAAGTTTTAAAAGCCACGCCATTAAGCATTCCATTGTTGAACATGAACATTGGAACCTGTGCTAATGGGTTGTGCATCACACATGGTAAATATTAATCCCATGTTTGACATCTGTACTGCATTGTGATCCAAGTACTGTGAATGTGTCTGCCAAGGAGTCCATCTGCTTTCAATTGTGAAAATGTAGTTGGTAAGGCTGTGCATCTTTGTGCATTATCAGTAACACACAGGTACTAAATTGGATGCCAATTCAAACATATTTTGTTAGTTTGACTTTTGCAGACATGGCTGGCAAGGGAGAGAATGGCGCTCTCTTTAGAAGACAAAGGTGGAGTGTTGAGGAGGCCAAGATATTTCTGGCACTCCTCATGAAGCACTATAGACATAGGTGGCAGCAGGAGGATTATGCCAGGCCTCAGTACAAGACTGAGGCTTAGAATAGATTAGCCAAGGCTGTCTCCAATGCAATAGGTATTCCACAAAATAGGGACCTATGTCATCACCACTGTAGTGACTTTAAGAAGTGCAGGCAGGACCAATTAAGCTGATGGGAGGCCCGATTTAGGACTGGGAACACCCTCCAGTTGTGTAAGTCTCTTGACCCGCAACATGTCTATTATATGGAATTAATGATCTAACCAGCCAATGCAAGTTCTCATTATTCATATATATTTCTTTTCTGTTTGTGCTGTACAGCTGCAGATGAGATAGCTGCAAACAATGATGTGCACCAGGAGAGATTAACTTGCTTCAAAGTGACATAGGGTAAGTATGACACAGGTGCAAATGCAAGCCATGATGTTATTTTCATTCCCTCAAACACTGGTGACTTGAGAAGGAATACCTCAACCTTGATCTCAATCATGCATGCCTTACCCAATAACTCCTGCTGCTTGCATTAGGCAATGGGAGTACTAGCTTAGCTATGGGTGGGTTCAGTACCCAGAAGCATTAATTACTTGTTATTATTGCATAAGAATTTATAACATATTAATAGCAATGCATCAAGAAGAATGAAAATTATGGTAATTGCAATTATTAAATTAGAATGTATATTTCATATCCTTCATAGGGAAATAAAGGCTGCTGTTTCTTAAATCATAGCAACTAAATCTGTTTATTTTGCAACATATAATTATCTTTCCATCATATATGGATGTGGCAAATGTGTACTATAGAAAAATGTCATAATTGTCTATGCGTTGCCAAACCAATTTTACTTCAAAAATGCAAGTAATGGGTCATGCCATGCATCCAATTATCTATTTTGTTTGCCTCCCCCTACCCTTTATCTATCTTTTTTGTTTATTTTTATGGAGGCTATAATTTAATAACAATCTGCTCTTTGCATAACTTGCTGCTGAAAAATTAATGACCCACAGCATAGACAGGTATACTGACTACTGCAGTTCAGTCCACCTTGCCTCCACAGATGGCAGTACAGACACCTAGCACTTTGGGGTCACAACCTGTCAGTGATTTCTCCACAACCCCAGTGCTACCTGATCCAAGTGTGTCAGGTAGCTCTGCTCCACCTGCTGGTGCAGCAGTAACCTCCAGGAGCTGTAGCAATGGCAGTGGAAATTTTGTCACCCAGCTTGAGCTGACAAGCTTGGTGGAGGATATAATGAAGAGGGGACTTGGTGCATGCATCAGCAGGATTGAAAAGGTCATGTGTAGCATTGCAAATATGATACCATCTCTAGCACTGACCCAGGGAGCAGCTACAGGAGACAGTGATTAGAGTTTTGAGAGTAAGGACTAGATTCTCACTTTGCTCAAACTGGATGTGGATGCACCTCAAATTTCCTCTACCTATTCCCAATCATCAACCTTTTCTCTCCATCATCATTACTGTCTGTCTTGTACGTCCTGCATGTCTGCACATGCTTCAAAACCTCCCCTCCCCTACCTACCTGGCCATCTCATTAATAAGCAACTTTTTCAACATCCCCCCCCAAAAAAAATAAAAAAATGGGCACCTGTCCTACAAAAAAAAAATTACACTGCCTACATAGCTCTCCATATACTGTGGTGGTGGTGCTGCGGTAGCATTGTCGCCTCACAGTAAGACATTGTCCTGTTCAATTCTCAGCTAGAGCATCTTCTGTGAGGAGACATGCATGAATGGGCGTACCTTCATTGAAGGTTGTGCATCAGGGCCGGCAACTTGGCATGTAAAAATCTACTGCCAATCATTAGCGGACCGGAGTTCCACTGTGGCAACCCCTAACCAGGAAAAGCCGAAAGACACAACAACAACAACAACATAGCTCTCCTCTTCACCTATGTGTCATCTTGACACAATTGATTTTCTCCAATTGGTCATACAATATGATTCTGTTTTTGTCATATATCACAGGTGTGGTGACTCTGCAAAGTCATGAAATTGCCTGTACAATTGTACATTTATGTGGTGAAGAACTGAAAGTTATGGTGCTCTCCCTCATTCCTGCTGCAATTTCTTTCATTCTTTCCCCTGAGTCCTGCCCTCTGCTTGCCAACCCTATTTTCACCACTGTCCTATCCACCCCTTTTTCACATGTTTAATCAGATCAAAGCATAGATTCACACACAATACACATGACCAGAAATTATCAATGGAAAATCTGTTATGTCCACGACATTTGTATGGAGTTTGGCATAGAGCATCAATGCTGAATGACAGTGAATGCTGTTTAACTTTTTACTGCAAAAGCTGAAGATTACAGTGTAATCTGCTCTGGTCCAGTTATGTTCACTCAAATATACTTAAATCAGCTGTGCTGTGAGAATAAAGGTAGGACTGGGCAATAGTTAACATATCGGCTCTAATGCAGCTGGATGTAATAAAGTAGGAGTTCCTGTGTGGTGTGTTGATATAGCTACTCTCAACAGTTACTATGTTTTTGCGTAGTGTGATGTGTTCAGTTACAGCTGTAGGTCAATTTATTAATTCATAATATTTCATATTCTTGTCATAAATGCCAGCGTCTGTATTTCTATGCATATAAAAATACCTTTAACTTGAGTAGTGCAGTAAGATATGCATTTGCAAAATCAGCCCCAACAGGAAGCCTCATTAAGCCAACCTTATCATGCTTATGTATTCATGTTTATTGCACTCTCCTACCCTTTATTTGTACCCACAGCAAGCACACAGCTTAGTTATCCCACTTCTACTGAAATGTCTTCTATGAAAAACATTGTTGAGGTCAGCCTCACAAAAGTGCACTCTCTGCCCTTAAAGGTCAGACTTCAACCTTGGCACTTGCAATTGATACAGTGCTCTCTAGATTAGGTAATTGGATAGATTGGTAGGAGGTTTAATACTAAACATGGGAAACTTGTGTGGGTGACAGTAACTCTTTACACAGCTCCTTTATCAATTTTTACTGAAGCATCATCTGTTAAACACACCAATGAGGTAACTAGATAGGAAGGTTTGATGTTCACAACGAGAAATCTGTATGTATGTGTAAAGCTTGGTGTTGTATCTACTTCCCCTGAAAAGAATACATTTAAATGTGCAAACTTCTTCTATGCTGCTTGTGATTAATACCATGTTTTCTACATTGAGTAGCTAGATAGGTGAGAGGTTTGATTCTCAGCATCGAAAATTTGTGAGTGTGTAATGCTGCATGTTCCATCCACTTCCCCAGAAAATAATGCATTTATATGTGCACACAGCTCCCTTATCCAACTTTTTACTGAAACACATTGATGTGGTCTTCCTAATTAAAGTGTGCTCTGCTCTCTCCCCTTAAGAGTCAGACTTATGTTGTTCTGCTTGCAATTAATACAGTGCTTTCTGCATTGTGTCACTAAATAGGTAGGAGGTTTGATGCTCAATTGAGAACGTGTGTGTGTGTGTGTGTGTGTGTGTGTGTGTGTGTGTGTGTGTGTGTGTGTGTGTGTGTGTGTGTGTGTGTGTGTGTGTGTGTCTGGGTGTGCGTGCGTGTTTGTGTGTGTGTAATGTTTGTTGTTGTATCCACTTCCCTGGAAGAGAATGCATTGACATGTGCACACACCAGCTTCATCCCACTTTTTCTGAAATATACTAATAAGGTCATCCTGACAAAAGTGCACACTCTCGCCACATAAGAGTCACACTTCTCCTCTGGTATTTGCAATTAATACAGTGCTTTCTACATTGTGTAACTAGATTCTTCATTTAACTACAGATAATTAGTGGCATCTTTATTTAGCTATAGTCATTGTTTGACTTGCTGTTCTCTGCCTGACTATTGCTGATCTCTGTTTGCATTTGACTTTGGATTAAAGTTATTAATTTACAGTTTGTTTACTTCTATTTTTTCTATTTTTCTTACATTACATTTTATTTTGTTTTACATTTTTTGTTCTTTTGGGGGTGTTAACAGGTCAGTCAGCAAATAATTATTTTTCAGATAATGAATAACATCTAGATAATTAGTGGGAAGAGCTGAGAAATAGCATTCCTCATTTAACTACAAATATTTAGTGGCATCTTTATTTAGTTGTAGTGCTTGTTTGACTATTTAGATAAGTAAGAAGTTTAGTCCCAATATGAGCAGTTTGTGTTTGTGTGCAACTTGGGATGTTTACAGTTTAGTGAGTATATGCTTAATTGACTTCTACTCTGGTTAAGCATTTTAAACTGGTAGATGACTCCACCATCCCTTAATCACACCTTTCACAACCACAACTCCTTTGCAACACAGGGGTTTAGCTAGGCAAACTGTTTGTACTCTGCTGAGTAAAATTTTCTATACATTACTTAAAGAAACCATGGCTTTTTCAAGCCATAGTCTGCCATCAACTTTTGTCTGCATGTATGATTTGGCAAAATTTTATGCCGGATGTCCTTCCTGATGCAACCCTCCCCATTTATCCAGGCTTGGGACTGGCACAAAGAAATACACTGGATTGTGCATCCCCAGTGGCTGGGTTTTGTGCATCCCCAGTAGCTGGGTTTGTGGGTGATGTTCAGGGAAAAGTTAAGACAGGCACTGGGTGGCAGTGAAGAGTTACCGAATAGCTGGGTAACTACAGCAGAGCTAGTAAGAAAGATGGCTAGAAAGGTGCTTGGTGTGACATCTGGAAAAAGGAAGGAGGACAAGGAGACCTGGTGGTGGAATGAAGAAGTACAGGAGAGTATACAGAGAAAGAGGTTGGTGATGAAGAAGTGGGATTGTCAGAGAGATGAAGAAAGTAGACAAGAGTATAAGGAGATGAGGTGCATGGCAAAGAGAGAGGTGGTGAAGGCTAAGGATAAGGCATATGACGAGTTGTATAAAAGGTTGGACACTAATGAGGGAGAAAAGGATCTGTATTGATTGGCTAGACAGAGGGACCGAGCTAGTAAAGATGTGCAGCAGGTAAGGGTGATAAAGGATAATGAGGGAAACATACTCACAAGCGAGGAGAGTGTGTTGAGCAGATGAAAAGAGTACTTTGAAGGGCTGATGAATGAAGAGAATTAGAGGGAGAGAAGGTTGGGTGATGTGCGGATAGTGAACTACAAAGTGTAGTGAATTAGCAAGGAGGAAGTAAGGATAGCTATGAAGAGGATGAAGAACAGAAAGGCCGTTGGTCCAGATGACATACCTGTGGAAGCATGGAGGTGTTTAGGTGAAATGGCAGTGGAGTTTTTAACTAGATTCTTTAATGAAATCTTGGAAAGTGAGAGGATGCCTAAGGAATGGAGAAAAAGTGTTTTGGTACCGATTTTTAAGAATAAGCGTGATGTGCAGAGCTGTAACTACAGAAGGATTAAATTAATCAGTCACAGCATGAAGTTATGGGAAAGAGTAGTGGAAGCTAGCTTAAGAAGGGAGGTGATGATTGGTGATCAGCAGTATAGTTTCATGCCAGGAAAGAGCACTACAGATGCGACGTTTGCTTTGAGAGTGTTGATGGAGAAGTACAGAGAATGTCAGAAGGAGTTGCACTGTGTCTTTGTGGATTTAGAGAAAGCATATGACAGGGTGCCTAGAGAGGAGTTGTGGTATTGTATGAGGAAGTCGGGAGTGTAAGAGAAGTATGTAAGAGTGGTACAGGATATGTATGAGAGTAGTGTGACAATGGTGAGGTCTGCAGTGGGAGTGACGGATGCATTTAAGTTGGAGGTGGGATTACATCAAGGTTCAGCTCTGAGCTCTTTTTTATTTGTAATGATGATGGACAGGTTGACAGATGAGATCAGACAAGAGTCCCCGTGGTCTATGATGTTTGCAGATGACATTGTGATCTGTAGTGATAGTAGGGAACAGGTAGAGGAGACCCTGGAGAGGTGGAGATATGCTCTAGAGAGAAGAGAAATGAAAGTCAGCAGGACTAAGACAGAATATATGTGTGTGAATGAGAGGGAGGATAGAGGAATGGTGAGGATGCAGGGAGTAGATGTGGTGAAGGTGGATGAGTTTAAATACTTGGGATCAACAGTTCAGAGTAATGGTGAGTGTGGAAGAGAGGTGAAGAAGAGAGTACAGGCAGGATGGATTGGGTGGAGAAGAGTGTCAGGAGTGATTTGTGACAGACAAGTACCAGTAAGAGTGAAAGGGAAGGTCTACAAGAGGGTAGTGAGACCAACTATGTTATATGGGTTGGAGACAGTGACACTGACAAAAAGGCAGGAGTCAGAGCTTGACGTGGCAAAGGTGAAGATGTTAAGATTTGCACTGGGTGTGATGAGGATGGACGGTATTAAGAATAAGTATATTATAGGGTCAGCCCAGGTTGGAAGGTTTGGAGACAAAGCCAGAGAGGCAAGATTACATTGGTTTGGACATGTGCTGAGGAGGGATGCAGAGTATATTGGGAAAAAGATGCTAAGGATGAAGCTGCCAGGTAACAGGAAAAGAGGAAGGCCTAAGATGAGGTTTATGGATGTGGTGAGAGAGGACATGCAGGTGGTTGGTGTGACAGAGCAAGATGCAGAGGACAGGAATACATGGAAACAGCTGATCTGCTATGGCGACCCCTGACGGGAGCACCCGAAAGAAGAAGAAGAAAGAGTTTGCCATCAACTGTCTAAATTAATGCTTCCAATAAGAGTGTCATAGACTGAAAAAATTAGGGGGAAAGTGATGCAAATATTTGCTAAGTGGTGGGGTTGGAATGTTTCCTTTTTTCAAATGACAGGTGGTTTGTGGGGCAGCAATTAAAGCATGTGATTACAACATTATGTTATCTGCCTACAACCCCTGTGCAACACACTGATGGGGTTATCCTTACACACATGAACTGCTGACTTTTAAATGTCAGGCTTCTGTGGTGCTTGCATTTCTTGCACTGTTTTCTAGAATGTGCAAATAGATAAGTAGGAGGTTAAAATAAAGCAGTGCTTAACTTCAGCATCTCAGTGTGATTGCAAATGAATGCAGAATTGTTTCATATGCATTCATAGTGGCAGCTTTTATAAACCCAGATGGCTGTAAAAGCTATTTCACCAGGCACCTCTTTGGCAAAACACTGCTGATGTCATCCTTCACAGATGCTATATATGTCACTTGTACTCAGCATTCTCCTGTGGCACTGCTTGCTGATAATGTGTTGTATAGATGTTGTAAGTGGAGAGGTAGGTGCTTTGAGTCCATCACTGCTTAGTTAGTGTGACTTTGATTACTGCCATATACCACTGACCATCTCACAACCACATTTTTATACACTTCTGCTTTTAAGGTGGATTTACAATGGCACACTTTTACAGTATGAAATTCTAGCATCTACAAAAAAATAACTTTTAGGCCACACAGTGATTACATAATAGTACCATTACTGCAGTATCTCACAGTTGGAGTGCAAATTATCCTCTGTTGCGTGACTTTGATACTGTGCTTTGTACATTGTGTAACTACATATGTAGGATGTCTGAGGCCAGCTGTGAATGTATCTTTCACCCTCATACTGTGTATACTAGTCTTCAGATACATATATGACATGTAACAACAGTTTTATTGTGCACTTTGACCACTTTTTAGCATAAACGTCCAGCTAATAAACAGTGTTGATGTCATCTATTTAAATGTACACTATCCCAGTTGTACCTCAACATGTCATGTGGCACTTGCAATTCAGGCACTAATGTTTACCTTGTGATCTTAGATAGTTCATATCTAGCCATTACTGCTCAGACTATGCTGTGTCATTCTTATTGTGACTGTCCATGTCACTAACACTGTTGCTGTGTACAAGTATAGATGCTTCCTTTTATAAAAAGCTATGATAATTCCTCACATAACATTTCTTTTACTCAGAGTAATGATGACATGACATTATATTTTCCTAATATACTATAAGTAGGAAGTGTTATCCTCGGGCACAAGGGAATGAGATGACATGCTGTATGTTGTTGCCTTACTATAATAGTTGCAGGCTCACATATTCCTTGCAGCAATAACATGATGTAATGCCTTCAAATACCAACATATTTTGCAATTGAAGTCACACTTTTACCATTGTGCATTCATCCTGTACAATATTATGTATTTTCTGTTGCTGAATGCTCATGGGTTAAACATCCACATTCAGTGCCTGTTAGCATTGTTGGGCCTCATACTATAATGAATGAACAGCATCCACCACAGTTATAATGTGTCTATTTGCAGTGGGAGAGGTCTCACCATTCCTTTTATCTCAGACATTGTTTACAATGCATACATCTGATGTAAAAAGTTAGCATATGTGGAGTGCTACAGTTGTGTTGGTTGAGACTTCCACTGTGGCACTTGTGGTTCATCCATGTCATAAGTCGATAGAGTGACATAGCTTACTGTTCAATCCCTGAAAAGGCAACATTATATTAATGTACTGACTCTACATAAACACCATTGAATCTAGTTATTCAACTCCATTTTTATGTTGGACAATGATATATCATCACAGGTTGTGGTTGCATGGCAGTGAAATGGTTATTTATGGTAGGTCATGCTGTGAGTGATCCTGTGGCATGTGCACTGAGTACTGGTTTGTATAACATAACAACACAGATACATTGTGGTTCACTTCTGGGACAACGTTTGCAAGACACAATGGAAACAACTTCCTTGTCAAAGAAGCATTGAGACTGTACTGCTCACTGTAGTGTGGACAGTAACATGTGTAGATCTTTTCCAAAATTCTGACTAAATCTGATTGTTCATATTATACTCATAACTCCTTTCTTAATGCACAAATTCAGTTCAGTTATTTGTGGCAGGTTCCATTTCTCTCTGATGTGGCACATGCAGTCAATATAGAGGTCTGGAGAAAGCCTAGTATAATAGGCAGGGGTTTGAATCTGGTAAAATCTGTCTATCAGACAAATGCCAGAAACAGTGGCTTACACACAGACAATAGTTATTGCACATTCAGACGATCACCTTTTTCATGTCTTATTCTGCAAGGGAGGGCATCCGTACATCTTACGATGGAAAAGTGCTGCAAGCCCTTGAACATGTTCTTCATGAAATGACCGATATGTGTATTTCTGTGGCATCCATGATTTTTATGCATCTCTCTGTCCCGGCATGTGTTTGAAAATGACATAATTTGAATGTTTATTATTAATTTCACTGCTCACAATTATTACATATTCCCAAGATAATTATGTTCTGTATTGCATGCCTTCATCCAGATATTTCTTTCTTAGAACAATTGTTTTCATTGCACTATTCATCTTAATGGCAAATGAAGGATTCCATAAACATTTCTTACAGTATTGGTGCTTCTAGACCATCAAAAACCATGACTGATTCTCTGTTGCAACACTTTCTTGGGTTGTTGAATTGTTGTTATGTTACTGGTCCCTGTAATTCAGTGTGAGCATGCCCAGTATAACGATGTCTGAAATGTTTTCAAATTCGCAATGGAAAACCAGAACACATGACAAGTCGTCTGATCTGTGCTATGATTTGTCACTTATTAATGTTATTAGATTACCATTTAGAATTTACATGACTATACAACACTTGTTTGTTTGTTGTATGTTTTTAAGTGATAAACCACTTTCCTATGGGTTCCACTTTCTTTGCAAAAACATGTCTGTTTCAGATTTATTTTTCTTATATATTTCATTTATATGTTTATAGGTTCATACGTAAGTACTAGGCTAGATGCCCTTATGGGCCAGTTTAAGCCTACCCAGTTTCTTTTTTTTTGTGCTCAAAATAACCTATCCCATTTGGTTATAGATTGACCTCACTCATCCCATGATTCATAATTATATTTTACTCATAATGATTATAATGATAATAATATGGATGATCTACCTGATAGGAAAAAGCCTGAGAAAGGTGACTCTTTGAGTTTGCCATATATATTGTTTGTGTATAAGTTCCTGTTGTTTGACAAACATAGGTTATCATATTCAAACCCCTGCCTATCCCCAGTACTCTCCAGACCTCTGTACTGACTGCATGTGCCACATCAGATAGCAATAGAAGCTGTCAGAAGTAACTGAACTGAATGTGTGCATTAAGGCAGGAGGAATGAATATAATATGAACAACAGGATTTATTCACAGTACTGGAAAGGAGCTACACATGTTATTGTGTTACATTATGACTGCTTCTTTCCTTCATGTAGGACACACACAGTCCCAGAATTGGGCCAAAGTCTTATCTGTGTAGGTATGGTATACAAGTCAGTACTCAATGCACATGCCATAGTAGCACTCACAGCATAACATGCCCCTAATAAACATTTCACTGCCATGTGATCACAACCTGTTCATTGTCCAACATAAAAAAGGATATGAATAAGTAGAAACAATGGTGTTTATGTATCATCAGTAGAGTCATATAATGTTACCCCTGTCAGGAACTGAACAGCAAGCCAATGTGACTGTACTGACTAATGTCATGTGGATGAACCACAATCACCATAGTGGAAGTCTTAACACCATTGTGACAATACACCTATGCTAACTTATTCCATCACATGTATGTGTGGTAAACAATCTATGAGATGAAAAGAATGTGGAGGTCTGTCCCAATGTAAATGGGCACATTACAGCTGTGGTGGATGCCATTCATGCCTTATAGTATAAGGCCTGACAATGCTAACAGGCACTGAATGTGAATGTTGAACTCATGAGCATTTGACAACAAACAATACATGATATTGTACAAGATGAATGCATCATGGTAGAAATATCACTACGGTTCTGATATATGTCATTATGTGAATGCATTCCAGCATGTTACTGCTGCAAGGGATATGTTGGCCTGTAATTGCTGTAGTAAGTCAAGAACAGACAGCATGTCATCTCATTCTCTCATGCCAGAAGATAATACTTCCTACATATTTTATGCAAGGAAAATGTAATCACATGTCATCATTACTATGAATAAAAGCATTACTATGTGTCAAATCTTCATAGCTTTTAGTAATTGAAATCAACGTCTACATGTGTACAAAGCAAATGTGCTTGACAACAGTGTTATGGACATGTACAGTCACAATAAGACTGACACAACATTAAAGGATGGATTAGAATTAACTACCCAAGATCACAAGCTAAACATTAGTGCCTGAATCACAACACGACATATTGAGGTACAGCTGAGACAGTGCACAGTTAAATGGAGTACATCACAATTGTTTATTAGCTGGATATTTATGCTAAAAAGTGGTTGTGGTGCACAATAACACTGTACAGCTACACTTTGTATATGTCGTTGATGACTAGTATACACAGTATGAGGGTGAAAGACACTCACAGCTGACCTCAAACATCCTACATATGTAGTTACACATTGTACTAAGCATGGTTTCAAAATCACACAACACAGGAGAATCCACACTCCAAATGAGACACTTCAGGCATGTTAGCATTGTGTAATCCTCACATGGCCAGAATGTTATTTTTCCTGTGGATGCCAGGATTTGCTAATGTCACAGAGTGTTACTGTAATTCAGTTTCATAACTAGAGGTATATGTAAAGGTGGTAATGAGGTGGCCGATATTATGACAGTAATTACAGTAACAAGATTGAAGCAGTAATTGAATCGAACCTCCTAGTTATCTGTTTACACCACCTGTACAGCACATTATCAGCAGCCAGCACTACGGGACAGTAATGAGTAAAACTGAGATATACAGCATCTATGAAGGGGGTGACATCAGCAGATGTATCTGGCAGCATTAGTTTTACAGCAATCTGTGGGTGTAAAAGCTGCCACTGCAAATGTGTGAGTGTAAAACAATCATGAATTCACTTGCAGTCACACTTATACAAGTTAAGCACTGCTGTATCTGAACATGCTTCCTATCCAGAATAGCGTGAGACACACAAGTGGCACAGAAGAAATCTGACATTTAAATAGTGACAGTTCACATGTGGAAGAATGACCTTATCAGTGTGTTGAATGAGGGGTGTAGGCAGACGATGTAATGCTGTATTCATGTGCTTTTATTGCTATCACACTAAACAACTGCCATTTGAAAAATGGAAACATTCACCCCCACCCCACTTAACAAATGTTTACATAATTTTCCCTTTAAAAAGATTAAAATGGATATTTTTCATCCTATAATACTTGAATCACTAATTTACACACTTGTGGACAGACTGATGCCTACAAAAACAATGTTTTCTTTAAGTAAGGTCAAGAAAATTTGTATTCATTGGAGTAGTAGACAGTATACATAGTGA
The DNA here is from genome assembly GCF_019279795.1 of Protopterus annectens. NCBI lineage: Eukaryota > Metazoa > Chordata > Ceratodontiformes > Protopteridae > Protopterus > Protopterus annectens. The sequence goes on from NC_056743.1 coordinate 1,450,355,690, forward strand.
CACCCTTGTGTTCCAAAGAAGTTGTGGATGTGAAAGTTGGACTTATGGTATGGTGAAGTCATCTATCAGTTTAAAATATTTATCCAGGGCAGATGCTCACCTAACTGCAAACACCCTCACTCACAAGTTTTTCATGTTGAGTATTGAATCTGTTATCTATCTGGTTATACAATCTAGAAAACATACAGGACCTACAAGACAGACAAGGATGGTGATGGAGACAAAGGGTTGGTGGACACCATGATTGGGGGATAGATAGAGGACATCAGAGGTGCACCCAGTGTCCAATTTGAGAACAATGAGATTCTAGTTCTTACCCTCAGAACCTAATCACTGTCACCTGCATCAGCTCATGGTGTCAGTGCTGAATGTGGCATCATATTTGCTATGCAATGCAGGACCATTTCAACACTGCTGATATGTGCACCAAGGCCCCTCTCCATTATATCCTCCACCAGCCCTGTCAGCTCCTGCCAAGTGACAAAATCGCCACCTACACTACTACTGCTCCTGGGGGGCCCCACTGCACCAACAGCCAGGGCAGAGCTACCTGATGTACTTAGAGGAGGGATGGCAGGGATTGTGGAGTCAACACTGACAACTTGTGACCTTGAAGTGCTGGGTGTCTGTGCTGACATCTGTATGGCAGGCAGAGATGCAGTGGTTGATGTACCTCTCTGTGCTGTTGATCATTCATTTTTCAGCAGTAAATTATGCACACAGCAGATTGTTAATAAATTAACCCCCCAAAAAATAAAAAAGAGAATGGGTGGGGTGAGACAAACAAAAGAGATAATTAGATACATGGCATGTCACAGTATATTTTTTTTCAATAAATTTTGTTTGGCAAGATACAAATGATTATGATAATTTACAATTGTGCACTTTTGTCATATCCATATCTATGTATGCTGGAAATATATTTATGTGTCATAAAACAAAAAATCTCACTGCCATGGTATAAAAAAGCAGCATTTATACTGTAAGAGATAGGAATTATGCATTCAAATTTAACAATTGCAATTGTCATAAATTATTTCTTATTAACATATTATTGATGTTAATATTTCATAAATACTTACCCGATAATAAAAATGCATTTCTGCTTCTGGGAACTGAACGACACACTATTAACCTCATGTTCTCATTGCCTAATGCAAGCAGAAAGAGTTATTGGGGAAGGCATGCATGCTTGAAATGAAGGTTGAGGTATGCCTGCTCAAGATGCTAGTGCTTGTGGGAATTAAAATAAATTTCTGGCTTGAATTTGGACCTGAGTTATAGTTACCCTGTGCCTCTCTGAGGTGAGTTAATTGTCCCTGATGTGCCTCATGGTTTGCAGCTGTCTTCTCTGCAGCTATATAGTACAAAAAGAAATAAAATATACATGAAAGCATAATAAATATTCTGCATTGGCTGGCTAGATTATTAATGCCATATAATAGACAGGTTATGGGTAAGTGTACCTAAGGAAAAGGGGGTGTTTGCACTCCTAAATTCAGCCTCCCATTGGCTTAGGAGGTCCTGTTTGTGCTTCTTAATGCCACTATAGTGATGACAACATTGTTCCTCAGTGTGTGTAATGCCTGTTGCTTTGGAAACCACCTTGGCTAAGCTATTCCAAGCCTCAGCTTTACATTGAGATCTGGAATAATTATTCTAAAGCACTCTATGGCTGTAGTGCTTCACAAGAAGTGCCAGATTTATCCTGGACTCCACAACACAACACCCTTGTACTTTAAATTTAGTACCATTCTCTCCCTCACCAGCCATGTGTTCAAAAGTCAAACTAAAAAAGTGTCTGAATTGGTGCCTGATTCAGATCACAGAGGTAACTAGTTATGCACAAATATGCACAGCTTTGCTAACTACATTTGTGCAATTGAAAGCAGATGGACTCCTAGACTCATTGACACTACTTGCATCACATAGCAGTAAAGATGTGAAACATGACATTAAGCTTTGCAATATGTGATGCTCAGCTTATTGACACAAGTTCCAATGTTCAACAATGGATTGCTTAATAGCATGGCTTTTAATCTTTGCAGTTTGGAAGAAGAAAGAGGATGAATTGTGATATATTGAGATGTTGGGGCTTACACAAAGCTTAAATATTGTTGTACCAGCAGGGAATTGCACCTATGGGATAAAGCATGCAAAAATTGAAACTTACCTTGTTAATTGGCATCACCACAGGAGAACTACCTTTTAGTTATAGAAATTAGAACTATACCAATTTGGAATGACTGGAGATACACCTCAGACAGGCCTGTATATGTGTGATTTTAAATAGCCATGAGAATGCATTCCTATGTAAAATTCATTATTTCTGTTTGTAAATATATTTCAGATGAATGTTGTTGAATTAGCTGAAAAATACAGGCTGATATGTTGCATACATACTTCACAAGACATAACTGTCCTAAAAACATTTTTGTATATGTGGTGCGTCATGATGATTATAACAAAATTGATGTGTCTATCACATATACGCAAGTGAATTTTATATTAACTGTTATCATTGACAGGTTTAAGAAATTGGCTATATAGGAGGCATTAATGATATATGCTAAATAGAAAAGCTTACCTATGCAAGCATTACTCATACATTGCTTGAAATAAACTTTGTCTTAATATTATAATTTTTCCATAATGTTTCAGCCATAATCAAAATGTTGTGACAAATAGGAATCTAACTCCCATTTTAAAAGGATCTTTTAGCTGAATTCAAACCCTTAATAAGTTGTACTTTTTATCTAAATTCACTGCACTTCACACCTTGTGTTACAGAGATAGGTATGTGATGGGTGGGATTTCTCCACTCACTACTATCCAGAGTACCAATGAAAGCATACAGTTGCCAGGAGTGTTTGCACAACATAAGGCAGCCCAAACTAAATTTTTCACTTTTTTCCTTAAGTCATGAGAGTTAATTTTGTGATGCAAAGTGGCACACAAATGCAGAAGACAATATTTATCAGAAGCATTCAAACAAGTCTTTTTGGGAATAACAACTTGAACACATGGATTAAATCACAGTGTATATCTAGCAATGAGCACAGCTAGTACTGCATTACACTGATACATTGCTCACATGTCATTGCTACATCAGTACTATCCTGTATGTCTCACAATATAAGGACTTTAGCTAGTGCCATGGGAATAGAGAAGTGAACAAAGAACAGAAGAAATGTTTTCATTGTTCACACAGTGCACACAATTAACATTGATATAATTGCAAATGACTTATCTGTCAGTCAGTTTTAGTCAACACTGACCTTGCTTGGGTGTCTCACATCAGCACATTCATACACCAAAATGAGCATCAAGATTTATTATGACACTCCTCAATATAATGTTATGGGAACATGTTTCAATCCCTGCATCGCCTGTATTGTTTCTTTAAGCTCAATATCTTTACACATTATGCCACAGAGATAGGAGTGTGATGATTTGAATATCTTCACTGAGTACTGTCCAGACTGCTGAGGAAAGTATAGCAATGCCAACCTTCATTGAGCTATTGATGGCAATCCAAATAAAATTTGTCAGTGTTTACCTTGAGCAATGAAATGTTGTCCACTGCTGTTGACTGCTGCCATTCAAAGGAGCATAATGACAAACAGCGCTCAAACTATTCAAGGAAAAATGTTGATAAATAATTTCATATGTTTAAGCAACTTCATCTTGCAACAGAAACCTGTATGGATTTGAATACTAAAACAAGGGTGGTGACAGCTGCGACACCAGGGAAATACTACCAGTCCAGCTATCTGGAATTTTGTGGATAGTTGTGTGTCATTTGTGAATATTATGAAATACAAACATGTTATGAAAGATGTCCTTTCTCATTTGACAGTAAATGTCTGGCTAACTGGGATATTGGAAACAGGATACCCATATACTCACACTATATTAAAAAAACTGCAAACACTGCAGATGTATTCCTTTCTTTCTTTATGGTGCCTCGTTCCCTTAGCTATGCATTTTTAATAGTAATTATATCTCTGTTTTATTGAATATGTTATATTTATCAATGAGCTATATGGATATAATTTACTCCCTTGAATATGAGCAACATTCCTTACTAAGGGTCAGTAACTTTGGTCATTAAAGCCAGCATTTGAATGTTGGGAATGTTGCCCTACTAAATCAATGTACTTTCGGACTTTTTGGTAAGTCTCTTCTCCATGAAAAACCCTCAATAGGTGTACATCAAAAAGGGGAGACTGTGAAAGCTGATTGATCCTGCAGTCAGAGTAATCAAAGACACCTGCAAGCCATTAACAGGGAACACTTCTCAATGTTTGTATTTGCATTACTAGGGTTTGTGCAAGTAATCATATAGGTCCTTATACCATGTTGACATTCCCTACACTTAGTACTGACTGTTGTATTCAGGAATGATAATGATTTGACACCTCATTTGCATACCGATAGATCTGATGTGGCTGACTGCACTATATAAAAGTAATTGTGTAGGTAATGCCCATGTATTGTATTGGGAAGACTGTTTTGATCCAGAGAGTTCTATACTGCTAAAAACACACGTTTGGAGAATTATCTCTTTTCTATACTGCTGTACTGTCAAGGTATGTTGCTATTTCTTACATAATGCTTTTAGTTTAATATTAAAAAGTGAATAGCACTGACTGCTGAAAAACATTTTTTTATCTTAATTTTTATTTTTCGTTATACATTTCTTTTGACATAGTCATTTCTGCATTACAAAAAAGTATGCTACAGAATGCTACATGACCTGTGTTTTAATTTGTATTTCATTTGATGTTTGTATAGTTATTGCAATGAGTGTATTATAATTCTGTAGGGAGATCCTGCATTTTTTCCTGTGGTAGCCAAAAAAAGGAAAATGCATTCTGTTTGTGAATTTCTACCTGACTGCTCTCCACAGCAGTGGAGATAAGAGTTACAACAGTTTTTCTTACATTTCTAATGCTACATTTTAAATTGTCATTGTCAATGGTGTAATGTATTATACAGTTAAACATGCATTACAGAACTGTTATAGGTTATATTTGATTTCAAATGGGGGGGGGGGGGTGGCTGTCCTAACTTGTGTGTAGTCATTGGGAGCATTAACTTTTAAATTGTTGTGTACATGATGGATGCATGCAATCACATTTAATTTATTTCACAGCTATCCTGTCTGTGTATTATATATGTAATCATGTGTCTGTTTTCCGTTTAATCTCATACAGGGACACAACACCTAAGAAGAAATCTGTACCCAGTGAGCCACCATACAATGATGCAGAAAATGAGGTTATTATCCAGACTTTATGTCACCATGGAGCTTTTCTGTAAGGAAGAGGTAAAGGGGACCAATCTTCCTGAGACAGGATATGCCAGCAGGTGGTCGATGACATTAATGCTGTCAGAAGGCATGAGAGAATTTACTCCCAGATATGATACTGGACAAGTGATATGATAACCTCTGCACACCATAGGGTGGTTGCAATTGTCTGGGAACAGGTGGCTACAGGGGATAGTCCTGCTACAGAACCATCACTAACTGAAACAGAGAAGCTCCTTCCCACCATCACAAATCCAGATAGCTCAGTTGAGGGTTCCCACAGAATCCTTGACATTGATGCAGATGTGGGCAACAGACCCACAGTGTCACAGGCAGACCTTCCAGGTATGCAAACTGCAAGTGTCATATCTATATTATATCTATATATGCGTATATCTTAGAAACATGCACACACACACACACACACACACACACACACACACACACACACACACATATATATATATATATATATATATATATATATATATACTGAACATATAATATATATATATATATATATATATATATATATATATATATATATATATACAGATAGAGAGTCAGCAATAACTGTGAGTCAAACTACAGTTACAGAGAACTAGAGTGGAGTGTATTTTGGGGTGTGGGGGGAGACAACTGTTTATTACATAGGGATTCTGTTTTTTTCTTGTTTCATTTACATTTTGATACTTAGCAGACCTCTTTCCTTTCCATTCCTCACATACAGATGCTTCTGGGTTGCAGGCCTCCAGCCCACTTGCACATGGTAAGTACATATTTGTGTCATGTTGTTACTGTATATAATGTAGACTTAGGTCTATATGATAGTAAAGTCTGCATCCCTTTAGCATCTATTAAAGTATAACTTACCTTTCATATAAGGAAAATATGTGATCAATTTTATTCTCTCTTTTTTCTGTTTTTTTTGTGTTTATTGCTTATTATCACAGGTGATCCTGACAGTGACACTATGGAACTTCTATGCTGATGATGACGGTGATGAGGACGCACAGCCAGGGGGTGCAGACAGTCAGACTGACACTACGGTTGTGGATCCCACATCCGCTGCCCATATTTCAGACACGATCAGTTTGCCTATTCATACCCATGATGCAGAGACCTCTGATATAGGACAGGCTAAGGGTGACACAGTTGACCAGGCTAGTGTGGTTACTCTTGTTGCAGAGCTGGTTGCTTTTCCCAGTAGCCATAGTGAAGGCATGGTGACACACAGGAGGGTTACTAGGAGTTCTTGAAGGAGGCCTGATGTCCACTCTCCTCCTGATGAGGGTGTATCATTAGGCACCACCAGATTTATGTGTAGGGCTGTAGTGGAGGCACAGGCATGTTCTACAGGGGCCTCAGAAGAGATAGTGTGACAACTAATAGTCATGCATTCTGACATGATTGCCTCTTTGGACAGGATGAACAACACACTGGATTGGGCAGTGTTTGTGGTAGAACATCTGTTGGGATAGGGTGGGCTTCCATATGGCTGAAGAGCCACTACATCTCCCTTTGTTATCAGATGTGGCCATGCAAGATCTTGTTCCCATACTGACACTACATCTGCTGTTCTGTCAGTGATTGCAGTAGCCACAGCCAGACATAGAATGCCATGGGCTCATGATCCTGGACATAGTCATGAGGAGAGCTCATCCAGCAGACAACAGTCACATTCAGCTAGCCTCCCACCCCATCTTCTATCCAGGGCCATGGTAGTAGCAGTGCAACTCCTGGCTGAGGTGATTCTCATGGTAAAGGGCAACAATGCTGAACTGACTACTCTACCATGCATGACTCACAGCTGTCTAAAATGCCAGGATGTATTGCTTATAAAGTGGTTGATTGTATTCATGCAGACACACACATATAGAAAAAAGTTTTTCATTTGCCCTTACCATTTCATACATGTGCAAACTAAACAGTACTGTTGGGTGGTGTACATCTGTTGTTACTGGCACTGGACACTTTATACTCTGATAGATATATGTGTTTCTCACTTGCACACACTCACTTCTTTGGTGTCAGCTTTGCCCTCCTATCCCCAACACCTTGTGCAAATGATGATGACTGTGCCCTGCCCTTTGCATATGTCTTTGTGACTTAGGGTTGCATATATAGGTTCATAGGTTCATACGTAGGTACTAGGCTATCTACCCAAAGGCATTTATAAGACTAGCTGGAATGTGTTGGCTTTCCCCATCCCCTTAGATTAGTTCCCTGTGCCTCTATCTAACAGAGCCATCGAAGTGATCCCTGGGGTAAACTTTCTGTTTCCCATCCACTCATCAAGGTTTCTCTTGAAGAAGGTTAGCGAGGAGCTCTGCCTAATGTAGATTGGAATCTTGTTCCAGAGCATGGGAAGTCTCTGGGACAGGAATCTATCCCTCCAGCACGTCCTATTTATTGTTGTGGTGAGGTTTAGATCCCTGGAGTGTGTGGCTCCAGGGGATATGGCTTTCTATAGGTGGAGCATGTCCGTCAATTCTGGGTTGGACATGGCCTTGTATGTCAGGCAGAGATCCCCTCTGAGTAGGCGGTATGCAACCGAGTACAGCTGGAGTTTCTTCAATTGAACTGCATAGGGCATCTGCTTGAGGCCAGTGATCCTCTTGGTGAGGTACTTCTGTGGTCTTTCCAGTTGTTGCAGGTGTCTTGTAAGGTACATCCCAAATGGGGCATTGTACTCTATGATGGGTCTGATGAGTGATGTGTAGATGGGCCCAATGACCTCTTTCGATCTGGATGCAAACCCTTTTATGATTAGGTGGGCCACATAGAAGGATTTTCTAACCACTTTGGCAATATGATTATCAAAGGAGAGGTTACTATCTACTTGGGTCCCCAGATCCTTTATTATGTCTTCCGTATTTAGGGGGCTACCACCTATGTGAAAGTTTGTGGGTACTTTGTTTTTTCCAAAGGGGATGACTATGCACTTTTTGGCATTTAGCTTGAGGCCATGATTTTGACACCAGGTATCTGTCTCAGTGAGACCCTTTTGGAGGGTGCCTGTGTCAGCTGGAGAGTCAGTTATAGCCCCTAGTTTGCAGTTGTCTGCGAACTTGATCAGCCATAGTCCTCCTGTGCTTGCCTGTATATCTGAAAAGTATATGCTGAACAGGAGGAGTCCTAGACCTGAGCCCTGGGGAATGCCACTTGTGACGGGTTTAGAGTCAGACCTAGCTCCCACAACTCTTACCATGTGAGTTCTATCCGTGAGCCAGTTAGTAACCCATCTCGTGACATACGGGTTTATGTTCAGGCTGGTGAGCTTGTCTATAATACCTGAGTGGGGAATGGTGTCATAGGCCTTTGCGAGGTCTAGGTAGGCTGTGTGGACCAGCTTTCTCTCATCTATAGCCTTGGTAACTGTCTCAAAGAAGTCCACCAGGTTTAGGAGGCATGATCTGCCCTTAACAAAGCCGAACTAGGTAGGGTCCAGTGTTTGGAGGTTCCCAATATCTCTGTTAATGAGATCCATGATGATGTGCTCCATAGCTTTGTAGACCAAGTTAATCAGGCTTATAGGGCGATAGTTCCCTGGGTCTGTTGTGGCTCCACCTTTGTGGAGTGGAATAACCATTGCTGTGCACCACTCTGTGGGTACATAGCCTGTGGAGAGGCTGAGTTTAAACAGTGTGTTTAGGTGAGGGGTTAGTTCATCTTTGAGCTCATGTAGGACACAGCCTATGACACCATCCTGTCCCATTAATGCTGTGTTTTTGGCTTTGTAAAGGGCTGTTTTTAACCTGAGTGTCTGTGATTTCAGGGGCACTACATTCTTCTGGTATAGTTATGGCCCTTTTGGGGGTGAGAAGGGGGTGAAGTTTGCACTGAACCTGTCTGCCAGGATGTTAGCTATATCAGTCGGTTCAGTGTATTTTTTGCCATTCTGCACTAACTCCAAGCAGATCTGAAAATTGTCACTTAGATTTTTTTTTTTTAAAATAAGTTTATTGTTTTTAACATACAAAATAAATATAATAACAATTTTATACAAGAAATTAAAATAGAAATAGTTATAACATTCAATAAAATAACCAAAGTATTTACAAAGACATCCACTACAAATGAAATCAATTGATTAAACTATAATGTCATGCTATTGAAACTAAGATTTTTTTAACAGGTTTTGTAAAGTATCCCATATAATATAATAAGATGTTTTTCTAGTAGTTCTTGATTTTATTGTCATCAATTCCATATGACACACTTCAGTCATAACATTTTCAAATTCATTAAATGAAGGAGGGGTATCTGAAATCCAATTTCTGGTTATTATTTTTCTAGCCACTGCTAGAATAGACCATAATAAGGGAAGCTTAACTTTTTTAACACTTATAGGAACAGGTGTGTTAAATAATATAAGTGATTTAGAAACAATGAAATTATCTGTGAAAAGGGCCTGCAAAAAAATCATTGATTAACTTCCAATATTCCTTCAATTTTATACAGTCATAAAACATATGTGCCCAATCAGCATTAATTTCTACATTACATCTTTTACATAAGTTGTCTTTATTATTTATTTTATTCATCATTAAAGGTGTATAGAAGGATCTATGTAAAAATTTCCAAGTAAAAAGTCTCCAATTAATGGAAGAAGTAGTTTTATAAGCAGATTCCAATATATATTGTTTATCTTGTTGTTTTGGTGGTTCACCATTAATAGAAATGAAATAATTCCAATAGGTATCTGCACTGTAATGAGTTTCTTCTCTGATAATTTTATGTATGTATGAGAGCTTACCTTTATCAGAAACTCTATGTTGTAAATTTAATATCAAGTAATCAATCAGTATTGGAACAGATTCTTTAATTGTTAAAGACATTAAATCAATTTTATTAATAAGATGCTGTCTAAAGGTCTGAACTTCTAACCAACAAGTTTCTCTCAAATCAAATTCTTGCTTTAAGAAGTCTAAATTTTTTACTTTATTATCAGACAGCAACTGATACCAATACTTTAGATCATTCTCTGTGACTAAAAGAGTTCTTTCAGAAGTGGTTGACAAAAGCATACCTTGTGTATACATTACAGGGAATAGAATAAAATTCCATTCCTTATACTTAGGATGCATGAATATAAAATTACGATAACTGATAATAATGTTTAATGGGTAACTAACTATATATTTTGGTGTAATGGTTGAAGTACAAAATTATTTTAGTAACCATAACATGGTGTTATTTACAATAATATTTTTATGTGCTAAAGAGATTTTCATGAAGTGAATACTAATTAGTTCCCAGTAATCTTTCCATCTTGCAACATATGACTGATCTATTAACAAAGTAATAACTTTTATAATAGAAGAGATAGTATATAAATTAAACTCTGGAAATGAAATGCCACCTTGAGACCAGCTATTAGTATGTTTCTTTAATGCAATCCTAGGTCTATTAGGTGCCCATAAGAAATTTAACATTAGTGAATTCAATTTTTTAATAATTATTTTTGTAGGTGGGAGTATTATTGATTGTATTAAGTATAATATATTAGGGAATATTATCATTTTAATAATTGTGAGTCTCTCTTCCATGGTAAAAAACATATTGTTCCAGCTATTGAAAAGATTTTGTATATTAAGAAGACAGGTACTATAATTATTATGTATAATAGATTTGATATCTTTAGTTAATATTATACCTAAGTATGTTATCTGACCTGAGTTGGGTATATATTTGCTAAAATCACTAATGAGGACATTTTTTCGTGTGTATATTGGTAATATTTTAGTTTTTTCCTCATTGAATATTAAACCAGAGATATTTTTAAAATCCATCATTTTATCAAATAAGGACTGCATAGAAGAGTTAGATCCTACTGATGTAATTAGAACTTCATCTGCAAAAAGTTGAATTTTAGATATTGTATTTTCATCTATATCAAATCCTTCTATATCAGTACTGTTTCTGATCAAATTAGCCCAAGGCTCCATTATTAAAGTAAATAATAGTGGAGAGTGGACACCCTTGTTTTGTACCTTTTAAAATGGGTATTTTTTGTGAGACATATGTTCCTATCTTAATGTAAGCCAATGCTCCTTTATATAGATGTTCAATTAGATTTACAAATGCATCTGAGAAGTTTGTGCACTTCAATAAGATAAACAAGTAGTCCCAACTTACTGAATCAAATGCTGAACTTATATCGAGACTAATAAGTGTTAAATCTTTCTTTTTCCTATTTGCAAAATCAATTAATGTTAAAGTTCTCCTTATATTATCAAAAGTATTTCTATTTACAATAAAGTCTGTCTGGTCTATATCTATAATGCCTGGGATGATTGTCTTTAATCTAGCAGCAAAAATACCCATAAACATTTTATAGTCAACATTAAGTAATGAAATAGGTCTATATGAAGTGCATCTGGTTGGGTCTTTATTTGGTTTTAAAATTGGCGAAATAAATGTGTATTGCCAAGATGGGGGAGTTGTTAACTCATTTTGGACCAAAATAAAAACCTTATGTATTAATGAGTATGTACTTTTGGGAAGAATTTTATAGATCTCTGCTATAATACCATCATTACCTGGTGCTTTGTTTGATTTAAGCTTGTTTATTTGTGTAACAACCTCTGTATATGAAATATTTTTATCCAATAGTTTAGTCTGTTGTTTATTAAGTTTTTTGTTCATGTTAGAAGTTATAAATTTCATTATTTTATCTTTAGGCTCCATGTTAATGTTATTATGATTAATTTTGTGAAAGTGATTTCTAAATTCATTTAATATTTCTGGTAAACTAGAAACATTCTTTTTTTTCCTTGGAGAGAAAATTTCTTTGATATGATTTTGCTTATTCAACCTTTTTGTTTTATTTTTAAGTCTATGTAAGTATTTGGGACTTATTGAGTAAGACAAAAACTTATATTTCTCTAAAGTTATTTTAACTTTATGAGTTAAAATTTCTTTGTATTTCTCATTTAATTTATTTATTTCTTCAATAACTTATAATATCTCCTATAGAAAATGATATGATCTTATTGAGATGGTGTTTCACTGTATTAATGCCAATTCCTGGTATCCAATATACATTGATTAATGTATATGTCTTTCCATTAATCTGTATTGTAACCATACAAAACATTCCTTTATCATCTTCATAAGATTTAATAATTTTAGGTATGGGTATACTTTTATTTCATAAAATAGCCACTCCTCTTTTTTTCTGAGTGTGTTCTGAACTAACCAAGACTATATATTTATTAGTGGCTAATTTATCAATATCCTTTTTCAGAAGATGTGTTTCTTGAAGGAATACTAAGTTGGCCCTATGTAAATTAATGTATCTCATTAAACTTGCCCTTTTACATGGGTTATTCAGTCCATTAATGTTTAAAGAAATTCCTTTTAGAGAAATCATTTGGCTTTTTTAAACATATAAAACTTATAATCAGAATAACAATTAACAAAATAAGTGATATTATACCTCCTCCTTTAGGTGTACCATTAAATATAGCTGTATTTATTGAAAATCTTATGGGATTTTGTATAAGCTTAATTTTTACTTGTAGTGACAATGAGTTTATAAAATGTGTTGTGGATGTCAGAACTATATACAAACAACAATAAACAGATGAAAATAATATTAGGATTAAACATTGCACCCAGCCTGGAGTTAAAAACTTCAGCTTTGAGTAGCACATACCACTCAAGTTATCCCCTATCCTAAGCAGCAGTACCTCAGCTGCCACCATATCAATTTAATACTAATTATTATTAACTAAAGTTAACCTCATTTAATTAAATTATATAGTAAGACAAAGCTAAACAATTTATAAATCAGCTTCATATAAACAAATAAAAACATTTAGAAACAGTTCATATTACTATGTACATCTATTTTGTATAATACATTCATAATCAAAATAGCATTCTAATAAACTTGTTAATGGGAACCGAGAAGAGAGAGAGAGAGAGAGAAAGGAAGAGAGAGAGAGAGAGAAAAAAAGGGGGCATATCTATATATTAGTTTATTAAAAGTTAGTAAAAATAAGTTCTTATGTTCATTTGGATTCAATAACTTAGGCTATTATGGTTCAGACATTACATATATTAGGGTATTCCTACTTTCTGTCATAGAAATGCAGTTAACAGTTTTAAAAACTTTAAATTACTTGCACCAAAGCTTTCTTCTCATAATTATTATTTCCAATTAAATAAAATATTTATACGCATACATATGTTTACAAATCATACTTCACAGCAATGTAAATTCCTAGTTATACATAAATCATTGTGAAGAAAGCCATCTGTATTTTATATATCTGAACCGCTGCTTTAAAATATGTCACATGACAGTTTCTTCTAAGATATAATCATAATGTTACTTGTGCTTGTCAATTAGATAAGTCAAATGATTTATAACATTATATATGTTTAAATCATAAGTATTTATATACATTAATATGTTGCAGTCATGTAAGCTTTCAAAAACATATGTATATATGTTTTACCTTCTATGCCTTCTAAAATATCTCACTTGCTTACTATGGCATACTGAATCATTTAAAATCATTATAATTTTCATATTTTATAAATTACATCTTAAATAAGTAAGTTGTTATAAAGAATAACTCACATTTAAATGTCATAGAGTTCGTTTTTCATCACAAAGTCGCATTTACAGCAGTTCTACTTCCTGGAACAGTGTTCTTCTTGAATTTGCGATGTGTCAGTGTGAAATCAGTGGTCAAAGTTCAAAATGACTGCATTCAGCTTCTCTGCATGTATTCTGAGTGTTGAAGCTTTTAAAACAACTCGAGGACACTATTCACGAGGTAACCCACATCCCAAATTGTCTCCCTTAACATTCTGGTGGGAATTTTAGTAAATGCAAGTGACTGACATTCATTTAGCAATACAAATGAAACTATACAGTGCAAAACCTTCGCGAAGTATTTTACAAGTCATTACAGTCTCTATGACAGTGAAACCAAGCCTACAGTTCTTTAACATATTATACACCTTATTTTTATATGCCCCATTTCATTTTCTCATACAAATCTTATTATATGCATATATCAGTATTATCAGAAGCATATAAATGTACTTATATGAGAGAGAAAGAGAGAGAGAGAGAAAAGAAAAGGAAGAGAGTAGAAAAGAAAGAGAGAGAGAAGAAAAAAAAAAGAAAAAAAAGGAAGCTACAAAGAGTATCTACAATGAAATATTACTTGCTGTTTATATTAATAAAGTTAAACATGAAACATATTATTTACAACTATTTTAGTTCTAATTATTTGCAATGAAATCATGACAAATTATTTGTAATCATGTATAAGCAATAAAGTCATGGTATAATATTTAGCAACAGTGTTTAAACAGCTTATATAGTTTTTTTAAAAAAAAAAACTAATAAGTTATTATTTCACTTTTTCATATTTTTCATCATACTTCTCTCCTTGCCCTCCCCCACCCCTCACTAAATGCATAGTTTAAAAAGAATGCCATTATTTAAAACAAGAAGAGAAAGAAAATGTATCAAATTACTAACCTTAGGTCTCTTTATCACAAAGAGAAACAAGTTGTTTGATAGCTTGTTATATGTTCCTCAGAGAGTTTGACTATTTATGAAACAAAAACAGTTCTTTGCACACAGAAAAATAACTTTGAATAAATCTTTAGAATATTTGTGGCTTTCTGGAGATGCAGTAACTGTATTTGAAGAGATTAAGAGAGAAGGTGAGAGAAGAAATAAAAAAAAAAAAAAACAAAGAACATGTCATTTGTTTTTTAGTCTTTTTTGCTTCTCTGAAGTCTTCCAAGAAGTTCCTGTTGCCATCCTCTTTAACGAAGGACTAGCCCATTCCATATCTTCTATTTTATCCAATATCTTATTTTTTTAATATACAGCAAAGCAGAGTCCAAGTCTTCAAAATTCTAGGGCCATCAGGTAAAAAGATTTTTAGTTTGGCAGGAAACAAAAGGTAGGTTTTGAACTGTGCTTTCTTAAGCTCTCTTATTAATGGCAAAAAAACTTTTCTTTTAGTTATTACCAAGGAAGAATAGTCATTGTCAAAACGCACAGTTGCCTCATTAATTTTAATAGGTGCTTTAGCCCATGCAGATTTTAGTACCATCTCCTTATCATAAGATGATAAAAATCTTACTATAACTGATCTAGGATACTTTTTGTTAGAGTTAAAATTAGATAAGGACCTATGGGCTCTTTCAATACCAAAAGAAAATGCTTCTGACAAGTCTAAAGTTTTGGGAAGTAAAGTATTTAAAAATGAAGTAATGTTGTTACCTTCTATATTTTCTGGCAGTCCAAAAATCCTAATGTTATTGCGTCTAGATCTATTTTCCAGGTCATCAAGTTTGGATTGTAGATGTGTGTTCTGCTTCAGCAAAAACTCAATGTTAATTTCTTCTTCCTGGATTCTGTTCTCCATATCATTAACAGTCTCTTCTATGCCTGTAATCTGAGCCTTCTGTTGTTGCAAGTCTTGATGTAACAAATCCATTTGTTTTGTAGTTTTTTCTATGAAGTTATCAATTTTAGTATCCAGTTTGTCCATTTTGGTAGTAAGTTGCTGAATAGTAGATATCAAAGACTGAAGCTCTTTCTTGATGCTGAAATCCTGAGTATTTGCCTTACTGGAACTCATTTTGAACAGATGTGATGAAAGAGAAATTTCCAAGATGATTTCTGACAGGAAAATTATTGAAATATTCTTTCTTTTTTAGATATTATTCAAGAAACTGATATTCCAAACGTATTTAGAAAGAAAATTATTTCATTAGTTGATTTTTAAAGTAATTATTTCCTGTCAGTGCAGTTAAGTTGGTGGAGCTGAAGAAATCTGCTGCTATCCTGTGTTCATCCTTGGCCACCTGTCACTTAGATTCTTGACATAGCTAAAGAATGCCTTCTGGTTATCTTTGGAGTCCATGGCAATTTTTCTTTCTAAGCTAGCCTTGGATGATTTTATGAAGGAACATAGTTTCCTTGCTGATACTGATCAGGGATGTCTTCCCTTCTTGGGATTTTACTGTTTTTCTGTACTAGTTTCCTCCTTCTATTGTATAGCTTGTTTATGGCAGGGGTCCACCAGACTGGTTTCTTTTTCTTGGAAGAGTGAGTCTTGGTTTTGTTTGGGATAGCACGATCCATGCATTCTTATAGGTGCCTGTATAGTGCATTAGTAAAGGATTTTGCAGCTTGGACAGCATTATCCTTTAGCATGGGAGCTTTGAAACTTCCCACCTTGGTCTTAAGTAATGTGAAGTTTGCTTTTGAAAAGTTTTTCACAGTGTTTTTTTTACCTGGGGTGGTGGTGGAATGTGGATATCCAGAATGATTAGTTTATGGTCAGATCTAACTGACGAGGGGTTGACATCCGGTGTGGAACACCGGTCACCCATGTTGGTGATGACCAGGTCCAATATGTTGTCACCTCTGGTGGGGGTGTTCACCAGTTGATCCAGGGCATTTGAGTTTATAAATTCTAGAAAATGTTGGGCAAGGGAGTTTGTACTTGAGTAGTTCTCCCAGTTAAAGTTTGGGTAATTGAAATCACCCAATATCAGGGTGTTTGGTAGGACCTTTATGTTTCCCATTGTTTCCAGGAACGCAGAGTGGTGGTCTCTGGGACATGGTGGGTGATCTGTAGCAAGCTATAATTTGATAGCAGTTTTGCCCATTGTTAGTTGCACGTGGATGATCTCTGAAGCATTGTGCTGTGCCACTAGCCTGGAGGTGTGGGTATCCTTGATGAATATTGATAGTCCCCCACCTTTTGTATTTTGGTCCAGGTTTTGTGGCCGAAATGTATGGTATGAGTTATAGCCTGGAGCCTTAAACCAGGTTTCTGTTACTGCACATATATTGATTTTCTCCATACTGAGAAGTGCCTTGAGTGTGTGCATTTTGAGGTTTAGACTTCTGGCATTGAGTAGCATTACCCTCAGTTTTTGTTACTTGCGCTATTTATGGTGGTGGGTTTGTCTTTTGAGCCTTGCCTAAAAAAAGGCACTATGGGGGTGGCAAGAGCCTTGGCCAGTATTCGAAAGCCTAAGGGTGACATGTGCAAGCCATCTCTAGCGAAGCAGCGTGGCTTGTCTAGCATGTCATTCCAGGCTGACAGACACTGGATCCCCTTTGAATGACACCAGAAGCTTAGCCAATTGTTGAAATTGATAATTTTTTTCTCTATATCATGGTATCATTCTTGGTGAGGACAGGATGCTACTCAGGGTCAGGGTCATACCAGCATGGGCTATGTGATCAGAGAGTTCCTCCATGTCTCTTTTCATGTAGTCCAGGAAGGTATGGCTCAGGTCATTCACACCAACATGGACAATGACAGAGTCATATTTGTACTTTTTCTGGAGTGACCTGAGTGTTTGTGTTATGTGGCGGATCCTGGCACCCGACAGGCAGCTAACAGTAACCTTCTCCTTGTTCAGCCTATTGAGTGGGCCGTCAGTGTGCCTGACTATAGAGTCACCTATTACTAGTGTGTTGGGTATGTTATTTTTCCTTAAGGGCTGTGACTGCATGGCACACTGGTTTTGTGAAGTATGTGTTTCATGGTTTGTGTTGGGGAGTGTAGGTTGCTTGGATGTCTGCTTTGGAGGTCTCTGCTGCTTTTGCAGACTTTTATTTAGAGCCTCCAAGTATGTTTTCATGTATTTATGTGTGTTTTTTGTTGGTGCTGGTTTCATAGGTCTATGTGAGACTGGTGGTCTGATGCAAGTTATTCCCTTCTCCTCTTGACTGCCTGGTCCAGTCTTGAGTTAAGACAGCTTAGCTTCCAGTTTGGCTGTATAATTGCATCTCTCGCATGTATTAGTGTTTGGTGGAAGGAGGAGAGGGTTGTCTGTGTACATGAAGCAATTTTAACATTGCCTCAAAATGCCAAAATTCACCAGTTGGACCAGAGAGTATACCTGAAACTGCCCTTTGGAAATGCCTGGATAGGTACAGTGAACTGTTTTACTGATTGGCTGGTAAGGTCGAATAGAGAACCTTGTCCTTCTCTACAGTATAGGGGGGTCTAGTGCTAAGGTTTATTAGTGCTTGCTATGAGTTTTGAGCAAGTGCCAGGATGAGAAGTGAAAGGTTTGAATGCTTAAGTTGAAAGTATGTCTAGTTTCAAGGGAAAAATCAAAGAGTAGACTTTGTGGAGCAGGGAATAGTTATACCCTAGCTAACCGGCACTGCTCGATGCGCAAAACCGTGCAAATGCAGGTTTTATAGCAGGGAAATGAAAGAAATAGAAATTAGCCCAAAATGGCCAATAAACTATTAATTTCTGGGCTGAAACCACTCCTCCAAGGACAGATAGGCTGGTCAAAACTCCCTCTCTCACAGTGAACAGAGAAACCTCCTTCTATCCAAGTAAAGTATGGGCAAACACAGAAACTTGTAACACAGCCCTGAATTCAGCACTAACCTGAAAACTGGGCTACACTAGCTTAGAAAGGCAGGAAAACAAGTATATTTTTTGTTTTTTTTTTTTTTTTTTCAGAAAATAAAGCAGATACAATAAAAAAAACACTTTAAATGTACAGAAATGGCTATCACACATTAGTGTGCAGCCTACAACAGTTAATATGTCTGATGCGCATACTGGATAGGTAATGCTTGAATACTTGCAAGCTAAATTTATCAGTAGGTATTGTGGAAGAAAAGTTGTTGATTTTTTATTCATAATCATTGTGAATGATTGCTTCTATAATTGTAGAACATCATTGTATTTAAGTTAGTATTGTCAATACAGCATTGGAAGCATTAGGTTCTTCAGTCTTGCTACTTGGTATAGTTGTGCAAATGAAGGTATAATTGACCTGTTCAATGTTTTTATAGATGATGGTCAATTGAAATATTTGAGTCAGAGTATTATTTCTAATACATAAGTTGTAGTTGTGTCTTTCGGCTTTTCCTGGTTAGGGGTCTCCACAGCAGAACTCCAGTCCGCTAATGATTGGCAGTAGATTTTTACGTGCCGAGTTGCCGGCCCTGATGCACAGCCTCCAACGAAAGTATGCCCATTCACGCATGTCTTCACACACAAGATGCTCTAGCTGAGAATCAAACAGGGCAACATCTTACTGTGAGGCGACAACGCTACCGCAGCACCACCACCGCAGTATTTCTAATACATAAGTGAATATAATAATAACCTGACAATGGAGATATTAATGCATAACTATGCACCTCAGAAAAATGTACTGCTTAGGGGCATATACATATTTCCATATGAGAGTAATCAGTTTTTTTTTTTTTTTTGTCTTTACAGGTTCCACACTAACACTTTCATTAGCACATATGCAGATTGTGTCCTTGAGGGATGCCCTTGTATGATGCTATCAGAACACAGGCATTACATAGTTAAGTAAAGGTTGTGCTGCCTGAAAGCCAGCCATTTTCCTGTTTGTCTGTGGGTAAGATCTTAGGCTTTGAGCTAGGTAGTGAGTGTGTGTGCTGTCCTTTGCCCTCCTAGCCAGAGCCTGGGCATACTGTGCACTCTTCCTTCTGCCAGCACCATTTACAGCTGGTGGTTCTCCCATAGACTCCTCATCTGCACCTGCTGCCTCTGCTACTGGCCCTACCTGTGGTCTTGAAACTGTGGTCCAGCCCCATGTAGTCTTTGTTGAAGCTGTTTCCTGAGAATAATATTGTCTAACAATGCAAAGACTGTATTTTGGCAGAGGTGCCTGGTTTGTACTACAGTCTACCTCCTGATGTGTCTAGACAATAGAACCTTGATTTCAGCAATTGAAACACAGATTCTGTGATATTCCTAGTATGCATTGTTATAACCTTTCTAAGTAGGGTTGCATGGGTTTCTCATCATGTTATGAGCCAAGGCTCCAGTGCATAACCTGCATCCCCCACTAGATAACCTTCAGGAATACCACCCCTAGCAAATATGGCATACAGCTTACAAGTGTGAGATATTTTTGAATTGTGGAAATTGTCTGAGTTACCTGCACAGACATTGGAGTCGATCCCTTTGGCATCACAAATGACCTGTTAATTTATAGAGTAGAGATATTTTCTGTTGATGTACCTCCTTCCTTGTTCTCCAGGTGGGACTTCTTTTTTCTATGTGTGTTCAATCTATGGCCCCCAATGTGCCAGGGAAGTGTGCTACTGCATAGAATTCCTGCATGGTTCTTGCTCTCTCCAGTCGGGTGCATGGAAAACAGATGTGATCCCTTACATGTAGTAGCATTACATTTAGAAACTGATGTACTATTCTAGAGGTTGATATATCCTCTGTGAGTCTCTGGAATGTACCAATAGTGAGTATTTATAATTCTGAACATACCTTTGCTTCCACTGGGATGGGTTCTTCACAATTTCCCTGAGGCTTAACATAAGTGTGGCAGAGAATGCATATTCCCTCCAGTTTTTCCCTGTCTACCCTGTATCTGTCCACAGTTTCTGTGTCATGCAGTGTACGTTAAGTCAAACAGAGTCTAAACACCCTTCATCTTCTGGTCTGAGGTCTGGCAGCAGCTCTCTTAATAAAAACCAGGTGCACATACAGTATAATAATAGCACCAGCACCCACTTACATGTTTTTTTTCTAAGGGCAATCATGCTGTATTCCAAAGAGTTTTGGTGTACATGGCAAAAGCCTACACCGGGTGTGCACAATTGCTTTATAGCGTCCTGCATAGTTCTGCTATGCTGGATTAGTTAATTAACATGTACTTCAGCTCTTTATGCTTTCTTTAGCATATTCTGCTGTTTCCTTTTGTTTGGTGGAGCTACACATCTTGTAGAGCCTTTAATGAATACCAGATGACATGCTATCCTGTATCTGTTAATCATACCTCTCAACTGTCCCTGATTTTGATTTAGATTCTATCTCTGTCCTTAATCCCTTGTAAAATATTTTCTCCAAAATGGTCACAAACCACAGGTGTGCACTTAAGAAAACTTGTATTAATTCACTTAATCTGC
The DNA here is from genome assembly GCF_019279795.1 of Protopterus annectens. Classification (NCBI taxonomy): domain Eukaryota; kingdom Metazoa; phylum Chordata; order Ceratodontiformes; family Protopteridae; genus Protopterus; species Protopterus annectens. The sequence continues at coordinate 1,450,376,944 of NC_056743.1, forward strand.
CAACATTTCAGTCCCTGGTTATGTTTGGATTTGTCCATAATTCTGATGCAGTTTGTACATGATTAATTTGAGATCTATAATATTAATGAATCTGGACCTCTTTCTGTTTTCCCAGGCAGTAAGAAAGATTGTATCATATGTGGGTGCTATCAAAGCACCGATAGCCAGGCCTGTAACTTGAAGATAAATGTTCTCACTAAAATCTAAAAGTCGTTGTCTAATATTAACTCCAAAAGAGGAGACAATAAGTTCACATTAAGTGCTAAACTGTTTTCATGTTTATCTAGAAACAGTCTAACATCATCAAGTCCCTCTTCCCATGGTATAACTGTATGAAGGGCACCACATCTAATTTTATCAGTAAATAGTTACCAACATCATCCAACAGCCGGATACTGTCAGCAAAATCAAAAGAATCTCTGACCAGATAGTTAGTCTTGAGAATGAAAGTGTTCAACCATTGCTGCCAGGGCCCTATTTTAAAAGCCCCTGTCAGCCACAATAAGGCTAAAGGGTGGATTTCTTAAGTTTTTATGTGGCTTGGTGATACCAACATTTATAGCAGTCTCAGACTTTACAGGTAAAAAAGTTAAACTACCAGGTTTTAAAACTCCTTTACTCAAATCAATTAATAAATTGTCAAAAGCTTCAGATGTTTGCCTAACAAAAGTTATTGGTAACCAGCATATACTGATTAGCATCAGTCAGCACATCCATGATGCTTGCCTCATACTGTTTTGTCCATTACAACTATGCTGCCCCCTTAATGTTTTATCTAAAGGCTTATCTTTTGTTCTGGGAAAAAGTGTGAGACTTCCATACACTATGATGAAATTGAAGTTATTTATTAGAAATCTGAACAAGAAGGTGTATTTTTTAAACAACTCTATCAAAGTGACAACAAAATTTTAAGAAAACCTAGCACATTTAATTGTTAAGTTGATTTTGTTATAATCACATTTTCAGATTTATGTGAAATGGATCTTTAGGAGTATTTTCATAATGTCAATATGCATAAAAGGGAGTTTTAATATAACTTAAATAAAATGAAAAAAGCCTTATCGGGATTAATAAATGATGGCTTGGTTCAAAGGTGTGGAAAGCACCCCAGCCATGCAAAGGTACAATGGCTTACATACATAAAGACCACAAACTGAGTGTGAACAAAACCAAATTAGGAGGTGTACTCATCTTCATTAAGGATAAGTACACCTCTAGACTGGTCAAGCAGTATGACTCTCTTGAGTCCAATTAATTAAAGTCAAAGCACCCTCCAAAATCATAGCTAGCTACAGGTTCCCCACCATGAAACAGGAAAAGCATATTTCATACCTTGACTTACTGGAGTCACTTGCCATACAACCCAATACTGTGCTCGTGGGTAATTTTAATTATCCTACTTTCGACTAGGAAACATACATGACCACAAACATGCTCGATCAGAGATTCTTGGACTTTGTCAATGCAAATACTCTAGCTAGTCAGCACAACCACAAGAGGCTCAAATGTCCTAGACATAGTACTCATTAACATGTGAGAACATTGCAACCCAACCCCCTCCCCAGTGTGATGTCTTCCCTGGTAAGATCGGACCATAAGTCAGTCTTGTTTGATGTAATTATAAGACCAGATATCCCATCAAGGTCAAAAATGCTTAAGAATTTTTCAGAGGCAAATTGCTTCCTACTTAAGTGATGGTATAAGAAATGTCAAAGCCCCCTCAAATGCAGATAACACAGACTCCTATGCAGAGGTGTACCCGAATGCCCTGTATAACCACTTAAGCGTTTATACAGAATCGGCTGTACCTGACTGGATTAAACCAGTTCTTGCTGAAAATACAAGCAACTCTGTTGGACCTCTAGTATAGACACTCAGAAAAATAAATGCAAACTTGTAAATGCCAGCAAATGAAATTGCTTTCAAGTGCAACTACCCTTCTTCAGTGCATAAAAAGTAACACTTCAAACCATTCATTTTATAAGCATTATGGATAATCACATGACACAGCCCAATAGCAATTTAAAGATATACTATTCTAAAACCATCACACAAACCACAATACATAGAAACATCAAACAATCAATAAAATTTACAGCTTTTAAAACAATGTATCACATTACTATACAATGATATTCAATGCAAGCAAGCTTGTTTCTTTTTTTTAAGACTGGCTTAATACTAACAGTGGAATTTAATCCAGGTTCTGAATCAGCCCATAAGCATAGGAGCCAACTTTATTCACAATTTTCTAATTTATTACTAAGGTCCCCATCTCTTTTATTTTTATATACAATCTGCATAACTCTAAAACTGAATTCATGTTCCATACCTTCATCATATTTAGCCAAAGCGTTGGTAGTCACTTTCCTATGTATGTATGTATCTCTGAACAATGCTCCAACACTCGATCCTTTAACTTAATGTACATTTTCCTACATAGAATGAACTACATTTTTTGCAAGTGGCTAAATACACAATATTAGTTGTATTGCAAGTCGCAAAATAACTAAAGTTAAATTTCCTTTTCATGGTGGGATGGACAAAACGACTGTCAGGTAAAATATATTTGCAAGCAGCACAATTGTAACAAGGAAATGTCCTTACATTTACTGATTGATAACATTTCTTAACTGTTAATGTATCCTTATAGCATAGCTGTTTTTTCTAATTCAGGCAGTTCCTATAAGCAAAAGAACACTTTTCTCCTACAATTTCTTTACTCTCGGTCATAGACCCAAGAGTACCTCAGTTGTTTATAATTACATTTATAACTTCCTCAACACATCTATTATAGCTTGTATCATAATGTAATGTTATCTTTTTATCCTGACTATTAGTATTACTATTCCCAGAAAATGATCTTTAAAAGTATAGTCTTTCAGAATACTTCCTTTCCTTAATGACCTCATTCTTAATTTCATTTAAAACCTCCTTTTGATAACTTCTCTCCATAAACTCATTTGCAATTTCATCCATTTGTTTATGGCATCTAGTGTTATCATTATTCACTTTTAGTATAAATAGGCTCTATGACAAGAGAAAGAAACTAATGTCCAAGAACAAAAGTGAACTGGCTCAGCAGAGGAAGAAATCTGTCTCTAGCTTAAACAAACAAATCAGAGATCTTGTCAAGTACTTCAAAGCTAATTATGAAGTAAAACAGCCTCCATAGGCAAGGATAATCACAAGGCAGTTTTTAACTACATCCAAAATCTAAAAGGAAATACCCAGATATGCACTAAACTGATTGTGGATGGCACCACCCATACTCAACTGGATGTAATAGCCAACTTGCTAGCTCACATATTTGGAATAATCTTCACCCCTCTGTCTCCTCCATTCATTTCCCAAAGTACGCCTGCCACCATTTCTCAGCCTATTATTTCAAAAATGCAGGCCATCTTGGCACTACCCAAGGCCAAAAACACAGCATCAGTTGGACCAGACAGCATACCAGGTTGCCTTTTAAACAACTTAAAACATGACCTAGCAGACCCACTTGGATCCCTTTTTAACCACAGCCTGCAAACTGGCTGTGTTTCAGCAGAATGGAAGACAGCAACAGTAATCCCTCTGCACAAAGGGGAACCATTGACTGACCCTGGGAATTATAGGCCCATAAGTTTGACTAGACTCATCTGCAAGGCCATGAAAAGAATCATTACTGACCTTATTAACAAGGACATAGGTAATCTCCAAACTCTGGACCCAACTATGTTCGGATTCGTTAAAGGTAGCTCATTCCTGTTAAACATGGTTGACTTCTTCAAGAAAGTCACCAAGATCCTGGATGAGGGAAAGACAGTGCGTGCCACCTATCTTGACCTAGCCAAGGCATTTAACACAATCCCTCACTCAGGTATTATAGAAAAACTCTCCCATTTGGAATTAACCCCTGCATTACCAGATGGGGAGCCAACTGGTTAACTGACAGGACAAATACTGTCAAAGTGGGTGACTTCACCTCCAGCAAAGACTAGTCACCAGTGGTGTACAACAGGGTTATGTGCTGGGCCCCTTACTGTTCATAATTTATTTCTCAAAAACATGGATGGCCTGTGGCTGACAAGACTGGTTGATAATTGCAAACTGGGAGCAATCACTGAGTCCCCCAATGATGTTAATATACTGCAGGCAGGGTTAAGGCAGACAAATGATTGGTGCCAATACCATGAATTAAAGCTAAATGCAAAAAAAAATGCATTAGTATTCCCTTTGGGAAAGCTAACATCCCTGCTAATTACATTATAGATAGCACCCCCTAAGTGCAGACTCCAGTGGCACATGATCTGGGTACTCAGGCTGATAACAATCTGAACTTTGGCTGTCACTTATCCACAGCAGTAATGAAATCATTTTATGTAACACAGCTTATAAGTAAAGGCATCACATTTAGATCTAAGGATGTTATAATTCCATTATGCTTGGCCTTCATAAGACCAGTAATTGAGTACGATGTTCCCTTTTGCATGTACCTCACCAAACAACTGGAGAGACCACAGAGGTTTCTCACCAAGAAATTACACGATACACAAAACAACTCTTACAGAGAGACTGAAAGCGCTGTCATTGTATCCTGTCTCCTACAGGTTGCTAAGCGGTGACCTGTACCTAACTTAGAGGGCAGTCTCTGATCCAGAATTGATGGAAATGCTATACATTCATAAATCAAACTACACGAGGGTCAGTCACTCCTGGAATCTTAACTTAGCCTCTGAAATGACCAGGTCATGCTGGAGAGATATACACATCTTCCAGAGATTTCCACATCTCTGGAACAAGCTTTCAATTCATGTGAAACAGAGCCCCTCTCTGACCCTCTTCAAACGCAACCTAGATGAACGGATGTGTGACTGAAAACTCACTCCTGGGGTGCTATCCATGACCATCCTGGACACATGAAGCTGGTATTAACAACCATAGACCCTTACCTTTACAATCTTTACTCACCTAACCACCGACAATTGGGGAAACTTGGGATAAATATGACTAAGTTTGTAAGGGGTCTCGGGCCATTAGCCCAGTGACTTTCTATGAAACTATGAACCTATGAACTCATGACGTTTTAAGGCTATTGATTGCAGATGGAGAGGGCAGCATAGTCATGATGGACAGAGCATATTTTGAGACAAGTGGAGACATGCTAACTGATGTCAGTGGTACAGTAGGCAGTACACACACACCTTTGGTGCAGAAGATTGTGAGTTCTATTCCCCCACAGATTTCTTGATGGCACTGCAGTACAGCTTAAGGGGGCTGCTGCTCTCCCTATTGTACCATCCTTCAGATGAGATTTTATACAAATATCCCATCTTCTTGAGCTGATGACAGCCCAGGTGGATATAAAAGATCCCATGGCATCATTCAGGAAGAGTACGGGTCCTTTATTTATATACAAGAATAACTCTTATTTCCAAAAATATTTACATATTTACAAATATTTACAAGTGCACACACACACATACACACACACACACACACATATATATATATATATATATATATATATATATATATATATATATATATATATATATATACACACACACACATATTTACATATGTGTTATAGTAGACAGGGAGGAAACAGAAAAAAAATTAATAAGGGACTACAGGGGTTGTCCTTCCTAAAAAAAAAAAAAAAAACTTTTATTTATACTTTATTCAGCTGCTCTTACTGTAAATGTCTTCTACCTTCTTTATTACCTAGGTTTGCTGTTCTCTGTGCTCTTAAGTGTTCAAGTACTCTTATTCTGCACTTATTACTGCTTGTTAGTACCCTTATTAAATTTGTCTGCTATTCTAAGTGTCTTAGTTGTCAGTACCCTTATTAAATTTGTCTGCTATTCTAAGTGTCTTAGTTTTGGTTTTAGCACTTGTGCTTCAGGCCAGTTATTTTACATTTAGGGTTTTTGTCGACAAACCCTTATCAAACCCTGCTCTCCATAAGTCTTCCAAGTATTCAGAACACTATGTCTGGACAATTCCCATCACAGAGTCACACACCCACCCATGCAGGGCTCCTTAACAAAAACTTACCTAAACAACAAAGACCCACAAAACACAATCAAAACATTCCACACACACCAATCACATCACACACAGTAGTCATCACACCAATGTCTTACAAACACAACCCGATTAGGCATAACAATAAACCAACGCAGCCCATAAGGCATAACAATAAACCAAACATATTAGTCATTGGTGACTCCATAGTGAGACACACTGATGCCCCCCTCACCAGGCTCAACAAGGAGAAGGTCACAGTCAGCTGTTTATCAGGTACTAGAGTCTGCCACATCACACGCACACAAGTCTCTCCACATCAGTTACAAATATGACTCTATCATTGTCCATGTTGGTGTGAATGACTTGAGACATACCTCCCTGGACCATATGAAGAGACTCATGATTAAGCTCTCTGAATATGTACTCTAGGCGGGTATGATCCTAGCAATGAGCAGCGTCCTACCTTCAACAAAAATGATACCACAATACCAACAAAAAATGATTGACTTCAACAATCAGCTTAGTTTCTGGTGTCTTTCCAAGGGGATCCAATATCTGTCTGCCTGGGATGACATTGTTGACAGGCCTTGATGCTTTGCCAGAGATGACCTGAATCTGTCTTACCTGGGCTTCATGCTTCTGGCAAAGGCTCTTGCCTCCCCTATGGTGCCTTTTTTAGGAAAAGTGATGAGGTTAAACCTACCAACATAAAAATTTCAATAAAACATAAATTAAAGGTCATGCTGCTAAATGCTAGGAGTCTAAACATGAAACTGCACTCATTGCAAGCATTCCTAACCCTGGAAAATGCTGACATCTGTGCAGTCACAGACACCTGATTCAAAGCTGCGGAGAGCACCCCTGCCTTACCTGGTTACTCATCCTATCATATATTCAGACCCCAAACTGTGGGCAGCAGTTTCAATATACATAAAAGACATACACACCTCCAGGCTGGTCAAACAATATGATGCACAGGAGACACTTCAGGAGCAGTTAATCATTGACAAGACCCCTATTCAAATCATAGCTAGCTACCGTCCCGCAAATCTGACTCAAGATGCCCAATCTGCCTATTTGGACCTGTTCAAATCTATCAAGATTCAACCCTTTATCCTGATCCTGAGTAACTTTAACTTCTCATAGATTGAATGAACTACTCATGCCAGAACACAAATGCCCAGAGATTCCTTGATTTTTTCAGTGCAAATCCTTAAAATAGCTAGTTGATACCCCCACAAGAGGTGATAATATCTTGGACTTGGTATTAACCAACATGAGTAACCACTGCAACATCTCTATAGTATCATCCTCCATGGTAAGATCTGACCACAAAGCAGTCACTTTCAAAGTCGTCATCTCCCTCAATCCTCCTTTATCTAGGATAAGACACAAAAACATTTCCATAGCTGATTACAGCCTCCTGAGGGATAGTATAAACAGCTTCACAGCCCCCTCTCTCTCTGTAGGAACTGGCACCAATATCCAAAACTACACCAATGCACTATACAAGCATTTATATAGATTCATGGAATCAGGAATACCTGACAAGATTAAATCATCCTCCACAAGGAAGAGTAAACCTGTCTGGTGGACATCTGCAATAAATAAATTCCATAACAAAAGGAAACAATTGCTGTCCAAGACCAAGAAGGAGCAGGTGCGCAACTGGAAGCAATCTCTCCTTAGCCTGAACAAACAAATAAGAGCACTAGTGAAATCCTCCAAAGCAAACTCCAAGTACAAATTGGCCACCTTTACTAGAGACAATCATAAGGCCATCATCACATATGTCTGCAACCTCAAAGGAAGCACACAGATCTGTTCAGAACTGATGGTGAAGGACACCACATATACAAATGTTGCAGATATAGAAAACTTTCTGGGTGACAGATTCAGCAAAAACTTTATCCCTCTATCCCTCCATCAGTAAATCAGGACATCCCCAGTACCAGCTCCCTTTTCCTTATGTCTAGAGAACAGGTCATCACTGCTCTCTTAAAGGCAAAAAATACAGCATCCATGGGACCTAATAACATCCCAGGCTGCATCCTACGTGAACTCAGGCAGGAACTTGCAGCACCATTAAGCACCCTATTCAAGCAAAGCCTGAGTACTGTCTTCATCCCAGCTGAGTGGATGACAGCCAATGTCATCCCTTTACACAAAGGTGGAGCATCCACCGATTCGGGAAATTACAGATCCATCAGCCTAACTAGCCTGACCTACAAGGCCATGGAATGGATTATTATGGACCTCATTAACAAGGACATTGGAAACTTCCAAACACTTAATCCCACACACAGTTTGACTTCATCAAGGGGAGGTCATGTCTGCTAAATTTGGTTGACTTCTTGAGACACTCACCAAAGCCGTTGATGAGGGGAAGATGGTGCACACTGTCTACCTTGCCAAAGCCTTTGACACTATTCCTCACTTGGGCATAATAGATAAACTCTCTCAACTAGGCATCAATACATATGTTACCAGATGGATAGCAAACTGGCTCACTGATAGAACCCACATAGTCAAAATAAGGGAAGCCACCTCAAGCAGTAGACTGTAACAAGGCATACCCCAGTGTTCAGTCTTGGAGCCTCTGTTATTTGGGATATACTTTTCTGAGGTGCAGGCCACAACCACTGGGCTATGGCTGACCAAGTTTGCAGATGACTGCAAGGTGGGTGCTGTCATCAGTTCTCTTTGTGATGTGGACATCCTCCAAGAGGGTCTGACTCAGACAAATGACTGGTGCCAGAAACATGGCCTCAAATTGAATACCAAAAATGCATCATCATCCCCTTTGGTGAGAGTGAAATCCCCTCAATTATCACACACTCTCTCAACTAGGCATCAGTCCATACATTGCCAGATGGATAATAAACTGGCTCACAGATAGAACCCATATAGTCAAAATAAGGGAAGCAACCTCAAGCAATAGACTGTAACAAGAGGTATGCCTCAGGGTTCAGTCTTGGTGCCTCTGTTATTTGGGATATATGTTTCTGAGGTGCAGGCCAAAACCACTGGACTATGGCTGACCAAGTTTCCAGATGGCTGCAAGCTGGGTGCTGTCATCAGTTCTCCTTGTGATGTGGACATCCTCTAAGAGGGTCTCACTCAGGCAAATGACTGGTGCCAGAAACTTGGCCTCAAGCTGATTACCAAAAAATGCATCATCATCCCCTTTGGGGAGAGTGACATCCCCACAAATTATCACATTAATAACAACATCCTAAACACGCAATCAGTCTAGGCACCCAAGTTGATAGCAACCTGACGTTTGACCACCATGTTGCTTCTGTTGTATGGAAAGCCTTCTACATGGCTCACCTCAAAAGTAAGGGTATCTCATCCAGGGACAAGGAGGTCATAACGTCCCTGTATTCTTCCCTTATAAGGCCCATTATTGAGTACATCACCCCTTTAGTCATGTACCTTGCAAAGCACATGCATCAGCTGGAGGGACCACAGAGGTTCCTCACCAGAACAATCCAGGGCCTCAAACATCTACCATACACAGATAGGCTAAAAGCTCTATCTCTCTACTCACTTTCATACAGACTCCTCAGAGGAGATCGCTGTCTGGCATACAAGGTGTTCACAGACCCCACCTTTGATGGGACTGCTGCATATCCACAAGTCAAGCTGCACTTTGTGTAACCCACATGCCTGTCCTCAGCTTGGTCTGTGACAGCAACAAGACTTGTTGGCGGGACAGATTTGTGTCCCAGAAACTCCCTCATCTATGGAATAGACTCCCACTTCGCAACAAGTAGAATACCTCTTTACACCTTTTTAAATGCAACCTGGATAACTGGATGGGAAACAGAAAATATACCCCTGGGATTCCACCCGTGTCCCTGCTGGACAGGGGCATTTGGTGCTGATTTGTTTAAACATGGGCTAAACTCTTGGCTAGGCTTATAAGGGCCTCAAGACCAATAGCCTAGTAACCACCTATGATCCTATATCTATGCATTCTCTACATAGGATAACTATACTTGAGCATTTCTCACTACCTAAGTTCCATATAGCCTTGATTTTCCATAGTCCATTAATCTGTACTCTTTCTTCTTCTGTTATTATTCTTATATCTATTAATGCTATAATGGCCATGTCTAACACTCTACCCAATTCCAATCCTGTTAGCCTATGTTGAAGGTTCTTAATACTATTAACATTAATGGTTAGGAGTCTCACTATAAGGAAAGGCTTTTGTTATTGTTACAATAGGGGTAATGCCAGAGATGTCTGAACTAGGGCAGTGGATTTGTGCCAACACAGTTAGCTGGAATTTTGTAAATAATTATATGCCATTTGTATATCAAACTGATTTGTACAGATGCTTGTGCTGAAAATGTATTTGTAAGGTTTGCTTATGTTAAAATGTATCAACAGTGCACCCTGTTGGAATGAAAATAAATGTACGTGTATTATTGTAACTAAGTTAAATGTATATGTTTTAAAAGAGGACATTGGGACAGCAAAGGTTAACCAGTTAGCTTGCTTTAAGAAAAATAAGGGAAATGTAAATGAATGAACCATTAAAATGTCATCCCATAGTGCTGAATAGGATTGGAGATGGTGGGTCTGGAAGAAGCCTTTGTTAGTTATCTCAGTAAAAAGAGGGAAAGTCACAGGCACTGGCATAAACATTTAGATGTGTGTTGTAGCTGTCTATGCTAAATTCCTGTCTCAGCTTCAAAGGGGGTTACTATGAGAGGCTAATCAGGTGACTAGATGAGGTGTTTCTGCAAGCCATCTTGAATATTATATTTTACAAGGAGTAATCTCTGAAGATTGAGTATTCTGTTTTGGGGAATCCAAATAGAAAGACTCCTCATGTATTTCATTGTGCCTTGCTCTATCAAGTATGTTATTAGAGAATAATAATTCTCCTAAGATTCAGTCAGGAATATACTGATGGTTAATTTAGATATTTTTTTTCATTATTTGTCTGAGTCTGTCCTCTTTTCAATATTTCCTGTGATCTAAACTCTGTGGTTTACTGTGAATATAAATTCAGTATTTCCATGCTCTTTTATTATTTATTATTAAATATATTTAAGACTTTTATTGTGGCTGGTCCTTGTAGAATGTATTTAACCATTGAGAGTGCTTATATTCATTTGGTGACATTGTGGGCAAGTCCTGAAGGCCCAGCTGTCTTGGTCAACTATTACCATTTGCATTATAGGTTCATAGGTTCATAGGTAGGTACTAGCCCTCTGCCTGAGGGCATTTATAAGCCTAGCCAGAGTGTGTCAGCTTTTGCCGCTCCATTGATTAATTAACTGAGCCTCTGTCAAGGAGAGCCAATGAAGTGATCCCAGAGGTGTATTTTCTGTTACCCCATCCATTCGTCAAGGGTTCTCTTGAAGAGTGTTAGTGAGGGGCTCTGCCTAATGTAGTTAGGAATTTTGTTCCAAAGCATGGGGAGTCTCTGTGACAGGAATCTATCCCTCCAGCATGTTCTATTTATTGTTGTGGTGAGGTTTATCTCACTAGACCACGTGGCTCGCAGTGACTTGAATTCCTTTAGGTGGAGCATGTCCATCAATTCTGAGTTGGACATGGCTTTGTAAGTCAGGCAGTGATCACCTCTGAGTAAGTGATATGTCACTGAGTTCAGCCAGAGTTTTTTTTTCAGTCGGGCTGCATAGGACATATGTTTGAGGCCAGTAATCCTCTTGGTGAGGTGCTTTTGTGGTATTACCAGCTGTTGGAAGTGTCTTGTGAGGTACATCCCAAATGGGGCATTGCACTCTATGATGGGTCTGATGAGTGATGAGTAGAAGGGCACTATAACTTCTTTATTTCTAGATGCGAACCCCTTAGTATTTAGATGGGCCACATGGAAGGATTTCCTAACTACTTTGGCAATATGATTGTCAAAGGAGAGATTACTATCTACCTGGGTCCCCATATCTCTTATTACCTCTTCTGTATTAAGGGGGCTGCTGCCTATGTGGTAATTCGTGGGTGTTTTGCTTTTCCAAATGGGATGACTATGCATTTTTTGGCATTTAGCTTGAGGCCATGACTTTGACACCAGGTGTCTGTCTCAGTAAGGCCTTTTTGAAGGATGTCCGTGTCAGCTGGAGAGTCAATTATGGCTCCCAGTTTGCAGTCATCGACGGACATGGTTAGCCATAGTCCTCCTGTGTTTGCCTGTACTTCTGAGAAATATATTCTGAACAGTAGGGGTCCCAGAACCGAGCCTTGTGGGACACCACTTGTGACTGGTTTAGAGTCCGACCTGGAGCCCGCTATTCTTACCGTGTGAGTTCTGTCTGTAAGCCAGTTGGCAACCCATCTTGTGACATAGGGGTTTATGTTCAGGCTGGTGAGTATTTCTATAATACCCGAGTGAGGGATGGTGTTGAACGCCTTGGTGAGATCAAGGTAGGCTGTGTGAACCACCTTTCCCTCATCTATGGCCTTGGTGACTGTCTTGAAGAAGTCAACCAGGTTTAGTAGGCATGATCTGACCTTAACAAAGCCAAACTGGGTTGGGTCAAGTGTTTGGAGGTTCCCAGTGTCTTTGTTTATGAGTTCCATGATGATGTGCTCCATAGCCTTACATACCAGGCTAGTCAGGCTTATGGGGCGATAGTTACCAGGGCCAGTTTTGGCCCATACTTTGTGGAGCAGAATAACAGTTGCTGTGCGTCATTCTATGGGCACATAGCCTGTGGAGAGGCTGAGATTGAGCAGCGTGTTTAGGTGGGGGGTTAATTTGTTCTGTAGTCCGTGCAAGACGCAGCCTGAGACACCATCTGGCCCCATTGATGCTGTGTTTTTGGCTTTTGAAAGGGCTATTTTCACCTTTGCTTCTGTGATTTCTGGGACACTACACTTTTCCGGTATTATTGTGGGCCCTTTTGAAGGTGAGAGGGGGGTGATGTTTGCACTGAATCTATCTGCCAGGATGTTGGCAATATCAGTAGGTTCAGTATATTTTGTGCTATTGTGCACTAGTTGAGAGCATATCTGCAAGTTGCCACTTAGATTCTTGACATAGCTAAAGAAGGCTTTGTGGTTATCTTTCGAATACTTGGCTATTTTTCTTTCGAAGTTAGCCTTGAATGATTTTATGAGGGACCTTAATTTCTTACTGATACCGATCAGGGATGTCTTTCCTTCTTGGGATTTGCTTTTTTTCTGAACTAGTTTCCTCCTTTTATTGTATAGCCTGTTTATGGCTGGGGTCCACCAGACTGGTTTCCTTCTCTTTGGGGAGTGAGTCTTGGTTTTGCTAGGGATGGCAAGATCCATGCATCCTTGTAGGTGCTCATAGAGTGCAATTGTAAAGGAGTCTGCATCTTGGGCAGTGTTATCCTTTAGCATGGAGGCTGTGAAACTTACCACCTCTGCCTTAAGTAAGGTGAAGTTTGCTTTAGAAAAGTTTTTCACTGTGGTTTCCTTGGTTGAGGTGGTGGTGGGGTGCGGACATCCAGGGTGATTAGTTTATGGTTTGATCTAACCAGTGATGGGTTGACCTCTGGTACAGAACACCTGTCGCCCATGTTGGTGATGACCAGGTCCAATATGTTGTGGCCTCTCGTAGGGGGGTTTACCAACTGATCCAGGGCATTTGAGTTGATAAATTCCAGGAAGCGCTGAGCCTGGGAGTTTGTACTCAAGTAGTTTTCCCAGTTAATGGTAGTGTAATTGAAATCATCCAATATCAGGGTGTTCGGTAGGACCTTCATGTTTTCCAGTGTCTCCAGAAAGGCGGAGTGGTGGTCCTGGGTCATGGAGAGTAATCTGTAGCAGATTTGCCCGATGTTAGCTGCACATGGATGATCTCAGAGGTATCATGCTGTGCCAAGAACCTGGAGGTGTGGGTATCCTTGATGAATATGGATACACCCCCCTCCTTTTGTGTTTCGGTCCACGTTCTGTGGTTGAAATGTGTGGTATGAGTTATAGTCCAGCAGTGCTGGAGTGCTCTCTGGAGCCTTGAACCAGGTTTCAGTTACTGCAAAGATGTCGATGTTCTCCATACTTAGGGGTGCTTCGAGTACATGCATTTTGAGATTTAAACTCCTGGCGTTGAGTAGCATAACCCTCATTTTTTTTACTTGTGATGTTTACGGAGGTGGGTTTGAATTTTGAGCCTTGCCTAAAAAAGGAACTATGGGGGCAGCAAGAGCCTTGACCAATATTCGAAAGCCAAGGGGTAACAGGTGCAAGCCATCTCTTGTGAAGCAACGTGGCTTGTTGAGCATGTCATCCCAGGCTGACAGACACTAGATCCCCTTTGAATGACACCAGAAGCTTAGCCAATTGTTGAAATTGATAATTTTTTCTTTATACTGAGGTATCATTCTTGGTGAGGGCAGGATGTTACTCAGGGTCAGGGTCATACCCGCCTGGGCTACATGATCAGAGAGCTCTTCCATTTCTCTTTTCATGATGTCCAGGGAGGTACGTCTCAGGTCATTTACACCAACATGAACAATGACAGAGTCATATTTGTACTTGTTCTGGAGTGACCTAAGTGCTTGTGTTATGTGGCAGATTCTGGATCCCAACAGGCAGCTAACAGTAACCTTCTGCTTGTCCAGCCTAGTTAGTGGAGCGGCAGTGTGCCTGACTATTGAGTCACCTATTACTAGTGTGTTAGGTATGTTATTTCACCTTAAGGGCTGTGATTGTGTGGCACATTGATTTTGTGTTTTATGTGTTGTCTGGTTTGTGACGGGGGGGTGCAGGTTTTGTGGGTATTTGCTTTGGAGCTCTCTGATGCTTTTGCAGGTTTTATTTAGAGCCTCTGAGTATGATTTTGTGTATTTATGTGTATTTTTTGCCAGTGCTGGTTTAGTAGGTCTATGTGAGGATTAATATAGGATTAATTGGGATTAATATTACACAGTATGATTGAACACCTTTTGTTAAGGGCCCTAGAGTAACAGGTTGTGGAGTGTCTGGTGGCAATGATAACTAGCCTATACTTTAGGCAGAAGAGGATGCAGCAGGTAAATTGTTGACAGACTTTCCCAGGTGTGTGTGTGTGTGTGTGTGTGTGTGTGTGTGTGTGTGTGTGTGTGTGTGTGTGTGTGTGTGTGTGTGTGTGTGTGTGTGTGTGTGTGTGTGTGTGTGTGTGCGTGTGTGTGTGTGTTTGTGTGAAAAATCAAATCTCACAGCACGTGTGTGTTAGTTACTTGAAGCAGGGACACCAAGCACTGGGCTTACACAAAGGGTTTTGGAGGTCTTGGCTTGGGCACTGAGCTGAGGACTTAACCCTACAGCTGCACCAGTGGGGAGTCTTAATGGGGACCTGGAGGGATACAGATAGAGTAATCCGGACCCCAGAATGAATGTGTTCCATGTGCGCTCTTAAGGGCAATTGTTGATGCAGAAAGGTCTGTCTGCATCTAGAACTACTGAGTGTATCTATTTGTATTCCAGTGTCAGTGGTGAGGATTCAGGCTCCTTGATTACTGGCCTTGCATGGGGATGTCACATATTGATTGGCAGTGGTGGGACCATCACTTGTCACATATTGGTTGGCAGTGGTGGAACCATCACTTGTCATATATTGGTAAGCAGTGGTGTGGATATTAATTGAACTCCTGCAGCCTGTAAGCAGGTGTCACTAAAAAGTTGTACTCTCAAGCAGCCACAAAGTAGACATTCAGAGTTTCATATTACAACAGTTTTATTTATTTACTCTTTGTTAGCTTAGTTAGTCAGAGAGAGCAGACAAAGATGTCAGCAGGGGATTACTGCAAGCTGACAAGGAACCCGTTGGCTGAGATGTACCAAGCTAAAGGATGGGTGCGTGCCAATCTGAGTAAAGGGGAAATTATTGCAGTCTTAATCACAGCTGCAGCACCAACCAGCCACCAGGAAGACAACCAGTCTGTCATTGGGGATCTACAGCTCTCAGAAACAGGACAGTTCAATCTGGAGTTAAAGAGACTTGAACTGGAAGCCAAACATTTGGAACTAGAATCGTTAGAGGGACTGCTGCATTTGGAGGCCAAAGAAAAGGAGAAGCAGCATCAACATGAGAGGAAGATGCTGACTCATCACTAGGGTCATGGGGGTAATGGGGAAGGGATTGAACCCCAGAAGCAATAAATGTCAGTAAATATCTGCCACAATTTACAGAGGGTCTTAATTTTGATACCTTTATTCATATATTTAAAGGGTATGTAAACAGTATAATGACCAAAGGCTCTGGGTACAGTTCCTGACCTTCTTATTCCATGGTAAAGCTGTAACTGCTGTTTCTAAATTGTCTGATACTGATTGCTCAAATTATGCTATAGTTAAAAATGTTTATTGGAATGTTTTAAGTTAACAGCTGAAGCACACAGAAAAAATCTTTTGTGAGCACAGATGCAAGGCAGATGAAAGTGTATGTGATTATATTGCTGACTTAAGCACTTATTTTCATAGATGGGTGAGTGGGTGACAGGTTACCACTTTTTAAGGGCAGGCAGACATTTTGATAAGGGAACAAGCTCTTATCACTTTCCCTAAGGACATGAGAATCCAGTTGGCAGACAGAGAATGCAACTTGGCAGATGAGCTGGGGAAAAAAGGGGATCTGTACTTGGGAAGCAGGGCATTATTGTGCAGGAAAGGAATACCCAGTGCTGCACATAGATATAAGGGAATTCATGGTGGGCAGCATAAACCACCCCACCAAAGACTGCCAGTAACAGGGGAAGCCATTGGTTCAGGTACATGGCCAGGATCAAGGGTTTAATGTTTTAAATGTAACCAGTGGTCCCATTTAGCATACAGATGTCCATGGAGGTAGGGTAGAGAAAAAAAGTTGGAGAGCCAGCAAGTGGGGATAATAGAATGCCATTAACAAGTTGTCTGGAGAAAACATGGTACCAAACTACCGTCAGAGTTTGTATCCTATATTGGTGGATGGAACACTGGCCACTGCCCACAGACACAGCCTCTGATATAACCATTGTGAAGCCTGTAGTGGTTGAAGAGGAGCAGTACTTGCTTGGGCAGTTCACTCCAGTCAGAGGATTAGGAGGTATCCCATTCCATATGCCTTTGACTAGGGTTCACCTTGACTGGGAGGGTGGAAAAGGAAGCAAGAAAGTAGGTGTATATGAAGATATCCCTGCAGATGTCTTGATAGGGAATGATTCTGATAATGCAGTACCTTGTGTGTATGCAGTGACATGCAGCCAGGCATGGAGACAGGCATGTGGGCCTGGTTGCTTGGAGGAGACCCAGACAGACCACACCCCTGAAGCCATGACTGATGATGTGGCTAATTCAGGGAGGGAGCTACCCTGTAGCAGTGAGCCTGAAGATGAGTCATGGCTGCTGGAAGGTACTGATGTTTACTTGGACAAGGTGAATACAAGGGCAGAGGTGAGTAGAAGTACCCAGGCTGACAGTAAGGCACCATTGTCAGAAGGTACCAGGCTTCCAGTGGAATGGGACCTGTTAAAAGTCACAAAGATAGAGTTGAGACAGACTCAGCTCTCAGGTCCTACATTACAAGACTTGAGGGAAGTAGCTAGGAAGGTGCCTGATTCTTGAGGAAAAGGGGAGTCTGTATATTGGAACAAAGGGTTACTGTATAGAGAGTTGGTCCCTGAGGGAGAGCTAAAAGATGAAGTAAGGCAGCAGTTGGTAGTGCCCTGAGCCTACCATCTGGCACTTCCAGCCATAGTCTATGCCATTCCTTTTTCAGTTCATATGGGCATAAAGCATACCAAGAGACATATTATGCAGACCTTTTATTGGCCTGGGATTGCCAGGGATGTAACAGGGTAGTGCAGGACCTTTGAGCAGTGTCAAAAAGTAGTCAAGGCAGGAGGCAACGTCAAATCTCCTTTGATGCCTTTGCCTGTGATTGAGGAGCCATTTCAGAGGGTAGCTATGGATATTGTGGGCCCTATGATTACTCCAATTTCCACAGGGAAGAAGTATATCCTAGTGATAGCATATCATGCTACTAAATACCTGAGGTGGTGGCTCTGTCCTCCATCAAGGTAAAGAAGGTCACAAATGGTTTGCTAGAGATCTTCATCAGGGTAAGTTTTTCAAGAGAAATAGTGAGTGACAGAGATGCCAATTTCATGTCATACCTGCTGGTTTGTCTGTGGGAGTGCAGTGCAGTCAAGTACCTAAACACAGACCCATACCATGCTAAGCTTAATGGTGTTGTGACGAGGTTAAACTCTATACTAAAGGTCATGCTATAGGCATTTGCAGACCAGTTTAAGAGAGACTGGGCCAAATATTTACCACATCTGCTGTTTGCTTACAAAGAGGTACCCCAGGAATTTATAGGGTTTTCACTCTTTGAGTTGCTGTATGGACATAGGGTGAGGGGACCTCTAGATTTGATTTGTAATGAGTGGGAGGGTGAGTGTGAATCCCACAAGGTGTCTGTTGTGGCACATGTCCTAAACCTCAGGACAAGGTGTAGGAAGCTCATGGACTTGGCCCAGGAGTACCTGGCAGGAGTCCAACAGTAGAAAAAGGTCTGGTATGACAGGAATGCTCGAGCCAGAGAGTATTCTGTGCAACAGCAGGTGATGGTGCTCATTCCTGTTAGACACAATAAGCTGCAGACAGCTGAATAATGACCCTTCAAAGTGTTAAGGAAGGTCAGTGATGTTAACTACATGGTAAAACTGCTAGGCAGGAGTCAGGGGCACAAAGCATACCATGTAACATGATGAAGCCTTACCATGAGATGGAAGCCCTTGTGCTGAGTATTTGCAGTGGGTGGCAGGAAAAGTCTGAGAGAGATAAGGTTGTCAGGACCCCAGCCTGCAAGCAGGTATTCCAAAAACTTAAGGGGGCTTGTGAAAAGCCCTTGTGTTAGCTAGTCTGGATTACAGCAAATAATTGGTTCTACAGGTTAATGCTTTGAACCTGGGGTGGGGGAGCTACTCAGCCAAGTTTCCCTAGAAGGAGAATGTCACCCAGTTGTATATCTCAGATGTAACCTCCAACCCAGGGAGGATGCCAATTCAGATGAGCTCTCAAGAAAGAGTACAGGGTAACATATTCCCAGATAGGCTTATTCCTCTCAAGAAATGCTTCTCAAGGGTCATGGAAAAATCTATCTTGAGTCTTCAAAGGCAGAAAGATGTGATGATAGGAGGCACTGCCAGCCATGCCAAAAGTAGGGGAGTGGATGTATGATTTCTGCCAACACAGCTATCTGGAATTTTGTAAATAATTATATGCCATTTGTATGTCAAGCTGATTTGTACAGGTGCTTGTGCTGAAAAGGTATTTGTGAGGTTTGCTTGTGTTAAAATGTATCAGCAGTGTACCCTGCAGGAATGAAAATAAACATATATGTATTATTGCAACTGAATTAAATGTATATATTTTAATAAAGGACACTGGGACAGCAAAGGTTTACCAGCTAGTTTGCTTTAAGAAAAATAAGGGAAATGTAAATGAGTGATACACCATTAAAACAGCCTGCCACAATGCTGAATAGGACCAGAGATGGTTTGTCTGAAAGAAGCCTTTGTTCATTAGCTCAGTAAAAAGAGGGAAAGCATCAGGCACTGTGATAAACATTTAGATGAGTATTGTAGCTGTCTATGCTAAATTTCTGTCTCAGTGTCAAAGGGGGTTACTGTGAGAACCTAGTATCTGGTGACCAGATAAGGTCTTTCTTCAAGCCAGCTTGGATAATATATTTTACAGAGAACAATCTCTGAGGATGGAGAATTCTGTTTTGTGGAACCTAACTAGAAAGCCTGCTCACATATTTCATTTTGCCTTGCTCTATTAAGTAAGTTATTCATGAATAGTAATTCTCCTAGACACAGTCAGGAATATAGTGAAGCTTAGTTTAGCTATTGTTTTTCTTTATTTCTCTGAGTCTGTCCATCAAAGTTCTTTTCAATATTTCCTGTGATCTGAACTCTGTGGTTTACTGTGAATTTATATTCAGTATTTCCATGCTGATTTATTATTTATTATGAAATATATTTAAGACGTTTATTGTGGCTGGTCTTTGTAGAAAGTATTTAACCTTTGAGAGTGCTTATATTTATTTGGTGACACTGTATGGGCCACTCCTGAAGGCCTAGCTGCCTTGGTCAACTATTACCATTTGTTGTTGTTGTCTTTCTGCTTTTCCCGGTTAGGGGTCGCCACAGTGGAACTCCGGTCTGCTAATGACTGGCAGTATATTTTCACGGTGCCGAGTTGCCAGCTTGATGCCCAACCTTCAACTAAGGCATGCCCATTCATGTATGTCTTTCGGAACGCCAGTCGACCCATGGGAAGGACATGTAGACTCCACACAGAAGGCACTCCCCGCACACTAGCTGAGAATCGAACTGGAGAATCTCTTGCTGTGAGGCAACAATGCTACCGCTGCACCACCGCAGATATAACTATTGCCATTTGTATTAGTATTAATATTATATAGTATAATTGGACACCTTTTGTTAAGGGTCTTAGAGTAGCTGATTGTGGAGTCCATGGTGGCAGTGATAACTTCCTTATACT
Source organism: Protopterus annectens (assembly GCF_019279795.1). Lineage (NCBI taxonomy): Eukaryota > Metazoa > Chordata > Ceratodontiformes > Protopteridae > Protopterus > Protopterus annectens. The sequence goes on from NC_056743.1 coordinate 1,450,397,446, forward strand.
TTGGACAGAAGGGAACACAGCAGGTAAATCTGTGCCAAACTTTTCCAGGTGTGTGAGAAATCAAATATCCTAGTGTGTGTGTGTGTGTGTGTGTGTGTGTGTGTGTGTGTGTGTGTGTGTGTGTGTGTGTGTGTGTGTGTGTGTGTGTGTGTGTGTGTGTGTGTGTGTGTGTGTGTGCATGTGTGAGCTACTTGGAACAGAAGCATCAAGCACTGGCTTATAGCAAGGTTGCTGGAGGTCTTGGCCTGGACACTCAGCTGAGGACCTAAGCCTACAGCTGTACTAGTGGGGAGTCTTACTGAGGACCTGGAGAGAGACAGGTAGAGAGATCCAGATCCTAGACTGAGTGTGTTCCCTGTGTGCTCTTAAGAGAAATTGTGCTTGATGCAGAGAGGTCTGCATCTGGAAATACTGTGTGTATCCATTTGTATTCCAAGTGCACATCCCTCTCCAGTTTCAGTGGTGAAGATTCAGGCTCCTCGATTACTGGCCTAGCGTGGTTATGTCACATATTGGTGGGCAGTGGTGGGACCATCACTTGTCATATATTGGTTGGCAGTGGTGAAACCATCACTCGTCACAGTTATATTTTTTATCCTTTTCCTTTTTTGTTTTCACCATAGCTTCATTTTTAAACTTATGTTTTCTATATTTCACTGTTTTATAGAGCTTCTTTTGGTTTTCATTCTTACCTATTTATCTTCTCCTTCATCACTTGAGTTGCTAACTTCTTCCTCTATCTCTCCTTCTTTTTCTTTTGTTTCACTCTACATTCCCTCATATCCATTCTTACTTCTTTCTCATTCATTTTTTTCTTTTCATGACTCTTCTGTGGTATCTAATATAAGATTTTCCTTGTCTTGGTTTGACCTTGTTACTTGAGCACAGTTTTCTATAGCTTTACAGTCCATCTGTGAGTGTAATATTTTTTACATTTTATACATTGTTGCTCACAGTTTTTTACTTCATGACCAACTTTGCCACATGTAACACATTTTCTTTTATCACAGTTTTTAACTAAGTGATCATCTGTACCACATAACAAACATATCTTTGGTTGTCCCCAATATCTAACCATCCCTTTGCTCCCATCTACATTGATTATACTTGATAAATGTTCAATTTTATCATTCTGCATTCTTAGTATTATACTACACTCCCACCCCCCATTCCATAAACCTCTGTTGCCATTTATTTTGTAATGTCCATAACATCTCTACACACAGTTTTTAAGTAGGCCTTTAAATCAGTTCTTTCTATTTCAGTTTGAAATTATATAAATGCCATTTTTTAGTGTCTCTGTTGAATGCCAAAACAACATGCAAGTTCCACATTTATATATTTATTTTTCTAAATTTTTTCCATGTATTGTGCCTCCTCAAAAAAGATATCACAAAAAGTTTCTTTATTAATACAAATAAAAGCTCTTACCCCACTGGGTTCAATACCCAGTGGTGAAATTATGCTGTCCCACATTTCATACCTGTCTAGTTCATTTTCTGTTTTATTACTTATTCTCACCCAATACTTTCTTTTGCTTCTGCCTTCCTCACTTGTCTTCTTTCACATTATTTTACCATTTGTGTATAAGACTTCTTTTCTTCTTTCCTTATCTCCTGAATTTCATCTTCTTGATTTCTGTGCATTATTTCTCCCTACAACACTGCTTTCTCACTCCCTGGTTCACTTTGATCAATTAATTGCTTTAGATAAACATTCTGCAACCCTCACACTCAGTTGTTGCGATGTCTGCAACAAAAAGATTATGCTGGAATAAATCTTTGGAATAGACCATATCTACTCCATCTCACCCCTTTTGCCTCTAACTTGCCTCTCCTCCACTTTTGTTAACCATTTCACCATTCTCCTCACTTCATACAACTTCTGATCCATTCTCCATCACATTAGCCTCCTTAACTGTTTGATTAACAGCTCCATTCTTCCTAGACTCACTACCAACAACTTATTTCTCCTCCATGCTTCCTGCTTCTTTGAGCTGCCAAACAAAAAACTGCCTATGCACCCAAAATAGGAGTCAGGAAGCATCACAAAGAATAGTGTCTCTGTATGCTTGTACAAAGAGTAGGATTTTTTATTGATATATACATGACATATTATTTACATATTTACATATTTGCATTATTTACATTTATTTACAAATCTCCATACATTATAAACTTCAATTTAAGCATCCCCCCACTCTTTTATCCACAACCAAAACATTATTTTTTCCAAAATCTTTGTCAAACTCCATTTTCCATTTATTTAATTTCATTTAGTCTCCCATTCCATATAGTCCATGAAGCATAAAATATTACTCTGGCAATTTTCTTCACTTCTTCCTGTTTACATGCACCATAATAACCAAATTTATTATGTCCATATTTATTTGTTCAAATTTTTACAAACATTTCACCCTATTATCTTTACATATTTCTTTCCATGATCCGCGGTAGTGGTGCTGCGGTAGTGTTGTCACCTCACAGCAAGATGTTGTCCCATTTGATTCTCAGCTAGAGCGTCTTCTGTGTGGAGGCATACATGAATGGGCATGCTATCGTTGAAGGTTGTGCATCAGGGCTGGTAACTCGGCATGTAAAAATCCTCTACCAAACATTAGCGGACCGGAGTTCTGCTGTGGCAACCCCTAACCTAACCTAGCCGAAAGACACAACAACAACATTAACTCTTTTACATTTCAAAAACAAATGCTCAGTAGTCTCAAACTCACCACATTTATTACATATTCTATCTTGCTTTTTTTGTATGGCATATTTGCCTTAACTGGCAATTTTCTAATAGGCAATTTCCATAAAAAATCATTACATTCTTTAATCTTTTTATAGTTATTATATCTCATCATTATGAATTTTTTCTTATCTGTTTCTAAATATTTCCATGGATCACTACAATGAAATGCTTTCATAATACTTAAGTACCATTCCTTCCTGTTTTTCTCACATATATTTTTTATTTTCCATAGCACAATTTTGGTTTGGTACTCTTTCATTTCTTCATTCACAATGCTGTTACTTTGTTTTTAACTTCCATTCCTTCCCACAGTTATTGGTATTTATAATATTGTATTATTTCTATCAAGTTTTTTTATTCTCCTTCATAATTCCTTTTAATACCTTATATAAAATTAAAGATGCTGCATGCACTATTGGGTTTATTAAAACCAAACATCCTTGCTCTTCTTTCATATACAGAATCCCTCTTTTGACTGAATTCAGTCTAGAGCCCCATATAAAAGAGAATATAATTGTCATTAATTCCTTTCATACTTAACAGGAATCATGTAGATGTTAGCAACATAAGCACTGTTAGCCTATTACCATGTTGTTCAACAAGTGTGCTTTTTTCTATATGAAAATCTATATGATTTCCAAAAATTAATCATATCCTTTACTTCGAGTACATTTTCCCATTGTTGTTGTCTGTATTCATTCCTTCCAAATGTTATTCCTAATATATGTATATATTTTTCATTGAACTCAACACCTCCTCTAATACCATCAAAACCAGTTCCTTTACTTTTCTACTTATTTATAATTAAACCAATTTTTTTTAATTTATACTTAATTTTTCATTTACTTTCTCCATCCATACTTCATTTTTAGCAATTAATACAGTATCATGTATAATTACACATTATTGGCAATTGTACTTCCTTCATCATTTTGTATCCACCACTATATGGCATTTTATTAATTTCCTTCACTATTATATTCATAACTAATCAGAAAAATACACTACTAGCTGGGCAGCCCTTCTTTATTCCACATTCTGTTTTTATTTCTTCCCAAATCCAGCCATTAACATTTAGTATCACATAGTTCCTTTCATAAACAGATTTATTACTTGTAATATTTTTTGCTTACATTAAATGCCTGAAAAATTCCCCATAATGATTTATATTGAATATTACCATAAGCTTTATTTATATCCCCTATAATAACCTTTGCTTCTACATTTTTATTTATGATATCATCAATTATTTCTCTTATTATCCATAATAACTCTTGACTTCCTTTTCCTTTTATTCCAATTACATTTTGGTCATATATTCTAGTCATTTTTTTCTGTAACCTTTTAGTTATTATTCTCATAAAAACAATTTAATCTGTATTATTCAGTGTTATAGGTCTCCATTTTTTATCTCCTATTTATTTCCTTTTTTAAATATAAATTGTATAACTCCTATAAATATCTCTTTCTCTTTAACTACAATTTCTAACCGTTCATTCATAACTTCTATAAAAATTATTTTTTCTACTCTTTCATTTCTTTACACATGCCATATTCAATTCCATCCAGCCCTGTTTCAGAATTCATGTTAATATCTTTTAGAATTTCATTCAATTCTTTCATGGTTATTTTTTGTTCTAAATACTCATTATCTTCCTTATTTAATTTTCACCTTTATAAATTTGTTCTATGTTTTCTTTTCTCTTAACAAATAATTCCTATACATATTCTTTAATTAATTCGTATATTCCTTCTTGCTGTCCTATTTGCTTAACTTCCTTATTTTTAATTCTCTTATTATTTTTCCTTCTTGTATTATTTTACTCAGATATGGTGCTACCTCTTCTTTCTTTCCTTGCAAACAATATTTTTGCTTATATAACAAGTTGTTAATTTTAATTTGATTAATTTTATATATTTATCTTTCTTTTTCATAAAAGGAATTTTTCTTCTCTAATACATCTTTAAATGTTTCTTGACTTAATAATCTTATATCTCTTTTTCTTTTTTTCTTTTCTTTTGTATACATCCTAAAAATACTTTTTTATAATTTTCTTTAAAATTAAGCCACCAAACAGTCCAATTCTCATAAAAAATCCTTCATAGTCATATGATTTTTCCAGAGTTCCACAAGCTTTTTTTCTCTTCTAAATCTATTTAATTTTATTAATTATCTTTATTCCTTTTCCTTTTCTTATATATTCTTCATTTTACTGTACTTTAACCCATATTGCCACATGATCTGAAAACCTAGCATACTTAATTAATTTTTTTATAACTTTTAAACTATCAGATATAATCAATTTATGTCCTAATTTCATTCCTTTTATAGATCCAGTGGTTATTCTCCCATACACTTAACTTTACACTTCTCATAATTTCTTTAGCCATTTTAACATTGCAATTGCTCTAATTTTCCTAAAATTACAATTAAAATCACCCACCACTATCTTCTTCTTCTTCTTTCAGTGGTACCCGTTAGGTGGATCATCTGTTTCCATTTCTTCCTGTCCTCTGCATCTTGCTCTGTTACACCAACCACCTTCATGTCCTCTCACCACATCCATAAACCTTATCTTAGGCCTTCCTCTGTTCCTGTTACCTGGTAGCTTCATCCTTAGCATCTTTTTCCCAATATACTCAACATCCCTCCTCAGCACATGTCCAAACCAACGTAATCTTGCCTCGCTGGCTTTGTCTCCAAATCTTCCAACCTGGGCTGACCCTCTAATATACTTATTCCTAATCCTGTCCACCCTCCTCACACCCAGTGCAAATCTTAACATCTTTAACTCTGCCACATCCAGATCTAACTCCTGTCTTTTTGTCAATGCCACTGTCTCCAACCCATATAACATAGCTGGTCTCACTACCCTCTTGTAGAGCTTCCATTTCACTCTTACTGGTACTCGTCTGTCACAAATCACTCCTGACAGTCTTCTCCACCCACTCCATCCTGCCTGTACTCTTTTCTTCACCTCTCTTCCACACACACCATTACTCTGAACTATTGATCCCAAGTATATAAACTCATCCACCTTCACCACCTCTACTTCTTGCATCCTCACCATTCCTCTATCCTCCCTCTCATTCACACACATATATTCTGTCTTAGTCCTACTGACCTTCATTCCTCTTCTCTCTAGAGCATATCTCCATATCTCCAGGATCTTCTCCACCTGTTCCCTACTCTCACTACATATCCCAATGTCATCTGCAAACATCATAGCCCACTGAGTCTCCTGCCTGATCTCATCTGTCAACCTGTCCATCACCATTGCAAATAAAAAAGGGCTCAAAGCTGATCCTTGATGTAATCCCACCTCCACCTTAAATGCATCCGTCACTCCCACCACAGACCTCACCGCTGTCACAGTACCCTCGTACATATCCTGTACCACTCTTACATACTTTTCTGACACTCTTGACTTCCTCATACAATAACACAACGTTTCTCTAGGCACCCTGTCATATGCTGTCTCTAAGTCTACAAAAACACAATGCAACTCCTGACCTTCTCTTTACTGTCAACACTCTCGGAGCAAACATTGCATCTGTAGTGCTCTTTCCTGGCATGAAACCATACTGCTGATCACTAATCATCACGTCCCTTCTTAACCTAGCTTCCACTACTCTTTCTCATAACTTCATACTGTGACTGATCAATTTAATCCCTATGTAGTTACAACAGCTCTGCACATCACCCATATTCTTAAAAAATGGTACCAAAACACTTTTTCTCCATTCCACAGGCATCCTGTCACTTTCCAAGATTTCATTAAACAATCTGGTTAGAAACTCCACTGCCATTTTATCTAAACAACTCCATGCTTCCACAGGTATGTCATCTGGGCCAACAGCCTTTCCATTCTTCATCCTCTTCATAGCTATCCTTACTTCCTCCTTGCTAATTCCAATGCACTTCATGATTCACTATCCCCACATCATCCAACCTTCTCTCCCTCGCATTCTCTTCATTCATCACCCCCTCAAAGTACTCTTTCCATCTGCTCAACACACTCTCCTCACTTGTGAGTATGTTTCCTCATTATCCTTTATCACTTTTACCTGCTGCACATCTTTCCTAGCTCGGTCCCTCTGTCTAGCCAATTGGTACAGGTCCTTTTCTCCCTCCTTAGTATCCAAACTTTCATACAACTCTTCATATGCCTTATCTTTAGCCTTCGCCACCTCTCTATTTGCCATGCACCTCTTCTCCTTATACTCCCGTCTACTTTCTTCATCTTCCTGACAATCCCACTTCTTCTTTGCCAACCTCTTTCTCTGTATACTGTCCTGTACTTCCTCATTCCACCACCATGTCTCCTTGTCATCCTTCCTCTGTCCAGATGTCATACCAAGCACCTTTCTAGCTGTCTCCCTTATTAGCTCTGCTGTAGTTACCCAGCCATTTGGTAACTCTTCACTGCCACCCAGTGCCTGTCTTAACTCTTCCCTGAACTCCACCTCACAATTACACTTTTTCAGTTTCCACCATTTGATCCTTGGTGCTGCCCTTACACTCCTCCACCTCTTCTTGATCACCAACGTCATCCTACAAACCACCATCCTATGCTGCCTAACTACACTTTCCCCGGTCACCACTTTGCAGTCTCCAATCTCCTTCAAACTGGCCCTCCTACATAAGATATAATCCACCTGCGTGCATCTTCTTCCACTTCCACTCTTGTATGTCACCCTATGCTCCTCCCTCTTGTTAAAATATGTATTCCCCAAGGCCATGCCCATCCTTTTCGCAAAATGCACTACCATGTGACCTTCTGCATTCCTTTGCTTAACACCATACCTACCCATCATTCACCACTATAATGTCCATATTTACACAAACATATTCAAGAATATTTTTAAACATCATTTCTCTCTCTTTTTTGTTACATATGCATATAAAGCTATATATAATACATATTTTTTTGCATCTCACATCTATTACCGTAGTTTGGCCTAGTTCCACTATGGTTACATCTAATATTTTAATGATTTTTTGACATAATATACATATGCCCAAGCATGTTTCTTTCCCCATGTTCCAAACGACCACACCATTCCAAAGTTTTTCAGTTTGTGTTCTTTCTTCCTCTGCTAATAATCTGGTATCTTCTAAAATAATAACATGTGAATCTACTTCAGCACACCATTGTGATATGCCTATTCTACATTTAAGATTTTTCATACTGTTCACATTTAAAGCTAATATTTTCAGCTTTTAAGAAGAGTTAGTATAATCAAATGTTTATCCCGTTCCTTTCTTATTTCTCTAAGCATGATGTTTTTGAATTTTCTTTTCTTTAACTCTTTTCCCGATTGAATTCTTTTTATTTCTTGCTGTGTACCCATTCGATTCTTCCTCACTTGTCTCCACTATTTCTTTTTCCTTGTTACTTTCTTTATCTTCATGTATTCCCTTTTATCATTTACATCTTTTTGTACATTTTCTTGTATAACACATTCTTCTATCTCTTTCTCCTGTATAACTTCATTTTCATTTTCTTGCACATTCATTTCACATTCTAGCCATGAATGACCAGTATTGCCACATTTTTTGTACTTTAAATCACATTTTTTGCATTGTGCCCTGTTTTACCACATAAATAAGATATCTTGTATCACATTCATTGATTAAATGATCATTTTTTCCACAAACATAACAAGTCTTTGGGTGACCCCTGTATTTCACAAAATCCCTATTAGCATGAACATCAATAATATTAGATACATGCATAACATTATCATTTTCCATTTTCAGTATTAATCCACATTCCCATCCCCAGCCCACAGTCCTCTTTCATCATATATCTTTGCAGTGTCCATTGCTTCTTTACATATAGTTAACAAATGTTCTTTCAGTTCTTTTGCTTCAACTCCAGTTCTAAACTGGATCATTATTCTTTTTTTGTTTGTCTATAAAAAGCTTGCATGACATAGTCTGACCATAGATAAATATTTTTCTCTTGTTCATATCCACCCAAAACATTTTCCATGACCTGCCCAGGCTCAAATATCAAGTCATAAAAAGTCTCTTTATTAATTAAAACGAATGCTCTTACCTCGTTTACTTTGACACCCAAAGGTGCTATGACAGAGCCCCAAACCTTATACCTGTCCAAACTTTCTTCTTTTTTTACAGCTCACATGTACTGGATACTTCTTTTTTGTTTCTTTTATTTGTTCTTTGCTATTTCTCCTACAGTTTATGCATACATTTTTGTCTCTTGAACTTTTTTACATTTTTGTCTCTTGAACTTTTTCTGGCACAGTCTCTTCTTCTCCTTTTTCTTCTTCTATTTTCTCCATGATGTTACTCCATGAAATTCTTGCTCCACTTTCTGGTTCACTTTGGTTTACTATTTCTTCCAAATAATCACCCCTCAACCATTCTAATTGGAGGGTTGTAATTACGCATTTCTCAGAGGCAATGATCTCTCCTTCAATCTCCTCTGAAAGTTTTCCTCTGAATCCATCTCTGTTACATCTACAATCTCATTCTCTTCCAATATCATTGTTTTTTTCTGCACCCACAGCATCAGAAAAAAATTCTGGCAGCGATTCTACCATTTCAGCTACATTTTCTTCATCCTTCACTACATTTTCATCCAAAGCTGAATCAGCCATATTTTCTTCCAGTTCTTCCTAGCTGCCTCCATACTTGACCAGGAAACTGGAACTCAGGATGTGTAGCACATATATCCTTCCCCAGATTACCAAGAGTAAGGGAAGTTCCCTGATGCCCTGGTCAATCTGGAGTCAATACCATCTGGAGTCTCCCCTGGAAAGAGACTATTAGCCTACTAGAACTAATTTGGACAACAAATAAAAGAAAATGTTAACAAGTATAGATTGCTTAGCAGTATCTTTATTATGCAAAAACGTGAAGCGACTAATTTATTAATTAATCTGAGTGAAGCAGTGTAGACTAACAAGGAGTCATGGATCCCTTTCCCCATTTCAGAAAGCTCTGTCAGGCTTGCCACGCCATGGGATTTTTAAATTATACACTGGTAATGAATGACAATATAACATGTTAAAGGAATAGTATGAACCTTTGTGGTGTAAAAGGAGCTTCACTTATATATTGATACTTGTACTACAGGCATTACATGGTGAAAAATGAAAATGTTTGCAGTTCCAATATATGGCTGGAGCTGTTATGTAGCATAAAAACAAATAAATAAATACATACATACATACATACATACATACATACATACATACATACATACATACATACATATATACAGGTCTATATTATAACGTCAAAGTCTTACAACTTCAAATGTTATAATATCAAACCCAGAAGAGTGAACACTGGAAATTGCAAAGCTGCAGAACACCAAATACTTTCCTAGGGAAAGTATCCGGTGGGCCGTTTCTGCAGCTTCACTGTTTCCTCGACTCTGGAGCAAAGGTTATGGACCGGGTTAAGGTAAGTGTGCGAACAAAGGTGAGTGTGCAATTGGGCGCAGGTTAGGTGAGTTAGGGTTAGGGCGCGGGTCAGGAAAGTGTGCAATTGTGTGGACATGAGGGTTAGGGTGGGGTAGGTGAGTTAAGGTTAGGGAGTGGGTAAGGTGAGTGTGCGATAGTGACGGACCATAGGGTTAGGGTTGGGTTAAGGTAAGTGGATAGCTAGTGGTGTATGCATGGTTTTGTAGGGTTTTGTGAAGTGTGTGTGTATGGATAATTTATTTTGCTGTGTTTGTGCTGTGTGTATGTATGTCAGAACAGCAAATTTTTTCCCAGGGAGAAAATTTGCTATTCTGACTGTTCGTTTTTTTGGTGTTTCGCTCTACTGGGTTCGATATTATAACATTCAAAGTTGTAAGACTTCGATGTTATAATATACACCCCATATATACATACATACATAAAATTATGTTGAACCACCAACAAAAAAGAACATTTAATAGATTTGGCACTTCTCTCTCACTCTTCTCATTCAGCTTCATCAGGATCTAACCCAAACAATGAATCTTAGTTCCTTTTAAATGAATATACAATCTCATGACATAGGAAAATCATAAAAGTCAGATCTGCTTAACAAAAATGTGAAATGTAGTAATCAATCTAAACTTCTACTAGTGCTTGAAATTAAATGTCAAAAGTGCAATAACATAGCAGTAAATAATATTGAAAAAACAGTGTTCTCATTATAAATTATTTGCAAAAATAGCCTTTGCCTTACATATACATATATAAAGCAATAAAATAATCATACTAAAAATCTTGTGTGTGTGCATGTGTGTGCTTGTGTGTATGTGTGAGTGTGTGTGTGTGTGTGTGTGTGTGTGTGTGTGTGTGTGTGTGTGTGTGTGTGTGTGTGTTTTGTGTGTGTGTTATGAGATGTATGTTCTGCAGCATACCAAGGGTCTGTGGGGACAGTACACATGAGTGTGTTTTGTGAGTTATCCATGTTTTATATTGGCCATGACTCAAATCTTACTTTTTATAAAAATGGGGACTGCACTTTAACAGTGCATCCCCGCAGCATGATATCACTTGTACTTGTGACCATAGCAACGAGTGCATGACATAAATTTCCCTTTTGAGCATATAATATTATGGCTAATATACAGGTATTGTTGTGGGGTTTGGACATTTTGGGATCATTAAAACTTGCCAGCATACCTCTCAAGTGTACCTCATTACGAGGAACGTACCTCATTTGGGGTCTTAAAAAGTTCATGTTCCTCGAATTTCCTCAAAGTTCCACATTGAAAGAGTCTGTCACACATTCAGTGTTAGGAATTTTTTTAAGTGAAATCCACAGTAAATAGAAATTAATCATATTAATTCATTAAAGGATCTTCTTTATAAGTAAAATCAGCATATTTTAACCATTCTAAGACCTTCCTAGTTGAAGGTGTTAGTAAGCCATTAGTATGTGTTCCACATTTTGCCAATTTGTTCCACATTATGAAGGGGAGTGTTCCTCATTTTGGAGATAGAAGGTTGAGAGCTATGCTTGCCAGAGTGAACAATGCATCGGCATTGGCATTCCTTAACTTAGGATGTTGCTGAATCCCATTATCATTCCCAATGGTGCTCTGCATTTGTTTTAATCCCACAGAAGAAATAGAAGGCCACTTGGCACAGAGCCCTAAACAACTTCCTGTAATGGTGATGTAGTATGTAGACATGCTCCCTGTTTGCTCTGAAATAGTATTAATTAACATGATATTAAAGTACAATTTATTAAATATGTTACCATTGAAGACTCCATTGTAGACACACTGATGTTTCTCTCACCAGGCTGAGTAAGGAGAAAGTTACTGTCGGTTGTTTATCAGGGGCCAAGCTCAGCCACATTACACATACACTATGGCTATTGGACCACAAGTATCAGTATGACTCAGTCATAGTCCATATGAGTGTAAATGACCTGAGATGCAACAATCTAGACTATATGAAAAGAGACATCATGGAGCTCTCGGAATATGTGTCCCAGGCATGTATGAGCCTAGCATTGAGCAGAATTTTACCTTCTCCAAGAATGATGCCACAATATGAAAAAAAAATACTGACTTTAATAATTGGCTTAGTTTCTGACATCATTCTAAGGGGGTGCAAAAATTGTTACCATGGAATATGGTCAACAGACCATGTTGCTTTGCCAGGGATGGTGTGCACCAGTGTTTTGGAATTGTTCTCCCCCATAGTGCCTTTTTAGGAAATGTCAAACTGAAAGTACTTCTGACATAGCAAATCAAAACCAAAAAAAATCTCAAAAGGGTTACTGTCCAATGCTTGGAATCTAAACAAAAACCTCTACTCCCTAGAAGATTTCTTCACCCTAGAAAATGCTGGCATCTGTGTGGTCACTTAGACATGGTTTAAAGCCACAGAGAGCACACCAACAGTGCAAGCTTGTAATGCCTTCCACACATTTAGATCAGTTACTACACAGACAGGGACTAAAGGTGGAAGTGTTTTGTTTACATTAAAAATAAATACACCTAAGGCCATTCAAACAGAACAATGCAGTTGAACTTCTTCACATGCAAATCACCAGACTCCAATACCACTTTCTTGCAAGCTACAGGTCCCCGTCTATGACCAAGGAAACCCTTATCATGTATTTAAACTTATTGGAAGCACTCACCGTCCAAGTCGATGCCATACTCATGGGTGACTTTAATTACCCCACTATTAACTGGTAATCATATATAACACCAAATGTACAGGCACAGAGATTCCTGGATTTTGTAAACACAAACTCCCTGGACCAGATTGTCAATACACCAACCAGGTGTGCAAACATATTGGATCTGATCCTAACTAATATGAGAGAGTGCTGTACACCCCCTAGTGTGATGTCTTCTCTGGTAAGGTCAGACCGCAAAATGGTCTCCTTTGAAGTAAAAATAAAACTAGGAAGTACTTTAAGGGTAACTTCCTACTATTAACTGACAACCTGGCAAGATTTCAAGCTCACATACACACTAAAAAAACTGCTGTCTACATGGAACTTTTCACAGAAACCCTACACAAGCATGTTGATAGCTGCATAAAGGCAGCTATACCCACCAGGAAGAAGTACAGAACTAACTCAAAAAACAAGCCATCCTGGTAAAATCAGAACATCAGTAGGCTTTTTAAGGGAAGGAATAAAATCATGGCAAAATTTAGGAGGTGCAGCACCCAGCAAGATAAAAGCACTCTCATCAAACTAAACAGACAACACAGAGGACATACTAAGTCTACCATAGCCAGTTTTGAGGTATATTTGGTCTCCTAGGACAAGGACAACCACAAGGCATTCTTTAGCTATATCTGCAGCTTCAAAGTCAATACACAATTGTGTGCCAAGCTTATGGCAACTTCAACTTTACCTCTCTCTCCCCCTCAACCATCCCTCAGGAAATACCGTCAAGTATAACTCCCCCTGCTATCACTAGGGCTCAGGTTGTTAATGTTCTCTCTATGGCCAACAACACTGCATTAATGGAACCAGTCAATATCACGGGATGCCTTCCAAATAACATGAAACATGACATATCAGGGCCTCTGGAATTGCTATTTAACTGTAGCCTTCAAACAGGCTTCATGCCTCATGAATGGAGAGTAGCAATAGTCCTCCCTCTGCAAAAAGGCAGGTCAAATAAAGACATATAGGTCTTACTAGTCTCATATGCAAACCCACAGAAAGAATTATCATGGAAATGATCAATAATGACATAGGAAACCTCCAGTCACTGGACCTAACCCAGTCTGATTTCATCAAGGGCATGTCATGCCTACTACACCTGGTGTACTTCTTTGAGAGGGCCACTAAAGCAATAGAAGAGGGTAAAATGGTTCACACTGCCTAACTTAACCTGGCTAAGGCATTTGACACAATACCCCACCGGGGCATTGTTAACAAACTTAAGAGATTAGGTACAAACCCTTGTGTCACCCAGTGGATACACAGCTGGCTCACAGACAGGACCCGGGAAGTTAGAGTTGAAGAGCACAGCTCTACAAAAAGGCTAGTTATAATCAGAGTCCCCAAGGGATTGGTCCTGGAACTGCTTCTTTTTGGCATTTCCAACTGGCCAATGTCAATGTCCTCCGATTGACTAAATTTGCAGATGATGGCATATTAGGAGCTCTCACTGAATCACCCTCTGACACAAATGTTCTCCAGGAAGGGCTGACACAGACAAACAACTGGTGCCAGATCCATGGACTAAAACTAAATGCCAAGAAATGCATAACAGTATCCTTTGGGAAGTCATCTATCCCTGGTAATTATCAATATTGATAACACACCTCTAAGAGTTGACCCAGTAGTCAGGGACTTAGGGACACACATAGACAGTAATCAAACCTTTGACCATCATGGGTCTACAGTAGTGAGGAAATCATTCTATTTTGTGCATCTTATAAACAAAGGCATGTCATCTAGCTCCAAGGAAGTCATTGTTCCACTGTATTCGGTATTCATCATACCTGTCATTGAGTACAATGCCCCCTATTGTTTGTACCTAGCCAGGCATATGCAGAAACTGGAACATCCATAGTGGTTCCTCACTAAAAAAATACAGGGCATAAGAGGCATATCCTATCCAGACTGCCTATATGCCCTATCCCTGTATTCTATCTCCTGTAGGCTGTTAAGGGGAGATCTATGCATAGTATACAAGGGATTGTCAGACCTCAAACTGATGGACCTCCTGCATATCTGCAAAACAAACAGCACCAAAATTATCCATTCTAAAGACTTAAACCTTACCTGTGAGATAAATATGATCTGCTGGAAAGACATGTACTTATCCCAGACATTACCCCTTCTCTGAAACAGGCTCATGATCAATGTGAAGCAGAGTTACTCTTGGACAATTGGACTGGGAACAGGAAATTTATCCCTGGTTTGGCACCTATGTCTCTAAAGGACACATGCAACCAGTAAATGGTTCATCTCCTAGGCCCCTGCTCATAAATGTTTTGCCTTCCAAACCAGTTTACACTCATGAAGGGGACCAGAGCTTGTCAGAGATTTGGGGTGCATGGCTATGGTTAAAAAGGACCTTGTGGTCATTAGCCTAGAAAACACATATGAATCTATGAACCTATAATTAGGAGAAAAGCTTAAGAATTGCAGTCCATCCTTGATCTTGCAAATGAAAGTACAACAGAGAACTGTCCAGACATATGCAACAAGTGGAACATCCATAGAGACACATTACTAAAAGGACACAAGACCTTAACAACATGTTTTACCAGGATGAACTCAAAGCCCTGTCACTATACTCAGTATCCCACAGATTGCTAAGAGGTGACCAGTGTCTGGCATGCAAGCCATCCTCCTACCCAGTACTGATGGATTTACTGCATATCAGTAATTCAAATGGCATTAGAAATACTCAGTCCAGCAAACTAAACCTCTTCTGTAACATCAACAGAACAATTTGTAGAGGCAGGTATATCTCACAGAGGATTCTGCTGCTTCGGAACAGACTCCCCATCCATATAAAACAAAGCTCATCCCTGTCTGTATTGAAGCGCAACTTGGATCTGTGGATAGGAAACAGAAAATATAGTCCAGGACTGCCCCCTGTAATACTAATGGACAGAGGTGGCTCTTACATGCTTTATTCCATGCATGGGTCCTGTCACATTATCTATGGTATGATCCCAGTTATTATTATTAAGTGTAATATAAAATTATTGACCATGGGATGGGTAAGGCCAATTTCTAACCAAATGACATAGGTTAATTAAAGCATAAAAAGTGAAACTGGCTAGACTTGAAATGGCCAACAAGGATAACTAACCTGAGTTGTTACATATGAACTATGAACGGAACAAACTCTGGGTATCTATCTATTCGTCTATCTGTCTATCTAGCTATCAATATATATATATATATATATATATATATATATATATATATATATATATATATATATATATATATATATATATATATATATATATATATATATATATATATATTTCTGTCTATCTTTACATCTGTGAATGAACACATTTACAGGTCCCAAAAGTGGCTTTAGATTATTGTCAGTAGTTTTCTTGGATCATATATTAGTAGAGTGCAATATGCCAATTGTCATACCATCATGTTTAGAGAAGTATGGAAAATTTCCTATGTGCTTCATCAAATCTCAAGCATTTACTGAAATGTCTAAGGGTTTGTTGTGGACTATCTGAGGGAGTGTTACAGATAGGTAAACAGAAGTTAATACTAGAATGAGATCAGTTTAAGATAAATTTAAAGATGGAGATAAAGAAATAGACAACCCATTTGGAGATCAGTGGATCTGTAATTCAAATGGCTGTATGATACTGAGCAAATGATGAAGATGAGTACAATAATCTTGCGGGTTATAATTGCTGGACCAGTACATTTCAGTATAATGACAAGGAACAACTAAAAAAAAAAAAAAAAATATATATATATATATATATATATATATATATATATATATATATATATATATTTACATGGATTCGTATTACAAGAACGAAAGTTTACTACTTCGAACTTGTAATAGCAAGCCTCACTTCTGCAAAAGTTCACTTTAACGAAAGTGAACTTTTGCGTAAGTGCACTTCACCGAAAACACCACAGCACAGTGGAGGACATAAAAAACAAGCTAACCTTAGGGTTAGGGCATGGGTTAGGGTAAGGGGATAATTAGTAAAGCTATCCCCTTACCATAACCCATGCCCTAACCCTAAGGTCCGTGACTGTCGCACCATAGTGGAGGACATTTCTATGTCATTAACTGCGCTGCAGTCGTCACGGACCTTAGGGATAGGCACGGGTCATGGTAAGGGGTTATCCCCTTACTATGACCCATGCCCTAACCCTAAGGTCCATGAGTACTGCATGGAAGTTCATTACAACATCCTTTCATTGTACTGAACTTCGCATAAGTGCACTTTCACTGCAGTGAACATTCCATGCACTATTTCAAATTAGTGAAAATTCGATCTAGTGTATGGAACCCATATATATATATATATATATATATATATATATATATATATATATATATATCATCACAGCAACAGCATTTATGTTCTTAAAACTTGTGTTTGGGTTTCTCTAATGAGTACAGTAGTACCTTCGGTAAAGAACTACAAAATGCACCAAAGAAAAGTTTAAAATGTCATTGTTTTGAGAAAATGGATCAGAGAGCTAAGAAAATGGAAGTAATTTTTTGAGAGCAGTTGAAATGGAATAAGGACAGATACTACTAAGTACTGGTGCAACAGAAATATAGGT
Organism: Protopterus annectens; assembly: GCF_019279795.1. Classification (NCBI taxonomy): domain Eukaryota; kingdom Metazoa; phylum Chordata; order Ceratodontiformes; family Protopteridae; genus Protopterus; species Protopterus annectens. The sequence goes on from NC_056743.1 coordinate 1,450,414,946, forward strand.
TACAGGTTTTTCTGAAAATGAGACATGAAAGCTTATAAAGGGCTAACTGTTTTGCTTAAAATGGTTGAAGCATAGCTTGCTACTGTTTTTCCATTTACAGATTCATACGTATGTACTAGGCTAGCTATCCTTGTTGGCAATTTTAAGCCTGGTCAGTTTCCTTTTTTATGCTTGAATTAATCTATCCCATTTGGTTTGGTTATGCTCATAGGTACTTACTAGGCTATTGATCCATAAAAATCTTTAGAAGCCTAGTTATACAGTTCCATGAAGTTTGTAGCCCATATATTTTAAGAATTAATAACCCAGAGATGAGCAGGTCATTTATTTGTTGCTCCTATTCATGAAGAATAAGGGTGCAAAACCATAAGTGAATTTATGGTTACCCATCCATTTGTCCAGATTACATTGGAATATTGTAAGAGAGGCACTTTGCTTTATGTAGAGAAGCAGACAATCAAAAAGAAGTGGAATTCAGTGTGCTATGTCTGTTCTATTTAAGTTTCAAAAAGATGTAGATCTTTTGAGCAGGTGTTTATGCCTCCAATGGATTTGCAAATGTGTAGAAGGTCTGACAGGATAGGGTCTGTTGAGGATTTGTACATGAAGCAGAGATCACCCCTCAGTAGCCTGTAAAGAGGGACAAAGCTTTGAGATGATCTGTATAACAGCTTTTATGACTTAGGCCCTTGCTTTTCTTAGTAAGAAAGTATTGTGGGCATTCAAGTTGTGTCATGTATTTGTGCAGGTACATAATGTAGGGGACATTATACTCAATAATTGGCTTGATGACTGCAGAATGCAATGGGATGATGACATCCCTGGACCTGGATTCCATGCCCTTAGTAATAACTTGTGAAATAGAAAAAGGATTTTAATACAATACTGAATACATAATGGTCAAAGGACATTTTGCTCCATACACAGGCTGCCGGTTCCCTAACTACTGGATCTATTTTTAGGGATGTGTTGTCACTGTGATAGCTTTCAGGGACTTCTTGCTTACTGATGGATACTATTATACATTTCCTGGCATTTAGTTTTAGTCCATGGTTTTGGCCCCTGCTATTGGTTTGAGAAAGGCCTTCCAGAGTATCTTGGTGTCTTCCAGGGAGTTTATGATGGCACTGAGTTTACAGTCATCTGAAAACTTGTTCAGCCCTAAATCCTTAACAGTAACTTTAATATCTGGGAAGTAAATGTCAAAGAGTAGTGGCCCATGGACTGATCCCTGGGGTACACCACTAGTGGCAAGTTTTTGGAGGAGGAAAAGGAGCCTACCCTAATTTTCTGCGTTCTCTTTGTAAGCATTTTGCTAGTCAATGAATTACACAAGAATTAACATCTAGCTAGGATAGTTTATCTGTAATAACTGAGTGTGGAATGGTGTCTAATGGCTTTGTGAGGTCTAGATATGTAGCATGGACTGGTTTGCCCTCATCCATTACTTCAGTAATCCTCTTGAAGTAGTCCACCAAGTTAAGTAGTAGGATCTGCCCTTGACATACCCAAACTGGCTTGCGTTAACAGTGTGTAGTTTAATGATGTCCTTATTTATTATTTCCATAATGATCCTTTTTGCAGCCTTACAGTAGAGGCTGTTCAGACCTATGGGTCTATCATTTTCCCAGGTTTGTTGATACCCCATCTTTATACAAGAGAATGACAGATGCTGTCTTCCATTTCTCTTGCACAAAGCCTGTTTGGAAGCTGACATTGAATAGTATCTGTAGGGGGTTTGACAGGACCTGATTAAAGCTGGACAATAAGTAGCCTGGCATATTATTCGGCCCCATAGAAGCAGTGTTCTTGGACTTGGACAGTGCCTTGAGACCTTGTTCATGGGAGATTTGATGGAGGGGTGTTGATGCAGTTAGGAGATTTAGAATATAGGAGGGGATACGAGGTGAAGTTAGAGCTAAATGTATCTGTTAGAAGATTGGCTAAGTCCTCTTGGTTTGAGTATGTGATATAATTTACTATTAACTCTGCACAGTACTGGCCATTGTTTCTAAGGTTTCTAGTTAAAGATGCCGTTGTGGTTATCTTTTGCCTGAGTTGCTATTTTTATCATGTATCTGGCACTGGCTGATTTGATCAGCATCCAGATTATCTTGTTAAGTTTAACAAGAGCTTTATTTGCATCTTGAGAGTTACATTTATTTTTATGTCCAATTAATTTTTTCTTTTGTTATAGGGCCTGTTTATATGTGGAGTCTACCACAGGGGGTTACTTTTGAAGTTGGTATTGTATTTATTTTGGAGGGAGACAGATGTATCTATGCAGCTATTCACATGCACATAGAATTTGGCAGCAAAGGATTCTGCATAAGCAGTAGATTCATCGAGTTGGACAAGGATGGTGAATTTAGCCAGGTTATCCCTTAGTTTCAGTAATTAGTCTTGACATAATCTTTGAATACCAAGGTACTGAAGGATGTTTCTAGCTTCACTCTTAAGGTGAATCTTACTGATTTGTGGTCCAATTTGACCAGGGGGGTTATAATTGGTAGGTAGCAGACCTGCTCCATATTGGTGAGGACTATGCCCTGGATTTTATTGCTCTTGGTTGGTGGCTGGAGGAGACACGCTACTTATGAAAAGATTAGTTAGTAGGGCATAAAAGGTGTTAAGAGTTCATAGGTTCATATGTGTTTACTAGGCTAATGACCACAAAGGCCTTTTTAAGCCTAGCCATGCATCCCAAATCTCTGGCAAGTTTTGATACCCTTGATAAGCCAAAAAATTTCAGGTAAACACCACTGAAGTATGCTCCCAGAGAAACAGGAAACTTTGGAAAAAACAGAAAACGTATCACCATGGTTGAATGATGAATAAAATCTTTTAATGAAAAAAGTTCACTAACAACTCAGAAACAGGACAAGTGCTTTTGGCGTAATGCCTTCTTCAGATCCTGATTATTGTGTCCTGAGTGTCTAATTTTAAAATCCAAACTTCCAGTGACTGATGCCAACTTTGGTCAATTGACCAATTTAAAAAGCAATCGAAAACATTATTCCACTATATTTAATGAACCAGCCAATCACAAGTTGCTAAATCAAGGAAGTTCAAAAATATCTTCTCTGTCTCTTCCTGTTAACTTTCTTTCAATGGAAACTTGTTTCTTCATTCCAGCACATCTAGCCAAACTTATCTTGCTGTAGAGAATGTGATTTAGTGAATAGAACTGAACAAGAAGAGGCTAAATGGATCATGAATTTGAGAGATCACCATATACCTGGTCTAAATGGCATAGTTTCATTAAAACCATTTCTGAAGGAAAGGAGACTAAATAGTAGAAGTTAGAATGGTCTACCACTGATTATAAGAATATCTAGCCATTGGACTTATAACAACTGACTTGAGCTCCTGTGTATGTTTGCACAGGAAGAACAACTTCTATAGGTGGAAATGGAGCCCTGCCGTCTTTTCAGTTTCTATATTGGCCAAGAAAAATGAAAGCTGATAATTGACTACTTTCATGCCTTGGTTTCTGATTAAAATATTTATAGAATAACCAAGAGCTACAGATGATTCTCAGCCTATTTATGACTGAGATTTTCAGTGTGATATGAACGAAGATCTCTTTGATAAAACAGAAAACTGTTCTATCTACATAGAAAGTGCTATTCCTGTTGGTGGGAAAGGAGCCTTGACATTTTCTTAGTTTCCTTATTGGTTGAGTGAAACACAAGCCATAATTTGATTGACTCTTTTTTTTGAGCTATGGGAGATGAATGATGCAGATTTCAGTCTCTTTTTGACTGTGAGTTATTAACAGCAATAAGGTCACTCTATGACATTTGTTGGCTTATTTTTGATTAAATAAAAATGTAGATTAACACAACGATATGGACAAAGACTTTTTTGATCAAAGCAGATCCTCATTGCAATAGAGGCTTACATTTACAGGAAGTGCTCCTTGCATTGGTGGAAATAGGGTTTTGCCGTTTTTCCAGCCCCCCTATCGGTCGGGTGAAACAGAACATAAAAATAGAGATCTGACTGTTTTATATTTGATTCATAATGTTGATGGGAAAGGTGCCTTGATGTCTTCTTAGTTTCCTTATTGGCTGAGTAAAATACAAACCGTAATTTGATTGACTCTTACTGTGAGCTACGGGAGATAAACAATATAGATTTCAGTCTATTTAAGACTGGGAGTTATTAACAACAACAAAGTCACCCTATGACATCCATTGGCTATTTCTGACTAAATAAAAATGTAGATCAACACAATGATATGAGCAAAATACTTCTTTGATCAAAGTAGAGCCTCATTGCTATAGAAGCTTACATTTACAGGAAGTGCTCCTCGCATTGGTAGAAATAAGGCTTTGCCATTTTTTCCAGCCCTCCTATTGGTTGGGCAAAATTGAACAGAAATAGAGAGTCTGACTGTTTTATATTTGGTTCAAAATAAGGAACTATGAACCATAGATGCAGATTTCAGTCTATTTTGACTGGGAAGCTTAGTCTGACACACCGACAGGGTCAAAGACTTTTGTTGACAAATGCAGGAATATGCCACTGATACGATGGTAGCCAACATAATGAGTCCTCGATGTTAGACTTACTTATATTTTGAAAAGCAAAGATAAAAAAAGATATTTGACTTATCATTGCCTGATAGAGCTTCCAGGTAAATCTATTGATCTGGCAGTAGGAAAGCAAGCACTACTTTTATTCCTATTGGCTGATATGGCGAATTGCAGCTCCAAATGATATTTCATTGGTTACTGAATCAAAAGCTGATTTATTTCATTGTCTACATATTTTGAACCCAAAATACCATTTACAAGTGTTATTTATAGAACTTAGAGGCCAAGAGCTGATGCTATTATGCATAATCATAGGCATGAAGCCTTAGGTTATCATCTAAATTGTCATTGATTAAAAGAGGAATTTGCCATTTTTGTAGAAATTCTATTGGCTAGAAGATGAGCAGCTGAAAGTAGCAGTTTGTTTTTTATTCTCACTCATTGGTTACTGAATCTACAGCTGATTTATTTCATTGTCTACATAGTTTGACCCAGAAGACCATTGGCAAGTGTTATTTATAGAACTTAGAGGCAAAGAGGTGATGCTATTATGCTTAATCCTATAAATCCTTAGGTTAACATCTGAATTGTCATTGGTTAAAAGAGGAATTTGCAGTTTTTGTAGAAATTCTATTGGCTAGAAGATGAGCAGACTAAAATAGTAGTTTGTTTTTCATTCTCACTGTGATTTTTGGAAAATAATTAATTGACAATAATAACAAAGAAGCTTAAAAGTGTGATGATTATGCTATCATCTTTGTATAAGTAACAGGAGGCTATCCAGTGACAATGGGGACATCAATTGTATTTGGATCGGATGGCTAAATATGCCATAAATTAATGTCTTTAAATAGAGATTTTACATATGGGATTTTAATATGAATAAAGAGAGACTAAAAATATTGTAAAGAACTTAAAGAGTATCACTAATAACATGATTTATGCAGTCTGTATCCTTAGTATTTCAGCCATAAGAGGCTGTTTACTGTTCATCAAAAAGTATTTGTTTTTGGTATGATGACAAGGAGGTGTGTAGTGATCACCAGCATGCCATTGGCTAGATGTTCCAGAATGAAGAAGCAAGTTTTCTTTGAAAGAAAGTTAACAGGAAGAGACAGAGGAGATATGTTATTGGTGAAAACTTGAACTTCCTTGTTTTAGCAACTTGTGATCGGCTGGTTCATTAAATATAGTGGAATAATGTTTTTGATTGCTTTTTAAATTGGTCACCTGACCAAAGTTGGGATCAGTCATTTGAAATTTGGATTTTAAAATTAGACACTCAGGGCACAATAATCAGGATCTGAAGAAGGCATTACACCGAAAGCACTTGTCCTGTTTCTGAGTTGTTAGTGGGCTTTTTTCATTAAAACGTTTTATTCATCGTTCAACTGTGGTGATACATTCTCTGTTTTTTTTTCCAAAAAAAAAAAATATCCTTGATAAGTGTAGGCAGGGGTTTGGGATCTTAAATGCAAAGAATTTTGAGGGAGCAATGGAGTAATTTGTTAGAAGTATATATATATATATATATATATATATATATATATATATATATATAAAGAGAGAGAGAAAGTGAAAGAGAAAGATAGGAAGAGAGATATGAATGATTGAGAGATTATTTTTTTGTTAATCTACTGTATTCTCTTTGCCCTCTGTTCCCCTTTTTCCTAACTTTCGTATCCACCTACTTTCCACCCATGTAAATGAAATGAACTGGTATTCATCCCTGTAGAATTGCAGAGCAAGGCTGCCAGTATAATGGGTTAATCCCCCTAGCAGGAATCTCTATGTCATGGAACTCTCAGAATGAGTCAGTGAAATCCCACAATATTAGTGCAATCTCACTTGTTGGCTAACTTCTATAACTTATTAATTTCCACTTGTGCACTTGCTATGTATATGTGCAGGTTTTTCCTATGCACTTTAGTCCATCTTGAGTAGTTTGAAATCTGCACAGTTTGCTTGGACAGCTCTTTCTTTATAGGATACATACATGCATGCACCAGCTGTTTGCACATTACTGCATTAGCATGTTAGCATAGCACCTTTATTTGTAGATTCACCATGGACGCTTGTGCAATCTATGATTATGAATAACATTCACTCTTTTTGATAATGTGAATGGCTAAGAAAACAATTATACAAAGAAGGAAATCTAACACTGTGCCAAAAGTTGGAGATGTTATAGTGATGGTAGATGAATGAAAACTTAGGAAAAGTCCATGAGAAAAGTATACTTCTAAAAGTTTAATACTGAAAAGCTACAGAGACACAGTTTTGCACTGATGTTTTATGAATAATAAGTTAACAGAATTGTAGAAACATTTGAATAACAATCATGCTTTTCCATTTTCTATTAATTATTTGTTAGTATAGGGAAAATGAGTGAAACATTGTTTCAGTAAATATGGGACAACTATTCACAAAATAACTTAAAAAGAAAATGTCATAAAATTTAAACAATGAACATTGGTGGGAACCTAGCCAAGAAATAATATAACATGGGTTAAAAGTGTTGAAAATTGCCAATGTAAAAATAAAAAGTAAAATATTCAGTAATGAAATAAATAGAATACTGTAAAACATAAAAAAAATAAGAACAGAGTCCAAAAAAGCAGTGTTTTGTCTGAAATGCTTACATAGAGAATAAAAATCTGTCTGACATCTAGAAACTGCTGTAACAAACTTTACAAAAGCATAGACCAGTACAAAATTTCAGCTGAAGAAATTTATCTTTCTGCAGAGGTCATGGTTTATGTAAATGCCTTCAAAACTGAAAATCAAGTGCTCCATTTAAAAATGAAGAATGACTGTGGTTTGTGGCTCTGAGAATATGACTATCAGATTTCACAAAGGTGATGTGAATCCATGGTCAGAACTACAGTTATGCTAGTTAACTGAAAGGACTCCCTATTCAACGAAGTTTGGTAGTAAATGTTCTGTTATACAGTCGGTCCTCTGAAATCTTCTGAGTATGTGAATGTACTTTATTTGAGTCTGACCCCAAAGGGGAAATTCTGTTTTCTTGAAGAAAAGTTACTGTAAGTGGATGTGGAATGTGAGGCCCCAAGAGTTGCATTCTTTGTTTCCCATGTGATTGTTGAATTAGAATTCTACATTGAGCTAATTTTTTTTTAATTTGAGAAGAATTCAAATTCTTATAATTTGCAATCATGGCATGGAGTATTGAAATGCTCCATTAGTTGTGTCATGACTTTACCATCCTAGACTTTGATGAGATAAACCAAAAATTGAAGCTCACAGTGAGCATGTATGAGAAATCAAACTAAAACACAAAAGATGGCAACAATGACAACCAGCTATATATTTTATTATAGAAATTTTAAACACTACAAAGAACACAATGTCAGCATGGAGAAATAAAAGTTCAGTTTAATTCCACAGATGGAAACAATGCTTGAAGCCAAAAGTAAGTGCTTTCATCTCCTACAATGGAGACTTCTTCAGACTAATGGCTATGACCATAAAACTCAATTTAAATACTAAAATAGTAATCAATTAGAGCAATTAACAATTAAAAGCTTCAATAGCTATGTAAAACAGCAGTTCACAATAAAAATATGAACACATACTTCTATGCACCTTCCTTAATGTTTCAATCCCTGCCTTTTTAAATATATTTTGAATTCTTCCCTATTATTAAGCCCTGGGGGAAAACAAGCATTTAACCTAACCTGCCAACAGTATTCAAGCCATCCTAATTCCTCTTCTATATTAATTGTTTTAACATTAGGATGCACTGAATCTAAAACCAAACACTTAAGTTAATTTTACATTTATTTTCAGCATAATGCTTCCCCATAGCATTCTTATTGTCACCTTTGCTTATAGCATAATGGTACTGATAAATTCTTCTGTATAACTCTCTTTTAGTTCTTCCAACATAAAATAAACTACATTCTAAACATATTAATAAATAAACAACATTCTTAGATTTGCATGTAAATCTTCCTGGAACCTGTACTAGTAATTCACCTAGTATAATTTCATTACTGTCCGTATATAAATACTGACAGTAATTGCAATTATAGCATTTGACCATTCCTTTTCTCTCTTCAACTACTCTTACTTTTATTTAACTTACTTTAGAAAAAATCTTTAAAGTTTTTTGCTCTTTTTTGCAGAAACCTAGGTTCATCTCTTATTTTTTCTATAATTTCTCTATTTCCTTTGAGAATGCCCCAACTTCTTCTGACTATTCCTTTAATACTGTTATAATCAGTACTATTTTGCAATGCTAGATCTATGGTATAATCTACAGTGATCTTATTCTCTAATTTTTCAGTAGTAGTAGTATGTACTGAGAGGCGACTTCATTAAAATGCAGTGATATGTGCAGGGTTGTAGAACTAGAGGGTAGGGGGGAAGGGGGTCCCTAAAGACACTATAAGTCCCAGTGATGTTCAATAGTTACTTACGGGGTACAAGCTTATGCTGATGCATACTAGATGCTTAAAACATACATTTCTAATTGGCAGATGCTTAGTCCCAATGCTGCCATTTTACTGCTAGCTGTTGTACTTTGTTTGGATAGAGGGTCTTTTAGGACTTGAGACCAAAACCTTCAGAATTACATTCAAGTGTTGCCACCACTTGGCTGACAAGCTTATAGAAAAATAGGTGCTGAGTTTTCCCTTAGGAGTCCTTTTTCATTCCAGGTAGGAAATAAACACTCACACAAACACACACACACACACACACACACACACACACACACACACACACACACACACACACACACACACACACACACACAGCGCCGCCAGCACGCCACATACGCACACACACACACACACACACACACACACACACACACACACACACACACACACACACACACACACACACAGAAAGTCTTCTACTTAGGCATTGTTAGAAATGGAAAAATAAAAGGAAAACACTAGTACGCATATGGGATTCAAGCACAAAACCTCCAGAATTCTCTGCTGATTTCACTGTCATTGGTCTAAAATCAGCTTTTGCACCAGATAGGTATCACATTTTTTGTTAACAACCTTTACGCCTTAGCATAGTGACTAAGGTTAAATTACAAACACAGACACAATGACACAGGCTCAGGCACTGACACTGATAGGTGCACATACATGTGCACGCAGACACACGTGCATACATGCACACACTCACAGAAAGCCTCCTGGATCAGTATGGTTTTAATTAGTAGTCCAGTGATAATGAACCCACCATGGAATGCTAGATCTTGAGTTTGAATCTCAAATAAGAACTAGTATTTCCTTCCATATTTTCATGATTCTAACAATGAATAAGCAGAAGTCCTTTGCCTGTGTTAGTGTGTGTGTGTGTGTGTGTGTGTGTGTGTGTGTGTGTGTGTGTGTGTGTGTGTGTGAGAGTGTGTGTGTGTGTGTGTGTGTGTGTGTGTGTGTGTGTGTGTGTGTGTGTGTGTGTGTGTGTGTGAGTGTTGTGTTTGCAATTTGTCCATATCAGTCCCCATGATTTTTGAATTTTTCCTACAGTTCTGGATTCTGCAGTTTTCTGAAGTAGCCATTCTGTGCACCCCATCTCTTTCTATCAAAAATATTTTCTCAAATCACCTGTAACCTGTTGTCTGAGATCTGCAGTGGTGCAGTGGTAGCATTGTTGCCTCACAGCAAGAGGTTATCCTGTTCGATTCTCGGCTGGAGTGCAGGGAGTTCCTTCTGTGTGGAGCCTGCATGTCCTCCCCGCGGTCGAGTGGCATTCTGAAAGACATGCATGAATGGGTGTGCCTTCATTGAAGGTTGGGCATCGAGTTGGCAACTCGGCACTGTAAACATCTACTGCAAATCATTAGCGGACCGGAGTTCCGCTGTGGTGACCCCTAACCGGGAAAAGCCGAACGACAAACAACAACAACCTCTAACCTATTTTCTATTTTTAGATTAGGCTCCAGTGAACTTACATAGCACTTCAAAAAGCACTGCTGTCTGGTACCTAACTGATGAGCTCCCCCTTTCTGCCTTTCTTTTCTTATAGATGGTACATATTAAGGTCCTTTAACCTTTTTAACATGCTTCCTGGTATATACCCTGTACCACTTTCAGCACCTTTCTTTGATTGTTAGCATGTATTTAATAGTTCTATGATGCAGTAAGAATAAGCAAAAGGTTTTATATTGAGAGAGTAAAAAGGGTGAGTTCAGCTTCAGAAAATTCTCCAGAGACTTATAAGATCATTTAACTCTGAGCATTTCAATAAGATAAACTGCAGAATTTCATGGGGACTGAATTTATTACACTGACTGCTTATCTAAAGCATTCTGACACATTTATGGAAATAACAATGGCTGCGGTCCTGCTGCTCCATGTGACTGAATACTTTATAAGATTTCAAACAGTGTGACCAGTGGCACTCCCAAAATATATTATGGTGTGCACTACTGAAGTGAAGAGATAATGTTAAATAAAATAAAATTTCAATACACAGGAGGTCCAGGTTAAAAAGTTTACTAGTGTACACCAGGAGGCAAAAAACGTACAAGTACAGAATTTTGTCTGACATGAAACACGAAACACACAATTTTATATAGGTTTAACATTTAAGCTATGCCCACCTTACTGATGTGATATGTCACAGGGCATCTACATCACTTTAGCTTACAGTCCTCTATTCATAAAACTTTACCATCCTAGACTTTGATGAGATAAACGAAAAACTGAAGCTCACAGTGAGCATGTATCAGAAATCAAACTAAAACGCAAAAGATGGCAACAATGACAACCAGCTATATATTTTATTATAGAAATTGTAAACACTGTCATCTACTTTTGCTTTGGACTTTATCAGACTAAGAAGTGAGTATGATCTGTGGCTAAACAGAGCCTTTTAAGAGCCTTTTTCTTTAGCTTACCCATTCTGATAAAACATTTTAGCAAACCTAACAACCCAATAACAGGTACAAGAGGAAGGAAGTTTGGTGCAACCAATGTCCATTTTAATTCTTTGTTCAGAGCTTCATGACTAACCTTGAATATCAAACTGAGGTAATTAGATGGAAGGTGTCAGAGAAATGCCATTTTTGACCCAAGAATCTCCATGATGAATGCATAAAAAACAGCTGAAGATGATTAATGATAGGTGTAGGGAAAACATGAGAAAGGTGGGAAGAGAAGAAGCAATGTTCTGTATGGCTCCTGATTTGGCAGTAAGTCTCAGACTTACTAGATTAAGATTACAAATGTTATGTGTCTGAAGACAGTGGTTAACAAAACTGATTAACAACAAAAACAGTTATTCTTACTGTGAAAAGGTGTTGGGGGGGGGGGGTGACCATTATAAAAGAAAACAGTACCTAAAACACTATGAATGGATCAGTTACTTGGTATAGATGGCCTGCAACTGCAAAGGCAGAGCTGGTAGTGGTAATGGTGACAGAGTAATTTGATTGCTTGGTCCCTGAGATAAGCAGTTTTTACTAATCATTATTTGTCAGCAACCTGTTATTGCTGCATTTCTAAGCACTAGAGTCACTAATTAAGTCATGTGGTTTAAATAACAGATTTCACATTAGTGAACCCATTAGTTTTCTAACCATACAGGAGTTAAAGTCATTTCAGTATGAAAAGCACACTGTTCACAATGGACCAGATGCTAGATTTCCTCCCCACTTGCTGGATACTGCTGAAATAAAATAATTGGCAGCCAAGAACTTTGATGCTATAAAAGCTTTAGCAGCTAAATCTGATTTCTTATACTTAGCAACTTCTCTGAATGCTTTGGCGATCTAAGCCCCACAAGGGTAAACTCAGGCAATGGGAAAGGGAAATAATAGAGTTGCATATTCAGTTAGATACTCTAGAAAACAGACATTGCAGGAATAATTTCAGATTACTTAGTCTGAAGGAGGCTAAAGAAGAACAAGATCTGAGGGCTTTTTTGAGAAGCATATTCCTCTGGTTTTTGGACTGCATGCCCATATCATCAGTGAAAGGGCATATAGAACTGTTCAAGGCAAACCCCTTACAACTAAACTTCCTTACCAAATAATTTTTAAACTGTTACATCACACTGATCAAGAACTGGTTCTGAAGGCTTTGAAAGAAAAATGACCCTTTGCAGTACTCGAACTGATGCAGGATTTCTTTAGAAGATTGCTTTTCAGACAAAGAGGGTTTACCCTAGTCTGCTCTCTGGGCTATCAAAATGGAATTGCCACATTCTTTAGGTACACAACCATCTTGGTTACCAGACATAAAGGGTTTAATCATGCCTTTCACTAACCTGATCAGGTCCTCAGTTTTCTTCAAAAACATTTCCCCCTGCGGTACTTTCCTGATCTCTCCATCAATTCTACATCTAAAGATGCACCGTCTATGAGCTCTAATATCGACATTGAATCTGCTGCTACATTTTTGTAGCATCAGGACTATCTTTGATGAGAAAAGCAGCCAGCTCAACCACAGAAGTATGTAATGGTTCAAACTACTTCACTGAACTCAGGGAATACAGCCTTCAGCATTGCTTCACTACCAAAACAGGCAAACTCTCCAGAACACCAAATCCATAAGGGAGCATTACATCAGTTGCTTTCAGTCCCAACAAGTAATACATTTTTTTCCACTGCCAGTGGACCCTGGAGATGACAGTTCTGCTCCTTACAGTAACACTTGTTTAACTCTAACTCAACTGGACCCCCACAACAAAGGGATGTGAGCAATAAGGAGAGCCATGCTAAACCCCTGCATTGTTTCCTTTCTGGGCCTGCTGGGAAGATATCTGATAAACTTGGTGCTGGTGGTAATAACAGTATTAACTGTGTTAATGCAAACCAGAAATGTCAGAAGGTATGATTTTAACTGTATGTCAGCCATGTAACCCTGTTTTTTATTTCATAGCTTACTCATGGTAGCCCCCATTCACTCAGTTTTAGTCTCAGGGCTTATATAGTATTAGGTGAGATCAGCCTAGATATGTTGTATCACTTTTCTATCAATTACGACTGGCCACTTTAGTCTTTAAACATAATTTTTGTTGCTCAGGCACATTGACACTGATATTTTAGCACTGTTCATAATTTATTTATTTATTTATTGATTGATTTATTTATTTTATGTTTGTTTACCAGGATAGTCCGACTGGGTGAGAGACCCATTTTCAGCAGAGGCCTGGGGGGGGGGGGAGGGGCTCACAAGTTACAGAGAATGAGCACAGTTATAAGTTTACAAAACCTAATTGATGAGCAACATGTTAAGAAAACATTCTTAGCTATTAGAGACAATAATAGCCACAAAATTGAAAAACGATACATTTTAATACATTTAATATTTTAAGTTTAGAAAAACATAATAAGATTTAGGTAAACATAGCGAGAGTTGGATATAGGATATAGTTAGGAGTACATGTTAGTAGTTGAATGTAGAGTTATGGTTAACTTGGTCAGTCTAAATATGTTGAAAGGATTGCACTTGGAAGCATAGGAAGCATGGGGTAGAGATGGTAGTCAGCCTGGATATAGAAAAGATCAAAGCCAGAACTTAGCTAGGTAGGACTTGAGCAATGTTTTACATTGTTGAGGGTTAGCTGTAGTTAATATTGGTTGGGGGGGGTCACATTCCATGTCCTGGAGATACAGTTGGAGTAGACCAAATCACCAAAGAAGTTGTTAACACTTGTGGCTTGCAGCAAGAGTTTGTCAGAAGATCTGAGTTGCCTTATACTGGACTGGGGTTGAAGTAGATTTTGGAGGGCAGTACATTTTTCAGGTTGATAAATTAGGCTGTGGGCTATTGTAAGGTGGGTGAATGTTAGGAGGTTAGGTAATTCCATCCAATTAAGTTGTTGTAAGTCATTACAGTGATGTGATCTATATGGGGAGTTGCTCTCAAAATTAGCAATCTTGTTATAGCAAGCATCTAGTTTAGCTAAGTCAGTTTTCTTCAAGTTGGCAAAGATGGCAGATGCATAATGGCGGGGAGACAGTAAATGAGTCCCAGCAATAAATTGTCTATCAAGGCCAGTGAGATATGGTTTTAATCTGTAGAGAGAGCATAGCTTTGTGTGGACTTTCTTTATCATAGTTGACAGATGCTTATCAAATTTCATATTATTATCAGTTGTGGTGCCATGTAGCTTAGTGTTTGGTACTGGTTCAGTCTTGGTGTTATTAAATGTGTAAATCTGGAAGGGAGGGTGGTGGTCCATGGGTTTGTTATTTGGGAAGATCATTAGTTTTATCTTACTGGGATCCAGCATTAGCTGAGAGTCAGTAAGCCAAGATTCTACTGCAGTGAATGAAAGCTGTTTTTTTTTTTCTTGGAGTTTAGTGAGTGAGGGACTGCACAGATGAGTGTGCAGTTGTCAGCATATTGTATTATTGCGGCAGGTCAATAACAGAGTGGAGCTTGTTTGTGAAGATACTGAATAGGAGTAGGTCTACCTTGTGGTATGCCTAGTGTAAGAGGTAATGTAGGGAGACTTAATTTTGCTATTTTACTGCTTGATGTTGATCTGATAGGTAGTTGTAGAACCACTGAAGATCAGAATGGCTTAGTATTAGAGACTGTAGTTGATGTAGAAGTTTCTTGTGGAGACCGTGTCAGAGGCTTTAGACCTACCAAGGAGACTAGTTGCTCATTGTTTCTGAGATGGTTAACAGTGTTTGTAAAGCTTAGAAGAGCTGTAGTGGTGGTGCGGTTGGGTCAGAAGTAATGGTGTGTATTAGAAGATTATTGGAAAGTATGTAATTCATCAGTTGAGAGTGAATGTATTTTTCTAAAATTTTGGATAGCGATGACAGAATTCCATTGGTCAGAAATTAGAAAGGTCTGCACAGGTTCCCCCTTTTTGGAGGGGTATTATGTAAGATGTTTTCCAGATTTTGGGAGCTTGGAGTTCAGTTATGGAGCAGATGATCAATATGGAGACTGGGTAGGCTATGACATCAGCAGCTAACTTAAGGTATTCAGCAGGCAGCTTGTCAACAGCAAGGGTGGTAGGTTTAAGTGGAGCATTCTTTTTATAATACTAATATGGATGTGCTTAATGGAAAAATTGTTGGATGCTTCATTAGATTCAGTAGGGATTGTTAATGGTGTAGTGCTGTTTGATTTGGTTAGTTTTAGTATGGAGTTGGTGAAGTAGGTGTTGAATTGAGTGGCTATACTGCCCAATGTATGGTGGTGGAGGGAGTCGGGGTTGCAGATTTGCCTGGTTGTAGGAGCTGATTTATAGTTGCCCAGAATTTTGAGGGGTTATTTTGGTATTTTTGTTGGGTTGCTTTAAAAAGGATTTTTTTGTAATTTTTTACCTGTTTTTTAGATTTGTCTTTTAGTTGCCAGCAATAGTTTAGTGCCGTTGGGTTTTTATTACACTGATATTGAACCAGGACTTTGTCTCTAGCTTTGAGAAGGTGCTTTGTTTCTTTGGTTAGCCAGAGGAATGGTTTGCTTTTATTCTGATGCTTCTAAAAGGAGCTTGGCTGTTTAATTTGTCCAGGAATGTATCATTGCAGTATGATACTGCAGCATGCGGTGTGAGTGTTTAATAAGGGAGCCAATTACACACTGTTGTAAGGTTAATAGAAAAGTTTCAGGAGAGAAGTTTTTTCATTTGCATATTTGACAAATACTACTTGACCATATATAGTGACCATATATAGTAGTTTTGGGGAGGTGTAAGTTTTACCTGAGGAGGTAGGTGGGTAAGTGGTTATTTATGCTATCTGGGAGACATCTTAAATGACTAAGAAATTATGTTTTATTGGTTAAAGTGCAGTCCAGTATTGAGTGCCTGTTTTTTTGTTTTTTTGTCTATGAGGAATTTATTAGCTGGGTGTATCCATATAGGTTTATGAAATTTGTGGGATTATCTGAGGTGAAAGTTTGCCAAGCTAAATTTAGGTCACTCATAACAATGGTTTCCTGACTGAAGGTTGTGGATGACCAGTGGAGGAAGTCTTCTATTATGGTAGGGTCATTGCTGGGAAGGATATACAATAAATTGCTATCAGTATTATGAATTTGTTGGGGTTTAATTCTAGCCTAGTAAATAACATTATTTAGTTTTGGTAGGTTTTGGGTCCAGATATTCTAGTTTAAATGTGTTTTTGTACATTATAGCTATACTATCACTGTGTTTACTTAGTCTGTGTAATCTGTCATTAATATATATATATATATATATATATATATATATATATATATATATATATATATATATATATAAATTAATTATAGCCTTGGGGTAGAATCTTGTTATTGTTTAAGGCAGGTTTTAGACAGGTTTCAGTTGATACCTACATTTTGGGAGTAAATAGAGAAAGGGTAGCATGAAGTTCATGAATTTTGCTTGAAAGCCTCTTAAGGTTCATATTTAGAAGTAATAGGTCTAATTTTGTATGGGAAAGGTTGATGTTAGTGTTAGTCTTTGAAGGGGATGGAACAGCAGCATTTTGTAGATTGATTTTGGGGCCTAGATTTGGATGTACATCACTATTAAGTTTAATGGTTGATTTTTGGGATGTCTGTAAGTATTGGTATTTTAGTATGAGTGTTGTGTGTTAATAGGGTAACTTGGATGGAAAATGCTTTCTATATATTTGTATGTGAATAGTTCTAATTTGGTGGTGTTGAATAGGCTTGATGCTATATTAAAGTGTGTGATTTTAGTGTTGTTTAGTGAGGGTGTAGAAATGGTGGGACATGGGCAATTTATAGTAAGTTGATGTTGATAGGATGTAATGTCAGAGAATAAGAAGAGAAGAATTAGAAGAGGAATGTGGAGTAGAAATATATTGCATAGCTTACTGGTGGTAAGTACAATGCAGTTAGTAGGTTTTTGCTGTAGAAATGATAGTGACATAGCAGTTATATTTAGTGTTCCAAGTGAGGTCAAAAGCTAGGATTGTTTGGGGGGAGTAAGCTTGTCAGAAGTTGTCTAGTATAAATATGTTTTTATAGGTGGAGTAATGAGGGTTAAGTGTGTGAATATCGAGGGAGGAGCTAGGAGCTTTGAGCTGTGGGTTATTAGTATTAGAGTTTTTATCCATAGATCGTAAGGGGTAGGACTGGTTTGTTTGAGTTAAGTCTACAAGTAATGGGGATGGGAATTGGGGGTAGGATAGTGGAGTGGAGCGAGCCTGAGAGTAGCGAGGGCAAATGTAGCGGGGCTGGTCCCAGGCTGCAGTGGTTCACTGAAAAACAATCAGTAAGTTCTTGAAGTTTTTTGTTTGAGAACTGTACCTGAACCACATTATGGGAGAGGGGCTGCAGAAAACTCCATTTAGGTAGCAGAGAATGCAGAGTGGAATTTGTTTGTCTATACAGAATTTTCTAGAATACTAGCCCGTCAACAGAAAAGAAGTTAGAAATGCTACTGGGTGCAGAATACCTAGAGGCACAGTGACATAGCTATGCCAATATGCCTGATAGCTGTACTGAGAGGCAAATTCATTAAAATGCAGTGAAATGTGCAGGGTCATACAACTAAAGGGAAGGGGGAAGGGAGTTCCTAAAGACACTATAAGTCCCAGTGATGTGCGATAGTTACTTATGGGGTACAATCTTATGCTTATGCATGCTAGATGCTTAAAACATACATTTCTAAGTAGCAGATGCTTAGTCCCGATGTTGCCATTTTACTGCTAGCTGTTGTACTTTGTTTGGATAGAGATTCTTAGTCTGGGAAGGATGTGAATTTCACTAGAGATGTCGGGAATACAATCAAAGTAAAAAGGAGAGTAGTGATGTAAATACAGGTGAGAAGAAAAAATGAGTTCCATATTCCATACTGTTAATAATAAGGAAGAGAGGTGTTCAGTACAGGAGTACTAGGTTAAGATAGTGGGATATGGTGCAAGGAAATATAGGCAGAAGATTTTGGTAAGAAGAGATGTTAAAGATATGAATAAAGACAGTGGAATATGAAGGAAAGCACAGGGAGATGTAGCCGGAGTATAAGACAGGAGGTAGTTAGGTAGTTATTTGGTGGTAATTGTTATTTCATTTGTCTTCCTGTTTATTAGATTATATTAAGTAGGTTTTAGCTTGTAGTTGCTGTATTTTATTACCTGGATGACGTATTATGGCAAACGTAAGTATTGTATCCTTGAATATAAGAGGTTTGGATTCTAAAGTGAAACAAAATGCATTTCATCATTGGATGAAGAAAGGAGCTTATATTAATTCAAGAACTTAAACTCAGCAGAAAACATTTCAGATGTTTGCATGGTATTCAGCAGGCCGTGTTTGGGAAAAGTTTAACGATAGCATCAAAATATGGTGTAGTCGTCTTTCTTCATTCTAAATTAACCTGGCAGGTTTTAGGGCAGAGCTTTGACTCTGAAGACAGATTGGCCATGGCTAAAGGGAAGACACCTGAGGGTCCCTTGATTATCAGCAGAGTTTTTATGGCTCATACATTGATGCCCCTAATGTTTATGTAAACTTTTTCATTAAACTAGAGCTTTTAATGATATGCAGGCTCCAGTTATATTAAGAGGTGACTTCATCTTGTTACTCAAACTTGTTATAGACTGCAACAATCTCAGTGCAGAATAACACTTAAAATGCTCTATAATTTCTTATTAACAAGATAGAGACCCTGAATTTTAAACATGTGGTGAGTCATTAATCGTGATAATCCAGGGTATACATTTACCACATTATCCAGTAGAATAAATTTGTATTTGTTCCCTAGCTCTCTAACTCAGGGTGCAAGCTGTTGTTCCATGCCCAATTACTGACCATGTGTGTGTGTGTGGGGGGGGGGGGGTGTTAAGCTAAATGTTAGCTGGTACTCAAATAATCTACATCTTGACAGGAAATGGAGACCTGACCTACTATTTCTAACTAACCCTATGGCATAGGCATTTGTAAATGAAGAAATTAACAATCAGCTGAACAGTATGCCTATCTTTCCATCATGGAAAACCTTCAAATTATAATCTAAAAGATATATGTGCTGCAGCAAAAGTGCTATTATCTGTTTACAGGAATATTGGGAGCTTGCAAGCCCAGGTGGCCTTGGTTCATAATGAGTTACATGCACCTCCTTTCAAGAACTTACAACTATTGCAATGTTATAAGGTCCTTCAAAGAAAGCTTAATGAGAGTCTGGCAGATAGAACCATTTTATACCTTTGTAGGACAGCATTACAGGATTGGGCAATGACTGAAAAGTCAGGCAAATTATTAACATATAGACTCAAACAGAATAGGCTACAAGTTTGAACTGGATGTATTAAAAATAGCCAAGGGTAGTTTGTTTCCCAACCCCAGGCACATTGATAACGTATTTACTGATTATTATAAATCCTTACATGCGAGCAGGTGAAATCAAAATTGGAACAAGATAGGGTTATCCATCACAGAAATATTAAATAGGTTATTCTACTCTCAAAGCTACTCAAGCATTTAATAATCTCTTTAAAAAGTCATATCCTGCCCAGCAGTAGTGCAGGCAATTAATTCCTTTGCCCCAGGAAAGACCCCCTGGCCCAGACAGTT
The DNA here is from genome assembly GCF_019279795.1 of Protopterus annectens. Classification (NCBI taxonomy): domain Eukaryota; kingdom Metazoa; phylum Chordata; order Ceratodontiformes; family Protopteridae; genus Protopterus; species Protopterus annectens. Next base: position 1,450,434,969 of record NC_056743.1, read on the forward strand.
TGACTGTCTAGCTTTATAAACTTTTAAGTGGTCCCATAATCCTTTTTTCTAACTAAACTGTTTAATGAGATTAAAGATACAAGTCTGAGGCTATTGTTAATGTGGGAGACACTTATGTTTCCCAAACCTGGAAAAAACCCACTCTTGCTAAACTTTTATTACCCTATTTCTTTAATTAACTTGGAGACCACATTATATGCCAAAATTTTAGCTGACCAATTAAATAATCAGCTCCATACTTTGGTGCATCCTTGACAAGATCTAGTATGGACCATTTGCATACCTTATTATTGTATATGCAGGCAGTAAAGCATTATACTCCACCAGCTGAAGCAATTCTTGTTGATTATGAAAAGGCTTTTTGTTGTATCTGCTGGGACTACTTGTGGTAAGCCCTTAAAAAAGATGGCATTTATCTCAAAATTATAACTGTAACAAAGGCTATCTATACCTATTTGTCAGAATTCTAACAAATATACTGATTTCTCTCCTCTTTTATTTATATAATGGCAATTTTTCAGGGATATTCCCTCTCACATTCACTGTTTTTTATTAGCTATTGAATCTCTGCCCCCATGGCTATGTGAACATTCTTCTTTCAGTAGTTGGGCATTGCTGGGGCAATAATCTCACATTACTTTCTTTTCTCATATTTTTTTTATTGATTTTCAAGAGTATAATTACAATTTTTAACAAGAAAAAACAACGTAATATCAAATTTTTACAAAAACTATATACAAAGTCCAAAATAGATACCAAATCTTCAATAACATTACATTTTGTCTAATAGTTTTTTAAGCTTTATCCAGGCAATTTGTTTATGAGTCATGTTTGAGGAGTGTAACATAGCTGTTTGTAATTCCCTACTACAAATAATCTTAGTAAAAGATATAAATTCCTTAAATGAGAGGTTATTTTTACATTTTCAATTTCTAGTAATAGTTTTTCTTGATATGGCAAGTAGAGTCCAAAGGAGGTTCATTTGATTCAGTGGAACATACCTTGGCATTTGGTGCATTAAAAAGTATCATAGAATCAGAGATCTCGCATCTGTCTGACCACAAAGCTTTAATAAAATTTTTAAACTCCATCCAAAATTGGTTATTGTTCTGCATTCTAAAAACATATGTGCCCAGTTGGCATCTATTAGCTCCTCGCATCTCCAACATCTATTAAAATCTTTCTTGCTTATTCTAGAGGCTTTTTTTGGTGTAATACAACTTCTATGAATGAGTTTCCATGTAAAAAATGTCCAATATGTGGAAGAAGTGGTAAACAGAGCTGAGAATTAAAGTTTTATCATTTATATGTATTTGGGAGTTGTTGAAATTGTTGATATATTTCCATAAATTGTCGTCTAATATTATTAGATCTGATCTAAGAATGTTGTAAAATCTTGACAATGAGATACTATTATTATAGCTTATATTGGTGAAGTCAAAGAGGATGGATATTTTTTTGGGGAGGTCTGTTATAGCAGGAAAATGATGTCTTTTAAATTCCGTTCAAATAAATTCTCTGAAGATTTGAAAATTTAACCAGTTATTTTGGTAGATGTTATACCTGGCTAAAAGGTAGGTAGTATCATGAATATTATTAGTTCCTAAATACTGATGCCAGAATAATAACCCGTTTTCTTCCATAGTTTTTATTTTCATCATGTTAAAGGAATCAAAGCATCCCTTGGTTAAGATTATTGGAAACATTAGAATGCACAAATTGTTGTTCAAAAAGTTCTTATTTATTACTTTTTTAAAATTTTGCAAGATATATTTAATTATAGGAATAAGATGTGATTTTTTCTGCTCATTGTTGAAGAAGAATTCTTTAATAACTATAAATAGCTTAATATTTTCAGAACAATATATGTTTTTGAAAAACTTGTCAAAATTAATTAATAGTATTGTTTTGTGTAAATATTTCCAATTTGAATGGTATTTTGGACTTAACCACAGACTTGTTATATTAAGAATAATGGCATCAGCATAAAGCTCAAAATTTGGAAAAGCAATCCCTCCTTCAATCCAGTTTTTATAGTGCCAGTCATATTTAATCCTTGTTTTTTGAGGATACCATAGAAATTTAATTAATATAGTGTTTATGTGTTTAAGTTGTTTTCTAGAAGGAGGAGCCAATGATGTTTGAAGATAAAAAAGAATTTTTGGTAATAGAATCATTTTTATCAGAGATAATCTTTCTTCTATAGTAAAGAACATTTTCTTCCATCTATTAATGTATTCTGTGATTTTATTTAATAAAATTTTATAATTTATATTTATAGTGGCCTTCCATTTAGACAGAATATGAATCCCTAGATATTTCAATTTATCATTGGTCCAGTTAAAGTTATTGTAATTAGATATAGTGTTATTCAATGTTTTATTGATGAGAATAGTTTCTGTTTTGTTTTGGTTAAATCTAAGGTTTGAGATTTCCTCAAAGAGTTTTAATGATCTGATAATGTGATCAATAGATGAATCAATATTTCCAATAGTTAATAAGATATCATCTGCAAAGAGTAAAATTTTAGAGGAATAGTTCTAATTAACATCAAAACTTTTTATGTTTATATTGTTTCTTATAAAATTAGCAAATGGTTCTATTGCTAATGCAAATAATAGTGGGGATAAAGGGCAACCTTGTCTAGAGCCTTTTAGAATTTGAAGTGGGCCAGATAAAAAAGCGCCTATTTTAATATACACTATAGAACCTTCATATCATTTTTTTAACAAGTTTAAGATTTCTGAGGAGACATTATATTCTTTTAATACCATAAATAAGTATGTCCAGTTAACAGAATCAAATGCTTTATCTAGATCTAGACTGATGAGTGATAATTCTTTTTTTTTTTATTTGCAAAATCTATTAAAGTTAAAAGTCTAATAGTATTATCCTGAACTTTTCTGTTCAGTATAAAACCTGTTTGATCATTGTTTATTAAAGTCGGCATCATTTGATTTAATCTGTTTGCTAAAATAGACATAAATATTTTATAATCTATATTTAATAAGGAAATAGGACGATATGATGAAACAAATTTGCAGTCCTTATCTTGCTATAGAATGGGAGAAATTAGCGAATATTTCCAAGAAGGACAAAGTTTGTCACTTATTCGAACTTCCTCAAGTGCTTTCATTAATATCTTCAAAGCGGAATCAGGGAAAATTTTATATAATTCACCTATTATGCCATCAAGACCAGGGGCTTTATTATTTTTAAGATTTTGTATTCTTTCTTTAACTTCTATTAATGATATTGATTTAAATAATCTATTATTTTGTTCTTTAGAAAGTTTATTATTTATATTGTTTTTTAGAAATTCTATTTTTGAACTATTATTAGTAAAGTTTAAGTTTGCTTTATTCATTGTTTCATGATATGAACGAAAAATATATAAAATATCTTTTAGATCTGAAGAAGGTTCTGAATTGTGTTTAGATGTGTCTAATATTTCAATTATGTGTTTACTCTTGTGAAAACTTTTTGTTTTGGCTGCTAATCTATGCATATGTTTTGGATTAGATGAATAAGATTGTAATTTTAACCTCTCTAAATTAATTGCTACTTTATGACTAAGAATTTCTAAATATTCGAGATTTAGTTGTTTTAATTCCAGATTCGAGCCCAATTCTTTGGGGTGTAAGTTTTTTTTTAAAGTGTCAATTTTGAATTGTAGATTTAATAATTCTTTGTCCCATTCTTTCCTTTTATGTAAATACCAGGTTTTTATTTTCCCATATATATATAAGATTTTAAAGAGTCCCAAATAAACACTTTATTTGTGTTATTATTATTATTAAGTTCAATATAATAGTTTACTTCCTTTATAAACCATTCTTTGAATCCTTTTATCTTAATAATATAGGCTGGTAGTTTCTGCCAATGAATAAGATCGTTTGGTTTAAATTTAATTTTAAATAGTATGGCATTGTGGTCTGACAGAGGGCATGATGTAATCCCTACATCTTGAGTCTTAGATAATACGCTGTCAGATATAAACACTTTATCAATAGTCGTCTGTGTACCATATCTATAAGAAAAGTGAGTAAAATTGAGAGACCTCTGCTCTTTGATCATGTATATGTCTTTTAGGTTATATAATGAGACAAAATCTATCAATTTTTTGGCTGATGCAGGTATCTTAATATTGCTGACATTAGTGGTATCTTTAGATGATAGAATATAATTAAAATCACCTGCCAAAATAATATCTCCTTTAGAATTTGCTGTTATTATTTCCAAATATTTGTTTGCAGATTTAGCACCAATACCAGGTAGCCAGTACATATTTGCTAAAGTAAAATATTTCTTATTCAATTCCAATACTACTAGACACAACATACCATTTTTATCAGAGAAACTGTTAATTATTTAAGGTATTGGTAATGTATTTTTCCACAAAATCATGGTTCCTCTTCTCTTTGTTTGGAAATGAGATTCAGCTAGAATACTATAACCTTTAAAAGCCATTTTTTCTAGATCTTTCTGAATAATGTGCGTTTCTTGCAAAAATATAATGTCAGCTTTATTAGATGCTAGGTATTTGAGTAACTTTCCTCTTTTAGTAGGGTTATTAAGAGCATTTGCATTCAGAGACAGACATTTAACCCAGACATTGATTACTTTAAGAAGCTTTTGATGGATAAATACTATTCTGGACTTAATTAACAAGTAATGTTCAGAGAAGATGAAAATATAACTATATACAAAACTAACCATGGAACATCTAGTTCCTGGATTGATGAAGAAGTCATCAGTACCACCCTCTATCATCCTTAGTGCTCAAGACTATCGTTCTCTAATGCTGCTACCTAATATTTTATTGAATCAACAAACTACAACCTATTAATTTTCCAGGATGAATAGGTATTACTGTGTAGGAGATATTGTGGAAAAACATCAATTACCATGAATAATGTAATTTTCAAAATTTTTAAGAACAGTGTCTTTAAATTTGTATCAATACATAGTGTATCATATTCATTTATGTCTATTCTATACTAATACAGATTTTTATCTAGTATACTACATTAGATCAAAACTTACTTATCTAGGAATTCAGTAAAGAAGTGTATGTATAAAAATAAGAACATTTATCATGTAACAAAACATTCCTGTATGAACTTGTCTGTGAAATCACAACAGTGTTAATATTTGCTATAGAATCAGCATATTAATATATAGTCTATAGGCTTATTTTCCTTTTATATAAGATATAAAATCACCAGTGTTTCTTTCTCCTAAAAAAAAAAAAAAAAAAAAAAAAAAAAAACATATCTGATTAACCTGAAATAATTTATTAAGGCATTAAAGATATTTAAAATAAAGATATACTAATGAGAATTTTTTACATGAGAAGATAATATTTTAGTTGCACAAATATCTATGCAGGTATATAGATCTGTGTAATCATCAAAAACATTAGCTTTTCTTTCCAAAGATGTGAGTCTAAAGAAACTATGTAGTGTAGCTTGATTTTGATAAAAATATCATATAATGAAGTCACAGCTTTTAACCTTTAAGGACACTTCAGTTTTAGATGTTATAGTAATAATGTGTTCCCTTAAGTTGTCCTTTTTAAAAAAATACATTAACACATTTTACCAATATTTTTTCAGTTAGAGTGGCAATGGTTAACATACAATATATCTTTTTCTAGAAAATGTAGTCTACAGACAGTAAAACATTCAATATTTTATGAATATTAGTGAAAATGTCAGATTGTAGTATGCACTTATGTAGCTGGTGATGGATTAAGTAGATCACAATTTCACCATTCACTATAAATCCAACATAATGCAAACTATTAATTAGAAAAGCAGTTAAAAAGTAAAGGCTACCTTTGGAAATAGCAACTGTCCTCATGTCCTGATGAAAGTAGTAACTATAAGTCAAGAGTAACCATCCCCACTTTGCACTGCCCCCCCTAACAGTCTTCTACTACTATCACTGACTAGTGAGGCAAAAGCATCACTTCAGTAACAACTAAGATCATTCTCTAAGCAGAACTGTCTCGTTTTCTTTAGGACCGAAATTTTTCCTGCCCCAATATATTATTTCACCCTTTTATAACAGAATTATTATTTATTGTAATGGTCTGTCTGCAGCTTTGGCTTCCCCAATCCAGCAGTATTGCCATCAACCAACAACTCATATAATCAATAAGATTGGGGATGAAGATATCAAGATGAAAGCACAGAAAATACACAGCTGCCCCAAAATCTACTTTGAAAATAATAAGAACACATTAACCCCCAATAGATAATGTATTTTAGTGACTTTATAACTATTGCATATGCCGCTTTCTGCTCTGCTAACCAAAAAGGATCAGATGACCTAGTCTATGTTTTCACTGTATCTGTTAGCTACAGCTGCCAACTAATGATCAAGTGTAAACTACTTTGTAAAACACGTCATCAGAAAACTTATTATGAAGGGAACAACATAGGCATCAACATTAGTTTAGTAAAAAGGACCTTTATATATGTCTATGTTTTTTATATATTTTTCTTTGTCGCTCTTGATATGTGATAAAGCATTCAGTTGTTCCATTTTCTTTTTCTTTTTTTTTTCATGTGAAGATTTCTGGTAACGTGAATACGTAACCAAAGTTCATATGACAAAAGAGACTTCGAGAGAGTACATGCATAAGTATCTTGTATTACAAAGAAGATCTGACCAAGAAGAATCGAGGCAACAGCCTTCTTTTTCCTTTTTCTTCCCTTCCTTCTCCTTTAACATTTGAATTTTGGCGGTTAAAAGCTTGCACTAGGGAATCTGCAGCAAGCTATTATAACTGTTCACGAGATACTCATGATGTGCATTTTGTGAGAGAAAAGAAAAACAGAATATGTTACTCAAAAAGCATGTATATGAAGTACAAAAAAAAAAAACAACTTTCCCCCATTTTATATAAATATAAAATTCTCTGTAATTATCAATTTTACTGGCCAATGTATCTGATATCAAGCATACAAACCCTCCTGTCCCTGCAACACACACTCCACCAGCTTTCATCAGAAAATACATCTCCTTTTCCCTCTCCATCAGCAGAAGGACCCACAAACCACATTTAGTAAAGACACAAACCTCTCAAGTGTATGAGAATGCATTTTTACATGTCATGACGGATTCTTAGAAAGAAAACAATCTTCTCTTATTATGATAAAGAACAATTTCCAATAATTTCCTTTTAAACTATTTAGTACAAGTCACATTAAGTTATATCCGTTAGCTCTATAAGGACCCAAGCATAACATGACATTTAACAGGAGAGAAAGTCCGCTGATGCAAAAAGTGACTACACTTTCATTTAATTACACTGAGATGGGGAGCCTTCATTTCACTTATTGGAGCGATCTATATCATCATAATCTAATACACATACAGTATCCGGTATTAAGGGGGTTCTTGTTTTAACCAATATTTCTATGGTATTGCTACATTGCCCCAATGTAGTTGTCAACTAATAATACACTCTGTCAAGGGAAGATTTAGAATTTTAACATCTATGTTTAACATTCTAGCGTATTTGTATTAAAGGCTTTTAAACAGCAAATAAATTTAAAAATAAATAAATAAATAAGCATACTTAATAAATATTAAATGATTTTTACTTTAACATGTATGTTTTTCCCCGATGTAGGTGATTTGTAGCACGAAAATTTTGGGATTTGAAGGGATTGTGGAAGAACTTCATTTGTATTATTTACCCTTAAGCTTCTTGCTTGTTTTATCAATCGATAACATTTTTCCATTTGTGCCTGCCTTTTTAAACTAGTAGGTAATGAGATGTCCATATCTTTAGTGTTTTCCAAAATCTTATTCTTTTTCACATATTCAGAGGCGTCATCAAGATTATTAAATATTTTTATTCCTTCAGATAGATGTATTTTAATTCTGGCAGGAAAAATGATTTGTGCTTTAATTTCAGCTTTCTTCAGATTTTTAATGAGAGGAATGCAGGCTTTTCTTTTAGTTATTATAGTAGAGGTATAGTCATTGTCAAATCTTATGTTTTGACCATTAATTTGTATAGGATTACCTGCCCACACTGTTCTCAGGATTACGTCCTTGTCTTGAGATGATAAAAATTTTACAATAATGGATCTTGAAGCATTTGGATTTTTTTGACACAGACATATTTGACAATGACCTGTGAGCTCTCTCTATCCCAAAAGAGAGAGATTCAGGTAGGTCTAGTGTCTTAGGCAACCAGTCATTCAAGAACTGTATTGTGTTATTTCCTTCCATTTTTTCAGGTATGCCGTATATTCTAATATTATTTCTTCGTGATCTTGATTCTAGGTCCACCACTTTATCTGAAAGTGTGGTGTTTTGCTTTAGTAAGAAGTCAATCTGGCTATCATGTTCATGCTGTCTTCCATCTATTTCATTAAGAGATTCTTCAATTTCTGTTATCTGGTCTGTGTGTCTTGTAATTATCTCCTTGAATTCTTCAATCTGCTTTCTATTTTCTTTCTTCATGTTTTCCATGATTTTTTTATAAATTGTCCATTTTCATGGAAAGATCTTGAATACTGGATATTATTGTTTGTAATTCTTTCTTCATGGAAGTTTCCTGGAGGGAGGCTTTTGAATGACTCATGGCTGAGAGAGTCTGTTATATTCAGCTGCTGTACTTCTGACAGGATGTAATTCACTTTCTATTCACCAAAATTGAAATATTTGTAGAAAAAAATAATCCACTGTATCTAAATATATAGGTGAAAGAAAACTTAGATGTTTTTAAAATAATATTAAGAAAATTTCCTGTCAGAGAAATTTCTGTTAAGCAGAGCATCAAGAAAGTGCTGTTATCTCTCTGACATCTTGGCCACCCCCCCCCCACATTGTTTTCTTTGCAGATTATTGTTTTCTCTTAACTATGCATTCACAAATGCATTTTGCATTTTATTCAGCCTCTGGGTTAAAAGTTATTTATAAATAACACAACATTGGTCCGTGTCAATAAGTCAGCCGTTGTTCTAAGCCAAACTGATTGGCTCTCTCTTTTTCAAGGTATCAGACCCCTCCAAGTATCTTGTCTTTACTTTGTCTAATGAATATTTATATAGTTAATCTAAATTTAAAGCCACTTTGGGAAACTCTATCTGTACTTACTCACACATGGCAAAAGCTGAGGATTTCCTGGTGGGGGCAAATCTTGGCTTTTCTTTTCCCCACAGCTTACTATATACTTAGACACCTTCCCACAGCCTGTATGTGGCTGAATACAATTAAAACCTTGATGAATTAATTTTAGTGCCATGACAAATGACACAAAAACTCCAAAGCAGCTCTATTTCTCCCTAGGCAACTAGGTGAGGCTAGACTTCCACATGTGTGCCTGTGAGCAGATTCTGCAGCTGTCCTTCTCTACCTTCCTAACCTAGATGATTATACCTCTTTATGGGCTAACCTTGAGGACAAACTATTAAGGAGCACAAATCATACAATACTCAGCTCTTATAAATCACTGTTACCAACTCAATTGTGCAGCTAGCACTCTCTTGATATTACTTATAATACCCTAAAAATGATAAACCATTTATATCCTAAACTTTCACCTGATGATTCCTATTTGGAGTAACCCCTAGATAAAGACTGATAGCAAGTTGATACCATGGAAGTCTTGGAAGGAGAAAGGACTAAGCTAGATTTCTCAGCTTTTTCATTATGACAATGGCAAATGTTCTATTTCCTACAGTGATCTCCAAGCTCAGTTTGGTAACCCTGTCAGGAATTTTGGAAAGTATTTGCAACTAAAAAATACATTATTTAGCTGCCTGTACTGAACTTGCCTTACCCAGAAATTCTTGACCTTCTCACAGACCATTGCAGAAGAGTCCATCTATAAAGTTAAGGTCACTCACATCAAATTTACTCATGTCTATGCTTTACTTTCTAATCCTAGCTGTAGAACTACCTCTCAGATGCTGAAGGATCATTGACACAGATTCATTGGAGGGATGACAATCACTGTCTTCCATACATAGCTGCATATCCTGAACAGCCTCAGTATTACCACAAGGCTGGCTACTTATCATTTCAGATTAGTTCATAGTTCATAATGAGTGCCGGACTCCAGCACACCTTGGAGAAAAGAAATATGTGATTTCTTACTCATGTCAATCATGCCCAGGAAAAGGGTCAGAGGTCTTCTAAAAAATTCTAGGATTGTACACAGGTTCACTTAGGTCCAGTACCAATAGGGGCCATGAGAGACTGGGCATAAATGAAGACAGTCTCAATGTTTGTAAAAAATCTAGTTTAATAACTAAGATTGGAGAGAAAAGAAATCAACCAGTTCTTGTAGTCATTGAGAAAACTTACAATGAAATTCCAAAATAAAGCCAATATTTCACATACAGTGCTTCTTCAGGTTGTAACAGACTATTTGATAACAATTCAGACTAAATAGACAACTTAAAATTACCTGTTAAAGAAAACTAAAAACCTTATTGTTTGTATTATCTAAAATGCCACCTTATTTTAAGTGCTGGATGTTAGCTATTCACTCCATTCAAACCTAGATATCCATCAGCTCTCAATCCATTTATTGATCAGTGTTCTGTATTTTCAGTACATGTAATCAGATCACCACTCTTCTTCCTTTCAAAACTCACTGCATTACTGCCCAAGTGAAATGATGTGCATCACCCACCACATTTACATGCTTATGCAATATATTTGTTTTAGTTTATCTCCTAATATCAGACATTTGGTCGCATATGCAGTCTTTCAGCTTATGATTAAATTTCCCCATAGAAAAATCAAAACAGATTATAGACCCTATTAAAAATAATATTCTTGGAATCACAATCTGCTTATCAATTTATAAAATATTCCTTCTGAATCAGAGGGTAAGCAAATTTATTTCCTATAAATACATACTTACAAAAACTACACTTACTACATAAAATGTTCTTCACCTTTGACTATATCTGTTGTTTATATTGTTTTATTATTTTTTATAGAACAAAAGTAGATTACGGTTATCTGACCTTTTATACCTATAGGATGGTTGCTCTGGTGTGTATCTGTTTTAAATATTCTATAAACTTTTTCTAACTTCACTATCATCAAGAAAGAATAAGAAAAAACAGAATGATTATATCCATTCTTTCCCCAGATGTACAATAGTTCATTTATTTATTATTTATATATGACTGAGATACTCTATTGCAGATTAGTAGAAAATGAATATGTTGACAAATAAAAACTACTTATCCCATCTAGACTATCCATTAATTACTTTGCCTAATAGTAATTTGCAATGACTATCCATTAATTACTTTGCCTAAAAGTAAGTTGCAGTACTTTGTTAAATAGTATCCTGCTTTTTATTACATGCCTCTAGAATTGTTCCATAGTAGTCCCCTGGAAAGGTGAAATAAAGGCATTAGCTCTCATTTAGGATTTGAGACCAAAACCTTCAGCATTATGTGCAAGTGTTACCACCACTTGGCTGACAAGCTTATAGAAAAATAGGTGCTGAAGTTTTCCCTTAGGAGTCCTTTTTCATTCCAGGTAGGAAACAAACACTCACACAATCACACACACACACACACACACACACACACACACACACACACACACACACACACACACACACACACACACACACACACACACTCACACACACACACACATGCCGAGAAAGTCTTCTACTTAGGCATTGTTAGAAATGGAAAAATAAAAAGAAAACACTAATATGCATATGGGATTCAAGCACAAAACCTCCAGAATTCTCTGCTGATTTCACTGTCATTGGTCTAAAATCAGCCTTTGCACCAGATAGGTATCACATTTTTTTGTTAACAACCTTTATGCCTTAGCATAGTGACTAAGGTCATATTACAAACACAGACACAATGACACAGGCTCAGGCACTGACACTGATAGGTGCATGTATATACATGTGCACGCAGACACACGTGCATACATACACACACTCACAGAAAGACTCCTGCATCAATATGGTTTTAATCAGTAGTCCAGTGATAGTGAACCCACCATGGAATGCTAGGTCTTGAGTTTGAATCTCAAATAAGAACTAGTATTTCCTTCCATATTTTCATGATTCTAACAATGAATAAGCAGAAGTCATTTGCCTGTGTGAGAGTGTGTGTGTGTGTGTGTGTGTGTGTGTGTGTGTGTGTGTGTGTGTGTGTGTGTGTGTGTGTGTGTGCATGTGTGTATGTGTGTGTGTATCTGTGTGTGTCTGTGTGTATTTGTGTGAGTGTTGTGTTTGCAATTTGTCCATATCAGTCCCCATGATTTTTGAATTTTTCCTACAGTTCTGGATTCTGCAGTTTTCTGAAGTAGCCATTCTGTGCACCCCATCTCTTTCTATCAAAAATACTTTCTCACATCACCTCTAACCTATTGTCTGAGATCTGCAGTGGTGCAGCGGTAGCATTGTTGCCTCACAGCAAGAGGTTCTCCTGTTTGATTCTTGGCTGGAGTGTGGGGAGTTCCTTCTGTGTGGAGTCTGCATGTCCTCCCCCGGTCGAGTGGCATTCTGAAAGACATGCGTGAATGGGCGTGTCTTCATTGAAGGTTGGGCATCGAGCTGGCAACTTGGCACTGTAAACATCTACTGTAAATCATTAGCGGACCGGAGTTCCGCTGTGTCAACCCCTAACCGGGAAAAGACAAACAACAACAACCTCTAACCTATTGTCTATCATTAGATTAGGCTCCAGTGAACTTGCATAGCACTGCTGTCTGGTACCTAACTGATGAGCTTCCCCCTTTCTGTATTTCTTTTCTTATAGATGGTACATATTAAGATCCTTTAACCTTTGTAACATGCTTCCTGGTATATACCCTGTACCACTTTCAGCACCTTTCTTTGATTGTTAGCATGTTCTATGATGCAGTAAGAATAAGCAAAAGATTTTATAATGAAAGAGTAAAAAGGGTGAGTTCAGCTTCAGAAAATTCTCCAGAGGCTTATAAGATCATTTAACTCTGAGTATTTCAATAAGATGAACTGCAGAATTTCATGAGGACTGAATTTATTACACTGACTGCTTATCTAAAGCATTCTGACACATTTATGTAAATAACAATGGTTGCGGTCCTGCTGTTCCATGCGTCTGAATACTTTGTAAGATTTCAAACAGTGTGACCAGTGGCACTCCCAAAATATATTATGGTGTGCACTACTGAAGTGAACAAATAACCACTTAAATGGTCTAATAGTTCTACAGAGGGTAAGAATCTGAATCTGTGCCCCACCTCATGTCTTCCTTATGTTATAAAGCACATTCACTTAGACATATTAAAAAGATAAATCTGTAGCTAGAATAAATCTGTTAAGGAGAATGGACAAATGATTAAATGCACTTTCCTGTTTGAAACTGACCTTCAGGCCATTTTTTGCATTTTTGGACAAGCCTTCTGTCAAGTAAAGGTATTTCCATGCTTTGTTATATTATGTTGCAGAAAGTAATGTTGTCTTTGTAAAACTGTACTGTATTAATGACTTGACACTGTGTGACTTGATTTCTACTCTTAGAGTCTAATGTTGCAGGGAATGAAGAGATTTTCTCTTAGTTGTTTCACTCGATTTTTTTTTTTTTGCTTAAAGCATCCCTGACAGATAAATATACCCTGCTGTCAATAAATAAAAATAAAACAACAGCCTGACATTTCAACTGAAAGCTCCTAGCTGTATGCTAAGGTTACTAAGTGAGCAGTCCCAGGGGGTAGCCAGTTAAAGCACAGATAAATGAGCATTCAATACAGATAAAAACTAACCACGAACAACACTGGAAAACAAGTGAATGGATTAGTTGCTATTATTGGCATGCATTCACTTGTTCATGTATTTATTTACATTTGTTAACTGAGAAATTGTAACTGGGCAGAGTCCATTTTATAGTATTAAATGTGCATATCATCTGACATTAACAAGTTTCTTCACAGTGATTTCTTCAAACTGTAAGGACTGTAAATAACAATGGGAATAAACATTACAACAATATCTACAACAGCATAAGAACTGCAACCTAACTTGACTATTTATGTATGACTCAGAGCACTATACAAGTAACAAACTTGACATGACAAAAATAAAAGTGAAATACATCAACAATATGACTAAGAGAAGTGTCCCATATGTAATGTTAGGCAACTATGCAAACATTTAAAATGGTTTAACATATTCTCAGGCAAAGCCATGCCTGCAATCACAGGAACAGACAGAAAAGGAATGAGTATGACAGAAAGTTACCCATAAATTTAAAACCTGCAACAAAGTAGGAAATGTAAGGAAGATGAATTAATGATTTTTGGGTTCACTATGACAGTATAAAAATGGATTTTTTTCTCTTTTGACTAAGTAGGTGGGCTAGTCCTGGTATCCTTTTTGGTCACAACTCTTGTCTTTGCTTACTAGACTTAGTTCTGTGTAAGCAAAGACAGCAGTCATGATCAGAAACAGTACCAGGACTGGCCTACTTACCTTGTTAAAACGTTTTAAAATAAATAACTAAATAAATAAAATAAAATGTTAAATGAAAGACCAAAAGATGTTCACAAAATATATCATTCTTAAATCTGATGCACAATGGTATTGGGAAAGGAGATAGTTACTTGGTTTAAAAGTATGTTATTTTTAAGCATTTTCTTTAAATGAAATATTTTTATAGTGCCATGTATACACCTGTAGTAAAAGAAAAGAAAACAAACCATAACCACAACTTCATTATTATTTCAAGCATGATACATATATGTTTTATTTTTAACAAATTTCATTAACTCCAGCATTAATAAATTGCTCTTTTCCAACTTCCCCTAAATTCCACTCTTCTTCATCATGAACATTCTGCATCTAATGTTCCTACAGATTTCATTTATTTCTATGTAGTTTGCTACTGGCCTATATTGAAGATCACAACTCCTGTTCTTTTATCTCCTTTACAATATTCAATATTTCATTTATGGTCAGTATACATTCTGATTTCCACTTTCTAGTTATTGATTATTTTGCAGCCAATAACATTAAAATAGTAAAGCCTTACTATCTCTAGGCAATTCAGATTCTGTATCCCAGCTTAAATGATTTATGTCAGTCCTAACAGACTGATTAGTGGGGCTAATTCATGCAGTTTGACTGACAGATGGGTAGAAAGGACCATACCTCTTCACTGTCCAAATTTTTGCAGAATGTCCAGATTTTTGTCTCTTGTTTTTGGCCTGCTTTTCATAAAATTGGTGATTTTCTGACAAATCATTGAGGATTGAAGTCATTAAATAATACTAAATAATGACAACCATTTGATATTTAGACTTTGTATATTTCAGAAAATATATAATAATGCAAAATATTTCATTCTAGCAACTTTCTAAGTTTATAAGAGCATGTTTGAATGTTTAAAATCTGTATTTTTAGGCCTTTATCCCCTATTATTTCTGTCTTTGTCCAGATTTCTTGCATTGAGAGGTTGAGAGGTCTGGATAGGACTGCAATTATAGTGCAGGCAATTGCGATGTAATAATTGAATAACCATTTCAGCTAATATGTATTTAAATAATAAAGTACTTAGCAGTCCTGGGTGAAGTGTGTGTGTGTGTGTGGGTGTGTGGGGGGGCATAATGCACATCATCTTATGAGGTGGCATAACCTTGGAGAAAGTCAGCCCAATTCATTAAAAGAGTCCCTCAACTGATCAGAACTCAACAGATTGTGCACATCTCTGAGGATAACCTATTCAACACTGTACTCCAATCAATGTTAAAGTTACCTGTTAATGTCAACTCACCTTTTATATTTGCTGAGATCAAAGAGAGCAAGTCATTTCTTGTTTTTTTCAAGGAATCTGGCAAAAATATGCTGGCAAGTGAAGGTTACTGATTTTGTTTTAATAATTTTTATGGCTATAATGAGAGGTTTATCTGGAGCGATGGAGAGATTGGTATAATACAATGACAGCAAAGAATAAAATCTAAACGTACTGTAGCAGCCCCAACCAGCAATTGTATGCTGTCTATTATAATTAAGTATAGCTATATCTATAGAACATAATTTCTGCCACACAGTAGTATGACTTTAACAAAAAACAACAGGCATCTTTATTGATAACTTTGAGGATGTATTTGTAATCCAAAATTGCATCAGTGTCCTTAGATAAGACTAAAATGAAAACAGAAAGGCTAGGATTATGATAGATGTCAACACATTTCAGAATGTCACTGAAAGCAAAGTTATAAAAAAATGTAATCTTCTTATAATAAAGAGAAAACAGTTAATTAATTATTTTGAGTCCACAGAAATTTAAACTGTTTTAAATGTGTTTCTCTTCTCAATAACAAGGAAAACACAGGCTGCATAGAAAAAGGGAAAACATGGATAGTTTAGAGCATATATGATTAATTGTAATAATAATGTTGGGTGGCACGATGCCAGGGTAATCCTATGGGCTAGGGTTGTAAAGGCTCCAGGGCCATTAGCCTAGTGCACACCTATGAACCTATATTATTATGAATGAAGTTCCTGTGCACATTTAGGCATAGATGGACAAAGACAGGTGTAATAAAGAAGTAAAACAGAGAAGTGGAGCTAACAATGTAGTGGATAACAGTGTTAAAAATAGCAGTATTCTAGTCATGGATAAGACCCGAAAGAGCTTGTGTTCAAATGTAAAAACATCTAACATCAGGAGGGATTATGGTGGCATGAGCAGGACAGCAGAATCTCTCCATGCTTCCATACACTCATAAAGATGTTTGATACAGTATTTTTCTGTGCTTACAGGCATTACAAATCTGAATTTCTAATGAACATAGGCAAACACATTTACCTAATAATTTATGCAGATATTCTGTGATGATTCTCATATGTCGGGGATGGTAGTGTCTGCAAGGACTGGGTAGGTAGGTAACCAGTTTACGAAATAGATAAATTACACATGTTTTAACTTATTATCTATTGATTCTCACACAGAGATAATAGCTCTTTCTATTCACTGTTCTAATGACCTAATGAGGACGTGGTGGGAACATGACCTCTCTGGTACAACTGCTAGGGCATTAGGACCATTCTGCCAATTGAAAATTAGAAAGAGATCATAAATGTATTAAGGGTATGACTGTCTTTTGCTTGCACATACATGACATTAGTATAATAGTTATAAATAATAGCCCCTGGAACTAATAAACTATATACAAAAGTTAAATAAATAGCTTTAATAGAGCTATACAACAGCAAACAATACTTTCTCCTATTCTATAATTCCAACAAAAATGCTATCTGCATTAGTGCTGAACCAACCTAGAAATATTTCTATGACTATGGAAAAAAATCTTTATTAATTTCAAGGTAGAAGATTAACAACAGGAGCTACATGGGGAAATCATATCTGTCTGAGAATGCAGAAGTTATGAACATTGTAATTTTAGGACTCTCTTAATAAAATAAACAATGTAGACAAGACAAACCTTGGGATTCAGAGAAGTGTACCACAATGCAAACTCCTTAACTAAGGTTTCTGCATCATGGCAAACCTGACTGATTCACAGCCCGCCCTCCTGCTGCCGTTTTCCTCTACTGGTGGCTGCATAACAGGTGGCAGTCTGATTAGGGAAACGGCATGTAAATATGGCAGTTCAAGGAAAAGATTAATGCAAACTAGCCATGTCCTCTCCCCTGAAAATGGCAGCATTAGAGGAGTGATTCCAAGACTCAAAAAGTGAAAAAAGTGACTGCCTTCAAAAATGGCATTCACCCATTCACTCCTTTAAGAAGGGTCCAGCTTTTACTTTGACTAATTTAGTTATCAAGGAGCCATATGTGTGTGTGTGTGTGTGTGTGTGTGTGTGTGTGTGTGTGTGTGTGTGTGTGTGTGTGTGTGTGTGTGTGTGTGTGTGTGTGTGTGTGTGTGTGTGTGTGTGTGTGTGTGTGTGTGTGTGTGTGTGTGTGTGTTTGAGAGTATCTGTCTGTGTGGGTCTATGTCTTTGTGAACTTATGAGGGTGGTGGTGGCCATGGAGGAAGTAAGTACTGAAAGCTATGTACGTGTGTGTGTGTGTGTGTGTGTGTGTGTGTGTGTGTGTGTGTGTGTGTGTGTGTGCGCATGTGTGTGAATGCATGTTGCATGGAGCCCATGCTACTGTGACACATGAGTTGATAAGGAGAATACTAACACAGTCAGATCTGACAGTTTAATGCTCAGTTCACAGACATGGCAATGTGATGATAATGAGATATTTCTCTGTGAAACTTTGCCTTCTTTCTGAATTGGAGATTCTTTCCATCTTGCTAATTGATCAACTCATATTGACCAATTAGCATGAGTGGAGAAAATCTCTTTGAATGCCAATCATGATCTAGTGTACACAAGGTTTGTATTGGAAAGTAAATTGTCTGAAACTTCTGCACACCTCAAAACATGGTAATCTTTGTGGCTAATTTGTTAGTATTTGAAAGCAAATGGTCTATATCTAACATCCCCATTTTTAAGCTAAAAATATATATATCTATAAGTAGTGTGCATATATTACATTAACCACTGTAAGTTAACCTTTACATTATGCATATCCTTACATCAAAGTAAAATTAAATTTAGAAGCAATAAAATAATGCAGATTTCACTTCATGCATTCCTGCTTCAATCAAGTCAGTCCATATATTTTACTAGTTTATTCAATAGCCGTCCATATTAGAAGAATGTAACATGGCTCTATATTAGATATCTTGTTTTTCTTTTGGTGCAGTTTGTACCTCACAACAGCTTCATTTGGAGACATGAGTTCAGAAGTCTCTCTGTTTCTCTCTCTGTCTCTTTCTCTCTCTCTCTCTCTCTCTCTCTCTCTCTCTCTCTCCTCCTACATTTCATGACTGTTTCAGTTTTCACAGTCTCTATGTTGTTGTGGAAGGACTGGTTCTAACAATTCTGGATGCTTGTCTTTCTAGAACTTTTGCTTTAATATATGCATCCTGTACAAATGCTTATAATTTCTTCTACATGGCTTATTATCTTCTCTAGGAGCTACACATAGTTTTGGTTCAGCTGCTTTACCAACTACTGCAAGATCAGGTCGTGGACATTTACATAACTTTTGAATTTTTAGTTTGTCTCCAACTTGTAAATCCTGTAGTTTTCCGTAGTTTGTGTTATAGTCATATTCCTACCTCCCACTTCTTTGCTTAAGAATTCTAGACAAAGCCAAATAATAATGGTGGGATATAGACCCAAAATCAGGGCAAATTTTACATATTATTCTTCACTTAGAAAGTTAATAAACCAACAAGGTTTGCATCAGCATGCATTTTCTGAATAATGAGAAATTTTAAACTCTAAAGCAAAAAACTGGCTTACAATCCTTTAGAATTTACTGGAATATATTAAGAAAATAAAAATAGGTACAAAATAAAAAAAAAAAAAAAAAAAAGTCTACATATTCAGGACAGCTAAGCGGCATGAATTTATTTTGGTGTCTGACGATTTCTTTCCAGCATTTACTTTACTTTATGTTGATCCACAGCCATTAGCAATGCAGCTGAAACAGGTAATCTGACTGTCAAATGTCTGCCCATCAGCAGTTATAGGGAGAATCTGTACATTGCAGTATTCCCAGATTCTAATGTTTTGAGAAGATAATCCTCTGTTAGTATTTGTTAGAAATTTCTAATATCATTCTTGGAATAGTTCTGTCAGTTGTTTCCAGTTTTAGATAGTGTGGACCAGTTGTTATACATGAATTCCCTTTCATGCCCTTTTCTTTCTTTCTGAATTGCAGACTGAATTGACACAGACTTTTTCGAGATCGAAAACAAAAGGGTATATAGTATTTAGAATATAGACTTTAGTGCATTATCACACTTCCACTTGTTGGGCCTGTCAGTTTTACTATTTCCTGGAACTTGGACTGATAACTCACACATATAATATGACAACTTATCTTGTACTAACATAGAACAAACGAAAACTATCAACTCTGGATAACTTGGAACTGGATATGCTATCATATCTTCCTCAGGATTGTTTTCATGCTATGCATTCCAGGTGGCACAACTTTGTATTATTTATTCTGAGTTGTTAATTTAATTCAGGTCTTCACTTTAGTCTCTCTTCTTTTTTTTTTACTATTTTTTCTTTTCCCTTCAAATATTCATATTCTAAGTTTATTATTAGTTCTTATTAAATATTAAGTATTCTAAGGTTATAATTGTTATTTTTGTTATACAAAATAAGATTGAATTCATTTCCTTACTAATAATTTCATTCAATCCTATTTGGCTTGTAGAAATTCTTTTCATATTTCATTAGTAAATACACTCTGTTCAATATACCAGCCATGGATATCTTTGTACATCACTCTTAGAATATGCCTCTGCAAAATAAGTAATACACTCTGTAATTTCATGGTAGCTTGTGCAAAGAATTTTTAAATATGTTTTTCAGTACTCTGGTCTGTGTATCTTTATATCTGAACTTCTTCATCCACAAACATATTCATAGAATGTTTCAAATCTATACTCTTTTGTTAGCAGTTCCTTGCTATATGAACAGGTATCTTTTGTGCATTAGTAAATGCTCTTGACAAATAAGCAACTGCCCTATACTCTTGTAGAATCATCTTCTATGCCATTCTTAGTGGCATCTACCTGGAACACAGCTGGCTTACTCACATCATAACATCTGCATATTAAACATCAGTAATTACCTTCTTCAATATTTTCAAACTTTTATCTTGTTCATTGCTCCATTATCAAATTACGTGTTGCTCTAACAGCTTTTTCATAGGCACAGCTTATATAGACGCACCTGCACTG
Source organism: Protopterus annectens (assembly GCF_019279795.1). Taxonomy (NCBI): domain Eukaryota; kingdom Metazoa; phylum Chordata; order Ceratodontiformes; family Protopteridae; genus Protopterus; species Protopterus annectens. The sequence continues at coordinate 1,450,455,755 of NC_056743.1, forward strand.
GTGTCATACAGAGATAAAACCCTAAGTATGACCTGCATGACCTATGTTTGAGTGCCTACATGAGTGCTTGATGGCACAGGCAAGGAGGATGGGCATGCATATGCCGGGGGTGTTGCATGCTCAGGACATACTCATGCAATCTGATTTCCCTGATAGATGTGGGGGAATCAACCATGCTGCTGAAGGGTAGGTGGTATATCCTGCAAATGTGAGCTCCTTGTTAAAGTGAGCGGTGCTTCAGCTCTGACAGACATTGCACACCCCACCCTCAATGTGTTACTCAAAAATTACAGGGGGAGACGTAGATAAAACACTCCCTTGGTAGAAGCATGATTCTGCCCTGGGAGACTTCAGTCTCTTCACTTGCCAGGAAGAATGGCAAAGCTAGTCAGGGGAGGTTAGAGGGTTTGGCAAATCAAACAAACTGAGGAGCTGCACAAAGAGCAGCTGATGATTAGCTATGACATAGCCAAAAATAGCTAAAAGATTGCCAAGAAGCAGAGTTAGCTTAAACATTTTAGTAGCAAAATTTGCAAGACACTGCATAATCCCTAGAAACCTCTGTTTTAACTGTATTTTCATTGCTAGATAGTGTTCCATTAATGTAATTGCATTTTTATTGAATTACTTAACTGTAAGCTGCTTTTCATACTGAGAGTTGGATTTTCTGTTTTTGTGTGCTCTGTATGTGCTTTTCTGTGCAATTCTGTGAGGTTTCTGTGTTCTAGTCAGGTAGCATAGTCTGGATAGAGGCCTGCTGTTATCCAGGCCTGGTTGTTTTGCTTGTTGAGTTTCCTGTGTTTCTGGCAGCCATCTTCTGCTGGTAGTGTCTTGTCTTCACTATTATTGAGAGTAACAGGGTTGCCTGACCTTCTCTAGCAGGAGTTATTGATTGAAAGAGCAGGGGCTATTAGGACTGGGCAGTAATTCAAGCTTCTAGATTCTTCAATCTTTTCTTGTATTTATAACCTGTACTTGTAGGGTGCTGCATTTGTTTGCTCATTGCACACTGCTGCTGAAATGTTTTAACCCTTTGCGAGGTATCTTAGTTGCATTTTTTCCCTTACCAGCATTCCTGTGTAACTGATGCCCTCCCTTGCAACTACTGTAATTTTATCCAACCCAACTCATACCTTTATTTACTCTTTTATGATAGTACCCACTCTACCATCCTTTACCTCTCTTTCACAGATTCTGACAACCATGGCCGGACAATTTCCTATGGTTTCTCCTGCTAGTCTTATTGATATGGGCATCCTGAGACAGTGTAGGAACTGTCTCATGCACACGGAGAACCCTCTTCTTCTACTACCTAGTAACACAATATGTGAGAGCTGCATTTACAGTAAGAACCTAGAATCCTTGCTGTCTCAATCACAAGTCAGTACATCTGGCACTGAGAAGGCTGTCTGCACAAACACCACAAACACCACACCTCTAACACCACCCACACCTGTACAGTATATTCCTACATATGTGGACATTCTCAACAAAAACATACCTAAACAAAAGATTCCTCCGAGGCAAAAGCACACAAACACATCACAACCCACTGCACCAAGCACCGCACATAGTACACATGCCTGTGCCTCACAGCTTCTAAGGCTCAGCCACAAACCCAGCATACTAGTCATAGGAGACTCTATCATGAGACACACAAATGTGCCCCTCACCAGGCTAGACAAGGGGAAAGTCACGATAAGTTGCATGTCAGGTGCTAGAATCCCCATTATCACTCATGCACTCAAGTCTCTCAACAACAGGTACTGCTATGACTATGTCATAGTCCATGTTGGTGTGAATGACTTGAGACATACCTCTCTGGACTATATAAAGAGAGACATGATTGAGCGCAATGAATATGTATCCCAGACAGGTATATCATTAGCCTTAAGCAGTATCCTACCATCATCCAGAATGATGCCTCAGTACAAACAGAAAATAATTCACTTTAACAATTGGCTTAATTTCTGGTGTAATTCCAAGGGGATCGAGTACCTGACAGCCTGGGAGGACATGATTGACAGACCATGACGCTTTGCCAGAGATAACCTTCATCTGTCTCCCCTGAGTTTCAGGCTTCTGGCAAAGGCTCTTGCCTCCCACATAGTGCCTTTTTTAGGCAAAGTCATGAGGACAAAATTACCAACATGAAAAATTCTTCTAAATTAAATTTAAAGGTCATGCTGCTAAACACTAGGAGTCTTAACATGAAACTGCACTCATTGCAAGCATTCCTCACCCTGGAAAATGGTGACATTTGTGTAGTCACTGAAACCTGGTTCAAAGCTGAGGAGAGCATCCCAGCCTTACCAGTTTACTTGCCCTACCATACTTTCAGACCCCAAACAGAGGGCTACAAAGCCAAAGGAGGTGGAGTTTCAATATTTATCAAGGACATACACACCTTCAGGCTGGTCAAACAGTATGACACACTGGAGACACTCCAGGTGTAGTTAACTATTGACAAAACACCTATTCAAATCATACATACAGACCTCCAACCATGACTTAGAAGGCCCAATCCACCTATCTGGACTTACTCAAATCCATCAAGATTCAACCCTCTACCCTTATCCTGGGTGACTTTAACTATCTAGCCATAGAGTGGAAGACCTATTCTAGCTCAAATATGAATTCCCAGAGATTCCATGACTTTGTCAATGTCAGTGCATTTGATCAGCTGGTCGACAGCCCTACAAGAGGTGAAAATATCCTGGACCTGGTACTATCCAACATGATTAGCCACTGTAGCACCCCTTCAGTGTCATCCTCCTTGGTAAGAGCCGAACCATAAAGCAATCACTTTCAAAGTGACCATCTCTCCTGACCCCCCCCCTCCCCTTGCCAGGGTCAAACAAAAAAACCTGACTACAACCTCCTGAGAGCAGGTATAAGGAGCTGCACAGGGACCATCCCTTCAGTTGAATCAAGCAGTAATGTCCAAGCCTACACCAAAAAACTATGTGAGCGCCTATATAGCTGCATGTACCCAGCAATACCTGACAGGACCAAATCATCTTCTTCAAAGAAGGATAAACCTATCTGGTGGGCAGCAGCAATAAACAGACTCTATAATAAAAGGAAAAATGTGCTGTCCAGGACCAAGAAGGAGCAGGTGCCAAGGTGGAAGCAATCTCCCGTTTGTCTGAACAAGCAAATAAGGTCATTGGTGTAATCCTCTAAGGCTAACTTAGAGTCCAAATTGGCCACATCCACTAAGGGCAATCACAAGGCCTTCTTCGCATACCTCTGCAATCTCAAAGGCAACTCCCAAATCTGCTCTGAATTGGTGATCAAAAATACCACATACACAAATGCCATAGATCTAGCCAACCTGCTGGCAGCCAAGTTCAGTGAAAACTTCACCCTTCTGTCCCCCCATCAGTAAACCAGGACATCCCAAGACCTGCCCCTCTCCCCTCATCACCAGGGAGCAGTTTATTAATGCCTTCTCAAAGATAAAAAAATACAGCCTCCATGAGACCCAACAGCATCCCTGGCTGTGTCCTACATAAACTCAGGCAAGAGCTCTTAGCACCACTGGGCACCATATTCACCCAAAGCCTGTTTACTGGCTTCATCCAAGCAGAATGGAGGACAGCCACTGTCATTCTCTGCACAGAGGAGGAGCATCCACTGACCTAGGCAATTATAGGCCAATCAGCCTAACTAACCTGATCTGCAAGCCCATGGAATGCATTATCAGGGACCTAATAAACAAGGACATTGGCAACCTTCAAATGCTTCATCCCACACAGTTTGGTTTTGTCAAAGGGAGATCATGCCTGTTAAACTTGGTCACCTTCTTCGAAACAGTTATCAGAGGCATGGATGAAGGCAAAACAGTGCACACTACCTAACTTTACTTAGCCAAAGCCTTCGACACTATTGCCCACTCAGGCATAATAGATAAATTCTCCCAGCTAGGTATCAGCCCATATGTTACCAGATGCATTGCTAAATGGCTCACTGATAGCTCCTCATTGGGATCACTTCTGTCACTCTGCTCAACTGTGGCACAGGAAGATCATTTTCTGATAGAACCCACTCAGTCAAAATAGGGGAAGCCACCTCTAGTAGTAGACCCGTTACAAGCGGCGTACCACAAGGATTGGTCTTGTGGCCTCTACTATTTGGGACATACTTTTCTGAGGTGCAAGCCAAAACCAATGGTCTGTGGCTGACCAAGTTTGCAGATGATTGCAATCTGGGCACTGTCATAAATTTACCTAGTGATGTGAACATCCTCCAAGAGGGCCTTAAACAAACTAATGACTGGTGCCAGAAGCATGGCCTCAAACTGAATGCCAAGAAATGCATATTTATCCCCTTTGGGGAAAATGGTGTCCCCAGTAATTATCACATTAATAACTATGTACTAAGCATGCTATCAGTACTGAGGGACTTGGGCACTCAGGTTGAGAGCAACCTGACTTTTGACCACTATATTGCATCCGCTGTACTGAAGGCTTTCTACATGGCCCACCTCATAAGTAAGGGTATTTCATCCAGGAACAAGGCAGTCATAATATTCCTGTACTCCTCTCTTATCAGACCCATTATCGAGTACAATGCTCCCTTCTGCATGTACCTTGCCAAGCACATGCAGCAACTGGAGAGACCACAGAGGTTCCTGACCAGGAAAATGGGGTGTCAAACATCTATCCTGTGCAGATAGGCTACAAGACGTGTCCCTCTACTCAGTCTCCTACAGACTGCTCTGAGGTGACCTGTGTCTGGCATACAAGGCCGTCTCAGACTCAGCCTTGATGGAGTTGCTGCATATCCATAAGTCAAACTCCACTTATGCAACCCACATGCAAGGTCTCAACCTGGTATGTGACATTAATAGAACTTGTTGGTGGGTTAGATTTGTGTCCCAATGGCTTCCCCATCTGTGGAATAGATTTCCTCTCCATGTCAAGCAGAGTAGGTACCCTCTTTAAGAGGAACCTGTATGACTGGATGGGAAACAGAAAATATACCCCTGGGATCCCACCTGTGTCCCTGATGGACAGGGAAAACAGGTGCTGACTTTGTGGGAACATGGGTGAAAGTCTTGGCTAGGCTTATAAGGGCCTCTGGGCCAATAGCCTAGTATTGTCCTATGAACCTATGAATATCTGTTTGACCTGGCATTTTGGCTGTTGCTTAGATATTTTTGTATGAGATTTCAGACCCTCTAACTCTCTGATACTAGAATGTGATCCATATGTTTCAGACTTCCCATTCTTTAATTAACGTGAAATTATGCAGGCTTAACCATGCATTTCATCATTTTGTCATTTTCTTATTGTGTCTGACTACATACTAATAGAACAACAACTATGTTTACAACATTAATCATGCTATCAAGTGCTTGGGCTACATCTCTTAGGAATACCTCTGGTGCTGAAGAAATGCCCAATAAAAATCCAAGATATCTACACTTCCCTGATAGCATATTTAATGTTCAAGGTTTGGAGCTTTTTGAAGCCATGGTTTGCATTAAACACTGAGAAAACTTTAACTGTTGTAATTCTTAAGACAACATCCTTGATTGTAAACAGTAGGTAATGCTCTCTGTCTGGACACTTTATTCAGATCATTCGACCAATACAAATAAAAATAGAAATTCTATATATCTTTGCAATCGTGACTATAAATAATATCCCCATTCATTTGGATCTGATTAGTTCTTAATTATGTATTGGTTTATATTCCCTTAAATTTCTGTTCATATTTACTTCTGACAGGTACAGGGTATTTTTTAGGTGCATAAATCTCTGGCAGAGTATTACGTTAATAGATAAGTAGTAAGCTATTCTACCTTATGGGCCATTGTAAGCCTAGCAAATGTTCCTGAAAGATAAGAATCAAACCCAATGCCTTGTGTCTATGAGGTAAACACCATAACCATTATGCTTATTTTATTTGCATGTGATATTGTCTTAGCAAGGTTCCTGAGCTTGCAAAAATCAGCATAGTCATGCAGAATACCATTGCTATAGTCTGTATGTGTTCAAAGTTAATCATGGTCTGTGTGATTAGCTTGGACACGTGTAGTTTATGCTTTCACATTGTGAATTCTTTTCAGATTTTCTAGCTTCTCACAACAAAAATATTAGACAAATTCATTTCTTTGAGTTCAGCTATTTGAAAAAAAAAATAGAAGACTTTTTTCTTCTACTATGTCAGTGCTTTCTGATATAATAACGATGAGAATATGTTTTCAATGCGAACAGTAATTCTTCTTCATTACCATACAAATCTAAACCTTTAAAAGTATCTTTTGACAAGATATTTTACTCTGCAACTATATCTAATTTAAATTCATTACTTTATCCACTAAATCTCAGTCCTTCTTGTTTATGACAATCTGCTTTGCACACCCATGTCAACTTCTCTGATTCATTTGCAAGCTTCACAGAGGAATTCATTTTCATTTCTAAAGGGCAAACAAATTCTATATTTTCATATTTCTGTTGTGGAAATGTAAATAGTTTGTTTTGCATTTTTACAATTTTGTAAAATGTCTGCAGCTTTGTTTATGATCTGGGCAAGATTTATTGTCATACCTATAGCCACACCTACTTCAGACCTGAAATTTAGTAGCACAGTGCTTTCTCTGGCCTCCATCTTGGACACTTTCATTGCTATAGTACATTATCTCATGTTGCTGTTTATTATATCCACTACTGTTATATCACATTGCCTTTCTTAGGTTCATAGGTAAGAACTAGGCTAGCTGTCCTTGTGAGCCATTTTAAGCCTAGCCAATATTCCTGTTTTGTGCTTGAAATAATCTATGCTACTTGGCTATAGACTGGAATTACCCATCCCTTGGTCAATAATTATATATTAACCCTAATGAGAAGAGTTGGATCATACCTTAGATCGAGCTCTTTGTCATATCCACTATTGTTACATCTCATTCTGCACTTATTTCTCATATTTATCTTATTTGACCTGCATTTTGTTTGACATGAACTCTTTACATCAAACAGTGCTTTTAACTGGGTGCTAGTAAATACATTTGTTGTACACACATCCATAGCTTTTGATAAGGTCAGATCTATTTATTTTAAAAGCCTGTCCCTTGTGTCATAATTTCTTATACCTCAATTATTTTGCCCCTTACAAGATAATCACCCAGCTCACCAAATATATTGTCTTTGGTTTTATTTTTTTAGCTAAGGTACATAGATATCTATATTGTATAACTATGTGCTTGAGCAGAAAACATCTAATAAATGGTAAAATAGTTACTGAATTTATCTCTTAGTATTGCCATTTTACTTTTTTCTCATCAAATGAAGTAAAAGATTAAATGCCTTTATGGCTTTTCAAGCACTCTGCAGAACTGTTGCACACTGAACTGCTTTAGATGTTTCAGCTGATAAACTTATTGTGTGAAACAAATCAGTCAGCCGAATTTATTTTATTGCAGGAAGGTTTATCTGACCTGTTGTTCCCCTGTGAATTTCTTTGTACTTCCATACACAGAAACTCTTAACAGCAAATATCAGTCTTCACTTTTGCAAGCGTGCTTTTTTATATGTAGGAGATATTTTTTCTATGTCTCAAACCATGTCGTGACTGGGGCAATGAACTGCACACAGAGATGAAATGTGTGTTAAACTCCATGGGGTCTATATTTCCAAAATTAATTATTTGGAAATTCTGTGTGGCACAGGAAATGCAAAACACTGTGGCTCGATCATTAATGTTTGAAAGCATATGGCCCCTATCATACAGTAAGACGACTGAAGAAATAGCCACAACTTGTAGAAATGCATCTGGAAGTAGTACAAAACAACAGAACTTAAGTAAGTTAGTGGCAACAGCTCAATATCATGACAATAAAGTATGAATAAATGGTTGCACCATCACTTGTAGCATATTCCAACTTCTTCAAGTTTTGATTTTTTTTCTTTCTTGGACATAGTATTTGTAGAAACATCAAACAGATATTGATTAGAAACTAATCATTTTCCAGGTTACAGCAAAATAAAACTAATTCTACTAAGATGAGGTGGAAGTCTAGGAAAATCTTATTGTTCCAGGAAGGAGCTCAATAAAAACTGACTCTAAGCTGATAGGAAAGATAATGAACAGAAAAATCAGCTGTCAGCAGCAGAGAGGTGCCACTATGAAGCCTAAGGATGAAGTTGTGCTTTATTGTGATATTAAAGTCAGTTAAACCTGAAAGTCTGTGATGTAGGGTGGCCATGGTGGTGCAGCGGTTAGCGTTGTCGCCTCACAGCAAGAGGTTCTCCGGTTTGATCCTTGGCTGGGGTGCCTTCTGTGCGGAGTTTGCATGTCCTCCCTGTGGTCGCGTGGGTTTTCTCCGGGTGCTCCGGTTTCCTCCCACATCCCAAAGACATGCAGTAGGTGGATTGGACACTCTAAATTGGCCCTAGGTGTGAGTGTGTGTGTGTGCCTAGCGCCGGGCTGGCAACTTGATACTGTAAAACTTCACTGCCAATCCTGTGTACGGACAGATGATCCGCTGTGGCGACCCCTAACCGGGAAAAGCCGAAAGGAGAAGAAGAAACCTGAAAGTCTGTGATGTGTTAGTAGCTGGAAATGGAATGACGATCAGACTCCTTCATTTTGGTTATTGCAATAAGACTGCAGCATTTGGTGTAAAACTAAACAACAGCATGTGATGTCCCTAAAATGTGGAAGGAATATTTAAATGCTTAATAGAATATTTTGAATAGGCCAGAAAGTTCTGGAAAGTACCAGTTTAATTTTAGTAAAACCAAAAAGTGCTCTCCAGTAATAATGGTTTGCATAAGCTAATAAATGCAGAGTTAGGAAGGAATGAATATGAACGCAATAGATATAGAGGGCTCATAAGGATCAATCCAGCACTGCTTTGTTTGAGTTAAATGTAGCACTGATAAGAAGAGAAACACATAATAAGAACAGATGAAACTGAACTTGCCCAGAGTTAAATACATTCATCATTAAGGTAATTAGTTTGAGCTGGGCTCTTCTCTTATGATCCACAAATACTAATGGAGTAAATTATAATAATTCAACCATATATAATTTCCTTGTTAGACTGGCACTGTTGTCACTTCATTAAAACATGAAGCTGCTGTGGCACTTTGCATACAGTAAGGAGATGTACAGTGTATGGGCCATGTATAAATTACTTTGAGCACAGCACACAGCCTACTTGATTTCTTACAGAATGTCTGGCCAATATGTGCATAGTATAAAAGCATAAATAATATATGTCAGTAGTTTTCTATTTTCTAGTGAATATATCATCTTCCATCCAATTATACAGAAATACTTAAGAAAAACATTGGCTTGATATCACATTTCATCATTCCTTTTTGTGTTTCATTTTAAATTGAATAAAGCAACATGGCAACTCAGCGGCTATTGTTTCTGCCTTATAGCTCCACGGTCTTGCAAATTCTCCATCTCTTTGCATGGATTTTCTTTGGTTATTATAGTCCCCTCCTCTCCCCCACATCCCCCAAATATGCTGGTTAAATTTGCTGCTACAAAGTAGCCATGTTTATTTATACTTTATTAAACAAGTTAGTTCTTGAGGGAGAGAACTCATTTGCAAAGGGAACTGGAGAGAACAAATGGCACAACAGCAGAGAATAATGCAAGTACTATTAAAGGAGATTACAAAATATATTATTTTGTTTACAAAAAGTTTATTGACATCCACTTTTTTCATGGGATGGCAGTTTAGCAGAAGTAGTAATATTATATATCAGAGTACAAAATATTACCATTTTTGATGCATAACATTTTTACCATATATCCCTTTTCAGACTGTGCCCCTTGCTTGAAGTCATGTTCTTGTCTGCAAGAATTTATCCTCCTGGACCTTGTTCAGTCCCATGGAATACTCTTCCAAGATTTATTTGAGACTCCCCTTCCTAAAAGAAGATGCATGTTTATCTTATCAAGTTACTTCAGGTGTAGATTCTGCAAAATTTATGTTATTGTAATGACTGCCTTCATCTTGTCTATATTGCTATGGAGATGTTATCTCTGGAAATGAAGACGGTGTGTCTGGCAATGACTCAGCAACTGTAAACAGAGCAGTAACTGTCTCGTTTGTAAAGTTGACCCCATTTACCCTGTAAAACTCAATGTATCCAGCCTTTATCAGTGCCCTTTTAACATTAGTTGCCTAACTTTAGATAATCTGGCATAACGAAACCTCAATTCTCTTTGCACTCAAATTAATACTAATACGTCCCTTTGCATGACTTTTTCTGGCAATGGGTCTACATGTTCCAGTGACAGTGTTCACAAAATGCTGCATTTAGTCTTAGTTGCCCTACTTTTGATAACTACTTAGCTGTGTTTGTTTTTGTTTACTGGATAGGTAAAGTTGACAACAATGCTGAAAGGTATCAGGCCAGCAGTATATCAGTTTTTGAAATGAGGACATAATATATGTCAGACCTCTAAACAACCCATTTTGGAGGAACATTCCTATCACCAGGTGAGATCTCCCCTTTGCACATGTTGTACCTATTTTTGGAGGTGCCCTACTAAAAGCGTAGTTTTCTTTGACACAGACTCCATTTACTGTTACCCTCTGTGTCCAGTTCTTCCTTTGATTATCTACCCTCGATTCTGTTTAGGGTTATCCAAATCCTGTCTAAACTCTTTGTTTTCTTTTTTTGAAATTGTTGAATACATTGCTGAAATCTAGGTTGACAACAGCAAACCCTACGTCTTCAACTCCATTACTCAGATTTACTTGCATGATGTGTACTTCTTACATGTATGCTTCAAAACACAATGAAAACTTCAATTCTCAGATCTTACCATAATCCAAAAGGCATGGTATGATACATTGCTATAGGATGAGTGCCATTATCTTTCTGAAGGGTGTTAAACTCAGTTCAATACACAGCTGCAGGTTATCTTCATTCATTCATTGCTCTGCAGTACCTGCTTTATCATGTTCAAGGTTGGTGGACAGATAAGGCAAACATTTGACATAGGGCAAAGTCTAGAATAACATGCCAGGCCATCACATGACACAGAAGGTGCACATAGACACTCCCTTGTCCAAAAGATACACAGACACATGCACATGCATACACAGCTCACACACACACACACACAAGCTCACATACACAAACACACACACACACACACACACACACACACACAAGCTCACACACACACACACACACACACACACACACACACACACACACACACACACACACACACACTCTCACACAGCCCTCACACAAATGAAATGAACACATGCATATGAACACACAAAACAAAAAAGAAATCAATGCACAGAGAGGACTTTATAATAACACAACTGACAAAAGACAGGAAAAAGATGTATTATGTGTTGTGGGATTATGAATAAAAATGTGATCCCTACTCCACATGAAGATGACAGAATTCTGAAGGGAAGTACATGATAATATTCTGATTGGTTTTATAAAGTGGACAGCTAGAAACTTTGGAAAAGCAGTTAGTAGCTATCCTTTGCAATATGGTATGCTTAACTGTAATCAACATGAACTTAGTTGTGTTTGCAATACCCATAACACCACCTATCTTACTGTCATGATACTAACCCACAGTGAATCTAAATAAGAATTTTGTTACTCAATATCTGATGACCTTATGTATATTTCATATCATGCAAAAAATCCAGATGACCACCATGGCTTAAAACAAGTTTAATTAGACAAGCACTTTCACGTAGAGCAAGCTATGCTTTCTCAAGACTTCAATAAAGCAAACTAAATGCCTAAACATTTTATAGTTAAAACACAACCAATTAAAATCTATTAACATAATTTAAAAATCAATTCAGCAATTAGAATGCATTAAATAAATCATTATCCAAAGTTACACCTATTTAAAAGAGCGAGCTTCTAGCTCTGGTTTAATATAAACATAGTTATTTAATCCAGGGTGTATGTGTGCCTGCAACTTTAATATCCACTTTAACTCAATTCTCTCAATTTGATTAAGATTACCCCCTCTTTTGTCACTGGCAACAATTTGTATGACTCTAAACCTAAATCTATGTAAAGGGAACTCTATAACATTCTTCGCTAAAGCATTCAGCTTATTATTATTTTTTATGTCATACATGTGCTGATAAATTCCATCCCTAAATCATTTTGTGGTTTGCCAATCTAAAAGCATGTGCATTCTGTGCACGGTGCCATATATACTATATTGGCTGTTTTGCAAGTGCCATGGAATCTAGGCTGAAAAGTAAAAGGTAAGACCCAGTGTTTAAATACTTGTGTAGTAGAAACATACTGACACATTCTGCAGTTTCTGCAAGGGTACATTCCCAACTTGGGCATAAGCACAACATTCTTCTGCCGATGTTACATAGTAACTGTTTCAGGTTACTCCTGTTCTTATATGCAAAACTAGGCACTCTCCCTATAACATTTTCTGTTTCCTTGTCAATTGTCAAGAAATGCCAGTTGCTCTTAATTATATCGCAGACTTTACTAGTATCACTGGCATACTTAGTAACAAAACTTACTTTGTTCTTCCGCTTTGTACTTCTTTTTGCAGCTAAACTAAATAAATGCACTGCATCCGTGGAGTTAGTACCATTACTATTTATAAGAGTTTCATTCTTAGTAGTGTGGAAAGCAGTTTTATCATATACCCTCTTCACAAATAACGGCTCTAAATAATCAGCTTCCTTGTCCTTGTCAATTTGTACATTGCATATATTTCTTACCCTATTCAGCTGCCCTTTAATAATATTAGGAAACACACGCTTGGGGCGCATGCTATTTCGAACCTAAAGACTATTTTTCCAGCAAGCTTTTCTAAACAACCTTGTATTAATGCTACCCCAACTGTCTCTATATATGGAGACATCCAAGAAATCTCTATTTTCAAGGGAAAAGGATGTTGTAAATCTTAAAAAGTCCATTGTAGATTCTAGATATTTGATAAAATCAAACAGCAAAGGTAACTCCCCATCCATACCATAAAAGTGTCATCAACAAAATGTCTATAGCTTTTAACATGTGTATTATACACACTGTTATGTAAATGTTCTTTCTCCCAATGATTAACTACCAGGTGCGCATATGAATTTGCACAGGGATGCCCATAGCAACCCCTCATTTTTGCAGATATATATTATTGTCATATACAAAGATATTATTAGATAATATCAAATCTAATAATGTGCATATCAAAATAATCTCATTATTATTGCTAGTACCCATTTCTCTTAACTCACTCCTTACTGCCTCTATACCGTACTCATTAGGCATACAGGTAAATAGGCTTTGTACATCTAGGGTAACCATATAACAATTATTTAATTCTGATAGTTCATTGAGTTCCCTTAAATCTTTCAAAAATTGATGCGTATCTCTCAGAATGGTAGGAATCTGCTTAACTAAAGGTCCTTACCTACTCTCCACATAAATTGAGAGGGGTTCCATTGCCCAAACACCTCCATCCAGAATTGGTCTTAAAGGTGGTTTATTTAAAGATTTGTGTATTTTAGGCAACCCTTTAATATAAGGTATCCTTGGATAATCAACTGTAAAAAACCTATATAACTGCTCATCTATTTGCCTGCGCATTAACAGATTTTATAAACATTCTATGATGTTTTTAACAATTCTCAAATGCTGAATTTGTAACTTGTGTTATTGGGATATAAGCATGTATTACGCTTAACATTTCCTGCATAGATTAAACATAATCATCCTTATTCAAGATAACAACAGCCCCTCCCTTGTCTGCAGGTCTTATATTTAGGGCTTGGTTGTTTTGTAAGGATCGTAGGGCACATCTTTCATCTATTGTAAGATTATGAAAGGAACCTCTACCACTCACATAAAAACTGTTATAAATTTCCTTTTCACAGGCTCTGATAAAGGACTCTACATGATTTGGTATTGCAGGTACAAAAGAACTTTTTTGACAAAACCTAGTATTCCTCTATCATCACCTTTAAAACACAATTTAAGTGTACATTGCGGCCAGACACTCTTAAATCCATTAACAATTCACTTACTTCAGTACATGCAGAGGGTATAAAGGTCAGACCCTTGTTCAATACAACTATTTCAGCTTCAGTTAAACAGTAGTCTGATAAATTAACTACCAGTTCATTCACTGTCTCTGTCTCCTGTTCAGATTTTATTGTCTCCCCTGAAAACTTCCCTTTTCTTCTTCCTCGGCTCATTGAGCGCTGCTGTTGCCTCTGAGTATTCTGTTTTACTGGTAACAGTAAAAAAAAAGAAAAAAAAACAATCTAAATTTAGTGGAATTATTTGTTTAGGTCTTCCTCCTTGCAATACCTGATTATTGGCTTGCTGATTAGGCAAGGGAATCACACTAATTTCAGAGAATGTTTGAGACACATTCACTTGTTGAGAAACAACATTCTGACACTCCTCTTGTGTTTGAGTAACCAGAACCGGCAAAGGCATATTTGCTGTACTGGGTGTAAATACCCCTGCATCTTCTGCTCAAGTGTCTCTATGTTTGTCAGAACCAGCAGAATTATTGGCAGAATTCGGGGTATAAAATGGCCATATAAATACATGTCCAAGGCTAAAGTCTGTAAAGTCTCTTTGTAATTTACGTTGTTTTGTCTGCTTTAGTCTATTCTTATACAATGACACATTTATGTACATGTTGTTCAAAGAGATATTGTTACATGTCCCCTACAAACTATTCAACAATATCACAATGTTTTTGTTGTATATCAATACTTAAACTTGATTCAACAGGGTCAAAATAATCTATAATCGACTGCATATACTTCTGACTTAATTCCAAGTTCAACTGCTGCCATTGCTATAACAATTCAGGGTGGGATTCACAGTATGTGGGGCATATATAAAACCCTCATTCCTCTTGGGACCACACTGAAGTGGAGGCAAGCCTCTGGATGTTGTCTCTGCCAGCTGAGGCATTTGTATTTAAAAATGTAATTCTCCAAATCTTTTACCTTCTGCACGAATAATTGATATCCCTCCATTTTAGTTTGCACTTGAACCCCAGGATTCCCTTCAAAGCTCATGGCTAAAAGTGGATTGTCTCCTCTGGTTAGGATATTCTCCCATTTCCCACACACACATAGTGCTCACACAAATGAAATGTACACCTGCATAGGAACACACAAAACAAAAAAGAAATCAATGAATCAATGCACAGAGAGGACTTTATAATAACACAACTGACAAAAGACAGGAAAAAGATGTACTATGTGTTGTGGGATTATGAATAAAAATGTGATCCCTACCCCACGTGAAGATGACAGCATTCTGAAGGGAAGTACATGATAATATTCTCATTGGTTTTATAAACAGGACAGTTAGAAACTTTGGAAAAGCAATTAGTAGCTATCCTTTGCGATATGGTATGCTTAACTGTAATCAACATGAACTTATTTGTGTTTACAATACCCATAACACCACCTGTCTTACTGTCATGATACTAACCCACAGTGAATCTAAATAAGAATTCTG
Organism: Protopterus annectens; assembly: GCF_019279795.1. Classification (NCBI taxonomy): domain Eukaryota; kingdom Metazoa; phylum Chordata; order Ceratodontiformes; family Protopteridae; genus Protopterus; species Protopterus annectens. Next base: position 1,450,471,240 of record NC_056743.1, read on the forward strand.
TTACTCAATGTCTGATGACCTTATGCATATTTCATATTATGTAATATTGTAACATATCATATTAGGATATGCTACCCTTTCTTTTCATGCCATAAAATGCTATCAAGAGAAGAATGTATGTGTACTAGTCCTTCCAAGTGTTGCATCTCAGTTATTGCAGCTATTGTATTATTTTTCACTTAATGCAGCTAACCCACAAATTCTTAAATGCCCTAGTCATTACAGACTCTTCTTCCCACTATGACTACTTATTCTACCTCTCTACCACTGTCTCACTGAAGAACGTTTTCCTAATGAAAACTGGGTTACCATGATATGGTATTCATGTCCCTCATGTCTATCATCTCCTTCCTGTACCGCATACCCTCATCATGTCTACCCATTAATACCTTATATAAGACTCTACATTGAAACATTAGGACGTGCTTAGCCAAGTCCTGAAATAATAATAAAAAAAATGAAAGTACATGAAAAGAGTGAATATTAAACATTGCTTTCTCCTTTTAACTTGTTTTCTTGCAGGGGTGCAAGCCCTTGCACCCAGTGATGTGGGGGAAGCCTCGCATTATTTATACCAGGTCTAAGATAACCATATCTTGGCTAAAAGAGAATATTCGAAGAAATGGCATTCTTGGACATGGTCATTTCCATCATTACATCTCCATATTCTGGGACTCTGCATTGAGCGTCATGGCATTTTAAATGGTTACTGATAATATGAATATCACCCCCACTATCTTTTGCCCTTTCTAGTGAATAGAGGACATGTTCATACATTGTTTTTGTAAATTTTCATTCCATTCATTTCACAACAGTGGTCAGCTTTCTCTGTACCATATCTAGAAGTGGTATTGCTCTGCCTGTAAAACATCCAGAACTCAACACATTTCTCTGTTTATGGTCCCATAAGAGCTTGATGGTGATCACCTTCTAATCTCTGAATGCTATATGTCTAAATATATGCACTTATATCTAGTTTATTCTTGCTGACACATTCCTACATAGAGACTGATGATTTATGATGTGTGGTAAAAGTAACCATAAAGTCCTTCTTCTATGGGTTTTTAAAGTCAGCTCTCCAAAGTGCATACTGCATCCTTGAACTACTGTTCCTCAGGTGCATCATTATGTAATAATGAGAACTGATGAAGTGATACCACCTTGCAGAGATTGTCTCTGGCCTCTTCAAGAACATCACTGGCCTCATGCCCTCAAAAGATACTACACCTTCAGCCGTGGTGGCATCTGTAAAGATATTGACCCAGTTCTGTATACCTTGTGATAATTCACATATAAACACATTAAATATGGCTGTACTTAATGTCAGTCTTTGTGGGATATTATTATTTCTTTCCCCGTGACACCTCCCTTTAACCACCACTCTCTATTTTCTATCCTTGTACAATTTTTTCACTTGTCTGTTTCAAATTTCATGTTTTTAAGCTGCGTAACAAATAGGCACTCTGGAAATACAGTGAACACAAGAAAGAAGAGGGTATGATGAAATTAAAATGCACGAAATATGAAAAGTTATTCAAGCCAGCAAAATTAAATCAAGAGCTGAAAAGATTAACAGGTTTATGAGGAAGGACAAGTGGAAAAATCAACATCAAAAAGAAAAGGCCTAATCATTTGCCGTGTCAAAATGTTATGTTTTTAGCCACTGTGCATGAATAAGCCTTCTGTGAACCTGGCACTGTATTAAAAAGGTCCAGTTTTAGGTCAGCAAAAAAAAATGAGTACCGAAATAATCTACAGAATCAGCAGCTGCCCCATACTGGTGAGTATAGAGTGCACAATACCTGTACCATGCCAATGTTTACCTGAGATGGTGGGGAGTGCTAGATAAAAAAAAAGACCAGATCTTTAAAGGTGACAAGATATTTACTTGGCAGCCAATGCAGAGTACACAGAACAAGAATAATATGACGATAACAATGTACCCCAGTTAGAAGCGTGGCTGTTAAATTCTGTGTCAGCGGCAGTTAGCACAGAGGACAAACTCTGAGGCGTTAACTAGCTGCTTCTTGTGCTCAGGGTACAGTGCTTGATTTTTTCCACCTTTATTTACATACTGTGTGACTCTGAGCAAGTTACTTAACCAGACAATTCTCTCATGTCATCCCCTGAAAAAAGGACAGTTGTGTCCAGAGGGCTTACCCCAGTCAACAAATAGGTAAAAAAAAGTTCTGACTCCAGAAGCTCTAAGCACAGGACGTGACAATAGTCCAAACAGGAGAAAACGTAGGTATGCACATCAGCAAAAAACTATGCTGATGGAAAATGGTACTTGATGCATTCCTGAAATGGAAACATAATGATCTGATGATAACTGAGACCAGATCACAATGCACAACTTAGATGGAAGGTGCCTCACAGCTTTGTGAAGGCTCTTTCAGCAAATGCCATTACTGTAAAGGAAAATCAATGAAACCACATTCAGTGCTAATGGACTTTGCTGTTTTCCCACTGTTTTGAGACTGTAGTATGTATACGTCTGGGGTGGTATTCCTCCACATAGAGAATGTAGGGGGACAGAAAAAAAATGATGCTGAGATTCATTAACAATTACATAGGCACTGCGCTATGCCTACATGATGTAAGAGTCTTAATGAGTTGAGCAGGAATGCTAATAGAATATGCATACTGCTCATCACACCCACATGGTTACAAGCACCTTTTCATGGCCAGCAATAGTGTTTGAGGCCATAGAAATGTACTTGCAAACACAAGCATACAATGTGAACAAAACAGCTCAAATATAAGCAATGCTCAGATACAGACACATACTATAGCCCAGACATACTAAGGGCAAGTAAAGGGAAACAATACAGAACGAGGAGAAGTGAAATGTGGGAACTGGTATACTGCATTGTGTTATAATGAATAAGTAATGCTGAAGATGGGAAATGTGTACTCATATCCCATATGCAATTGTGACAAAAGTATATAAGAAATATTTTAGACATAAGTTCTGCAATAGTGATGTAATGATATTTCACAACAATAACAATCCCATAGTTAAGCACATAAATAATAGTGGGCATGCTAATAAAGGATGTGATAGGGACATAAAGCTGCAGTGTAACAAAGGGAAGTGAAAATGTGATATGCATGTTAATTAAATGCTGACTTGAGATGATATCAAAGGCAGAAGATATTTTAAGGGATGAATGCATAGAATGCAGTTATTGCATATAAGATATATATATATATATATATATATATATACAGGGAATTTAAGCATGCAAGATGACAGTACCACTGTATTATCCATCTCACTATGTATACACAAGAACCAAAGGACCTTCAGCTGTAATGTGAGGTAAATAAGAAGTGAATATGTTTTTGCAAAGAAATGAGAGTGGCAAAAGTAGGAAAGGGGTTCATATCCTATGAGCATGTAATATACAGACAACTGTTATATGGTTATGTAGCTACATGCCAATCTAATAACAAACAATATAAATAAGTGACAAATGACAAGACTAAGCATATGACATAACAGGAGTCCAGGTTTGTCATTAGTGATTTGCAAATATGTCTGATGTAGTAATACTGGGCATACTCACATACAATTACAGGGAACAGTAACAGAACCACAGTTTAATTGCAGCACCACAATAAAGTGTTGTAATAGTGGACCAATTCCGCTTTATGATGGTCTCGCAGCATGCCATACAGTAGTAAATGTTTATGGAATCACTCATCTGCCACATACTGTCTGAGTACAGAGAGCATGATTAGAGGAAGACATGTAATACAGAACAAAATTATCCAGTGAATATGTAATGAATATAACAATGATTGACATACAAAACATTAGCATTGTGTCATTTCGAACACATGCCAGAACAGATATCAGAGAGATTCATAACAATCATGGTCACCACAGACACATGCATAATCAGTCATGTAAGGAAGAACATCCTTGAAAGGCTTACAGCACTATCACACCATATAAGATGTATTGATAACCAACCTAGTAGGAAAATGCCTGATAAAGGTAGTTCTTTTAGTATGTGTAAGTCACTGTAATCTGATGGTCAGATGTAAACCCCTGCCTATTACACTAGGCTCTCTCCAGACCCCCTGTATTGACAGCATGTACCACATCAAATACTAATGGATGCTGTCATAAATAACTGAAATGAATGTGTGTGTTAACAAAGGATGTATGAGTATAATATGAACAACCTAATTTATTCAAAATGCTGGAAATGAGCTGTGATGATCGTGCCCTAGCCCATTAATCAAGGAGCCTCAATCCTCACCACTAACACCAGGGAGGTTGTCTCATAGAAGAGAAAAGGATAAATAATACACACAGTAAAGTACAATTTCCCTTAAGTGCACACAGAGATCACAGTCAGTCTGGGGCTGGTTGCTCCCTTGCTCACCAGGTCCCTAATAAGACTCCCCACTGGCACAGCTATAGAGTCCAGGTCTCAGCTTAACTGGGCTAGCTAAAACCTCCAGCCCCTCTCTGTCCAACCAGTGCTTCATGTCCCTGCCAAGTAGCTGACACAACACACACACACACAATTTGAGATAAGTATTTATCAACTTCACAGACACTCCTGGAAAAGGCTGACACAGATTCTCCAGCTGTGCCCCTTTACCCAGACTATACAGTAGTAATTACTGCCACCACCCAGTTAATAATATAAGCTACTAAAAGGCCCTTAAAAGGGTGTCCAATTATTACTGTGCAATATTAATATCCAATGGTAGTATGACTAAACAGTCTCAAGGCCTAATTTGGAGTGGCTTAGACAGCAAACTCTATAAATATGTAATGTACTTTAAATTATCTCTACATACACCAGCCACAGGCAAAGATTTTAAAAATATTTACTAATAAATAATTAAAACACAGGACAAAACTACTACACCACAGAGATATCTAAGAGTTAAGAGATCACACAGAAACTTAAAATAACACAGTAGGACAGGTCTGATTTCAAAGAAAAATACCTAATTAATCTTTACTAGCTTTAACTATTCCTACAAGAAATCACAGTGCTAAAAACTTACATGTGAGCATAAACAGAGTGCTGGTAAGATGGACATCAAGATCAAAATGCTTCCAGTCTCTCTCGTGAGAAATAGTATTTAAACTTTACTAACAAACATGTCTCTGGGTCCTCCCCAGATTACATCATTTTGGACACTTAGGTTTTCCCAGTATTCATATTGCATCATCTTGACACCTGCTCTGAGTTCCCAGGCTAACAGAAACTCCATTTACATTATTTAGCAAGCTAACACCTGCACAGGAGAATACAACACTCAAAGGCATTTCACATATACACTCTAGCAATTAGTCCTTAGTTAACACAATAGACAAAATGTCTTTAGCCAGCCTGACCGGAACCAACTTTAAAGATCAAAGAATGTCATAAAATCATTTCAATTTCAAAAGACAAATGTGAAAGACATGACTTAGTTTTTCTTTACAGCAAGGGGGCAATGTTGTAACAATCTTGAAGTTCACATTTTACAGTGTTTTTCTTTCATTTAAAAACACAAGCCTGTATTTTACATTTATTTATACAGTTGATAGAATTATATATCAAATTCTATTTGACTAGGCTGGCAGCCTTCGCCCATCTCTCCCCAATCGTCTCATGTCTTCCCCCCGGGGAACTCAAGCAAGTTTTTCAAGTACCCCTTGAGAAACATTGCTTGAGAGTGTCTGGTCTATCTGGGTGTACCTCACCCCATTCCCGGTTTTGAGAGCCTATCTACATTGGCATTGCTACTCCCACTGTGGTGTTGCACTGACATATCATATGCTAGCAACCCCAGACTCTATCTTAGCAATTTGGCATTTTGCTGACTGGCTCGTTTTAACCATGTTAGAGGGTTGTAATCTGTCATCACAGTGAATTTTCTTCCATATAGATAAGGCTGAATTTTTTGTTGTGTCCACACTATGGCTAGACATTCCTTTTCTACCACTGCATAGCATTCCTCCTTGGGTTGGAATCTATGACTGAGGTAAAAAACTGGGTGCTCTTCTCCCTCTGAATAACTCTGGCTATGTACAGCCCCCACCCCATAGTTTGAAGCATCCACCTGCACAACAAAGTCATTGCTGTAGTCTGGACTGGCTAACACAAGGCATCCTCCCAAAGCTTCCTTAACCTTCTGAAATGCTTGCTCACATGCTGGGGTCCACACTACCTTATCTGGCCTGTTCTTCCTTGTCAGGTCTGTAAGGGGGCAGCTATGGTACTATAATTAGGAACAAACTTTCTGTAGTACCCTGCTGTCCCTAAGAATGCCCTCACATTCTTTTTGGTAACAGGTGCAAGCCATGCCTGAATAGCTTCCACTTTGGCAGGTTCTGGCCTTATCTTACCACTCCCCACTTTATGTCCAGGGTAAGAGACCTCTGCCATAGCCACCTGACATTTGTTCGGCTTAATGGTCAACCCTGACCTCTGTAGTCTGCCCAGCACCTCCCTGACATGCTGAAGGTGCTCTGGCCAGGAATGGCTGTAGGTGGCAATATCATCCATGTAAGCAAGGGCAGACCCTCCTGTTCCTGCTAGGATATGATCTACCAGCCTCTGGAAAGTCACTGGGGCATTCTTCATCTCGAAGGGCATCTTTGTGAACTCATACAAGCTAAAATGAGTCACAAAGACTGACCTCTGTACCACTGGGAGTCAAGGGCACCTGCCAGTAACCCTTGGTAAGATCAATGGTTGTAAGATACTTAGCCCCACCCAGCTGCTCTAGGGCCTCATCCATTCTAAGCATGGGGTAAGTATCTGATTCTGTGTGACTATTTAATTTCCTGTAATCCACACAGAACCTGGTGCTGCCATCCTTCTTTGGCACCAACACTACTGGTGAGGCCCAGGTACTGTTGGACTCTTGAATCACCCCTAGTTCCAACATCTCCTGTACCTCCTCCCTCAGAGTCTGTTTGACTCTCTCAGGCACCCTATAAGGGGCCTGCCTGATAGGCCTTTGGGGTCCTGTATCTACCTAGTACTACACCAGGTGGGTGCTCCCTGGTTTCCTGGTGAACATGCCCCCAAACTCCTGCAACACTGCTTGGATTTCTCAAACCTGGGTAGGAGATAGTTGCTGGGACATTGCTACCCCTTCCACCGAGGTGTCAGCCTGAGCCTCACTGAGGAGATCAGTTGCAAGATCTCTCTCAGACTCCTCCTGCAATCCACTGCAAATGCTCAGCACAAGGGCCTCCCTATCATGGTAAGGTTTTATCATGTTAACATGGTACAATTTGTGCCCCTGCCATCTGCTTAGCACTTCCACCATGTAGTTAACATTGCATACCTTTCTTACCACCTTGTAGGGTCCCTCCTAAGCTGCTTGCAACTTATTGTGTCTGACAGGAATAAGAACCATCACCTGCTGCCCTAAAGAATACTCTCTAGCCCGAGCATTCCTGTCATACCCCACCTTTTTCTGTTGATGGGCTTCTGCCAGGTTCTCCTGGGCCAAGCCCATGAGTTCCCTGAGCCTTGTTCTGATGATTAGGACATATGCCACAAAAGACTCCTTGTGAGACTCACACCCACCTTCCCACTCATCTCAATTAAAATTAGGGGTCCCCTCACCATATGCCCATACAGCAACTCAAAGGGTGAAAACCTGTGGATGCCTGGGGAACCTTTCTGTAAGCAAACAACAGATGGGGCAAATATTTGTCCCACTCCCTCTTAAACTGATCTGCCAATGCCCATAGCATGGACTTGATTGTAGAGTTTAACCTTTCAACATGACCGTTAGTCTGGGGATGGTAGGGGCTGGTCTTCATGTGCTTCACCTCACCGGACGTCCCAAGACAAGCCAGCAGGTCTGACATGAAATTGGCACCTCAGTCAGTCAGTATTTCTTTTGGGAAACGTACCCTGCTGAAAATATCTAACAAAGCATTTTCCAGCTTCTCTGCTTCAATGGAGGACAAAGCCACTGCCTCAGGGTATCGTGTAGCATAATCTACAATCACTAGGATATACTTTTCCCCTGTGGAACTTGGGGTACTCAGGGGACCCACAATATCCATAGCTACCCTCTGAAATGGCTCCTCAGTCACAGGCAAAGGCATCAAATGAGCTCTCACCTTATCTCCTGCCTTGCTTACCTTTTGGCACTGCTCACAGGTCCTACAGTATCCTGTTACATCTCTGGAAATTCCAGGCCAATAGAAGTTTTGCATAATATGCCTTTTTGTATGTTTTATGCCCATATGACCTGCAAAGGGAATACCATGGGCTATGGCTAGCCCTCCCTCAGGGGTCCACTCTCTGTACAGTAACCCTATGTTCCAGTATACAGATTCCCCCTTCCCTTGAGAATCAGGTGCCTCCCTAGCTACCTGCCTCAGGCCTTGTAATGTAAGGTCTGAGATCTGAGCCTGTCTCAAGTCTCTCCTTGTAACCCTTCCCAGCTCCCCTTCCACATGATGTCTGGCATCCTCTGACAGCGGTGCCTCACTGTCAGTCTGGGCACTACTACTCACCTCTACCTTTGCAGTTACCCTGACCAAGGGAACATCAGTACCCACAAGCAGCTGTGGCTCACATTCAGTCTCACTGCTACAGCATAGCTCACTCCCTGAAGTAACCACCTCAGCAATTCTGGCTGCAAGTATGCAGTCTGTCTGGGACTCCTTCAGGCTACCAGACCCACATGCTTTTCTCTTAGCCTCACTGCATGTAACTGCATAAGTACATAGTATTGCCTCATCCAAATCCATCCCTCTCAGGACATCTGCAGGATGGTAATTCCATACCCGGGTTGTCTCAAGACAACCCACTATTGGCATTTTGTCTTTACCACTTACTGGCTACCTCACTTTTGGCTCCCCACCTTCCTCTGTGGACACCTGTATGCCACATGGCCCCACTGGTTGCATCCAAAACATTTAACCCTAGCTCCTGGACATATACCTGGACTAGTGGCTTCCCCTGCTACTGGTGGATTCTGTTGGGGCAGTCTGTGCTGCCCACCATGGGTTCCTTTAGTCCCATGAGCAGAACTGGGGGTCCCTTTCATGTGTAGGGCTGCCCTGCTTTCTAGGTATAAGTCTCCCTTCTTCCCCAACTCCTCTGAAGTAGCACACTGTATGTCAACTAACCAGATCCTCATGTCCTCAGGCAAAGTGCTAAGGGCTTGTTCCCTTATCAAAAGGTCTGCCAGCCCTTCAAAAGTGGTGATCTGACATTCACTCACCCAGCTATGAAAATAAGTGCTCAGTTCAACAACATATTTACATTCATTTTCGTCTTCCTTGTGTCTATGCTCACAAAACTTTTTCCTATACATTTCAGGTGTTAGCTTAAAACATTCTAACAAATGTCATTTTACAGCAGTATAATCAAAACAGTCAGTGTCAAGCATTTTTGCTAAAGAAGTTATAGCTTTACCATGGAGTAAGGGGGTCAGGAACTGTACCCAGAGCCTTTGGTCAACTTCATACTGTTTAAAAATTCGCTCAAACATATGAATGAAACTATCAAAATTATCCCCCTCTTTAAACTGTGGAAGAAATTTACTGACCTTTTGTGCTTCTGAGGGCCAGTTAATCCCTTCCTCATTACCTCCATGACTCTGGCAAAGAGTCAGCATTTCCCTCTCATGCTTCTTCTGCCATTTATTTTCCTCAGCTTGTAGACCCCTCATTTTCTCAGCTGCTTCCAGTTCCATACACCTGGCCTCCATCTCAAGTCTCTTTAGCTCCAGCTGGATTTTTAAGTCCACTGCAGAAAGGTTGAGCTGTCCATTCTCTGAGGATATTGTATCTCCACTGTCAGTCTGATTGTCCTCCAGGCTGCTGTTTTCTGATGCAGCTGTAACCAAGGCTGCAATCATGTCTGCTTTAGTCAGGTTTCCATGAACCAGTCCTTTAGCCTGGCACATCTCTGCCAGCTGGCTCAGTGTCAGCTTTCCATACTCTTCTGCTGACATGCTGCCTGCTCACCCTGACTATCACTAAGCTAACAAAATAAATAAAACAATTGTGATCTGAACTCTGAGTATACACTGTGTGGCTGTTTTAGAGTACAAAACACTTTTAGAGACCACTGTACATAAGCTACAGGAATTCACTATACCCACATCACTACAAGTCAATTAGTGTGTGAAGTAGATCCCACCACTGCCAAATGCTTGTGATGACAGTGCCCTGGCCCAGCAATCGAGGAGCATCAATCCTCACTACTAACACCAGGGAGGTAATGTCCTAGAAGAGAAAAGGATAACTAATACACACAGTAAAGTACAATTTCCCTTAAGTGCACACAGAGATCACAGTCAGTCTGGGGCTGGTTGCTCCCTTGCTCACCAAGTCCCCAATAAGACTCCCCACTGGCACAGCTAAAGGGTCCAGGTCTCAGCTTAACTGGGCAAGCTAAAACCTCCAGTCCCTCTCTCTCCAACCAGTGCTTCATGTCCCTGCCAAGTAGCTGACACAACACACACACTCACCTTGAGATAAGTATTTATACAACTTCATAGACACTCCTGGAAAAGGCTGACACAGATTCTCCAGCTGTGCCCCTTTATCCAGACTATACAGTAGTAATTACTGCCACCACCCAGTTAATAATATCAGCTACTAAAAGGCCCTCAAAAGGGTATCCAATTATTACTGTGCAATATTAATATCCAATGGTAGTATGATTAAACAGTCTCAAGGCTTAATTTGGAGTGACTTATACAGTAAACTCTATAAATATGTAATGTACTTTAGAGGTTAAAGTATTTCTACATAAACCAGCCACAGGTAAAGGTTTTAAAAATATTTAATAATAAATAATTAAAACACAAGACAAAACTACTACACCACAGAGATATCTAAGAGTTCAGAGATCACACAGAAACTTAAAATAATACAGTAGGACAGGTCTGATTTCAAAGGAAAATACTTAATTAATCTTTACTAGCTTTATTCCTACAAGAAATCACAGTGCTAAATACTTACATGTGAGCATAAGCAGAGTGCTGGTAAGATGGATATCAAGATCAAGATGCTTCCAGTCTCTCTCGTGAGAAGTAGTATTTAAACATTACTAACAGACATGTCTCTGGGTCCTCCACAGATTACATCATTTTGGACACTTAGGTTTTCCCAGTATTCATATTGCATCATCTTGACACTTACTCTGAGGTCCCAGGCTAATAGAAACTCCATTTACATTATTTAGCAAGCTAACACCTGCACAGGAGAATACAGCACTAAAAGGCATTTCACATATACACTCTAGCAATTAGTCCTTAGTTAAGAGAATAGACAGAATGTCTTCAGCAAGCCTGACCGGAACCTACTTTTTCAATTTCAAAAGACAAATCTGAAAGGCTTGACTTAGTTTTTCTTTACAGCAAGGGGGCAATGTTGTAACAATCTTGAAGTTCACATTTTACAGTGTTTTTCTTTCATTTAAAAACACAAGCCTGTATTTTACATTTATTTATACAGCTGATATAATTATATAGCAAATTCTTTTTGACTAGGCTGGCAACCTTTGCTCATCTCTCCCCAATCGTCACATGAGCTACACATGATACTGTCCACACAAAACTGAGCATTACAAGATGACTGCTCCTTTGACAAGGAAGGTGTTTCCATAAGATAGATACACACTGTCATCCATGAAATTTGTTTTATTTGAGGATACACACTGTCCCAGAACTGAATACCTGTCTAATCTGTGTAAGGCGTTATACAAGCTAATACTCAATGCACATGCCACAGAAGCACGCACAGCATGACATGCTCCAAATAAACATTTCACTGTCATCGTGCAATCACAACCTGTAATGATATATCATTGTCCCACATAAAAATAGACATGAATAACTAAATACAATGGTGTTTATGTAACGTCAGTACATTCATATAACATTGCCACTTCTGGGTATTAGAAAGCAAGCCATATGACTCTACTGATTAATGAGATCTAGATAAACCATAAGTGCCTCGGTGGAAATCTTTCAACTTGTATGACAATCCAACTTTGCTAACTTATTGCATCAAATGTATGTGTGATAAACAATCTGTGAGATGAAAGGGATAGAGGAGAACTCTCACACTGCAAATGGACATAATATAACTGTGGTACCTATCATTCACGCATTACAGTATAAGACACAACAATGCTAGCAGGCAGCATTTGGCAGCTGACAATACATGATATTTTACAGGATGAATGCATCATGGCAAAAATCTCAGTACAATTGTCACATGTGTGGTTATTTGAATGCATTACATCATGTTATTTCTGCAAGGGATATGGTGGCCTATAATTGTGGTAGTACCTTAACAACAGACAGCATGTTGCCTCATTCCCTCATGTCAGAAGATAACACTTCCTACGTATGTTATGTAAGGAACATAAAATCAAATGTCATTATTACTCTGAATAAAAGCATTGCAATATGAAAAATGGTCCTTGTATTTAGTAGGAAGGATCAATAATGATATGTGTACAAGGCAAATATGATTGACAGCAGTGTTAGTGACGTACAGTCATAATAACACTGACACAATGTACTGTGAGCAGTAATGAATGGATTTCAAATAACTACCCAAAATCACAAGCTAAACATCATTGCCCGAATAACAAGCAACACATGACCATGTTTGAGGTACAACTGAAACAGGGCTCAGTTAAATGGATGACATCACCACTGCTTATTAGCTGGATGTTTATATTAAAAAGTGCTTGTAATGCAGAATAGCATTGTACAGCTGCACATCATATATGTTTTTGCAGAGCAGTATGCACTACATGAGGGTGAAAGACACCAGAATCCTTGATGTTGGTGCAAATGTGGACAACCAATCCAAAGGGTCACAAGAAGACCTTCCAGGTATGCAAAAAGCAAATGTCATTGTTATATCTTTATATGCATATATCTAAGATATCTCTCTCTCTCTCTCTATATATATATATATATATATATATATATATATATATATATATATATAAAATCTCTCTCTCTCTCTCTATATATATATATATATATATATATATATATATATATATATATGGGTTCCCTTTATAATTTCAAAATACTGAAATCCCGACTGTCAGTATTTCAAAATTATAATACCGAAGCCTTGAATTTCCAAAACACCAGAAGCGTGAAATTCTAAATAACAAAGTTTGGAGCTTCTGGTGTTGCGGTGTGTGAATGCATAGGTGTAAGTGTAGGTAAGTACATATGAGTGTGTTGGTTAGGGGCTTTAGTGTATGTTAGTGTGTGTTTTGGCTGTGATGTGTGTGTGCAGGGGCTGTAAAATGTGTGTGTTACCTTTGTTTGTGTGATTGTGCAATCTCAGAGTTAGTATATATATAAGTAGGGTGGTGGGGGGTGCAGGGGACTTGCCCCCCTGCTTGTCTGTAGTGTATGATTGTTTGTTTGATTGTGGGGGGTGATTGTGTGTATGTGTAAGTGTGTGGTGTATTTGCACTGTAGGTTCGTGATTTTAAATTTCGCGGTTATGGGGTTTCGGTATTTAAAGGTTTTGGCTATAGAATTTTGAAATACTGAAATTCGGGATTTCAGTATTTCAGGATTCTATAGTGAACACATATATATATATATATATATATATATATATATATATATATATATATATATATATATATATATATATATATATATCTATATATCTATATATATACATATATATATATATATATATATATATACATGTATATATATATATATATATATAAAATATATTTGATTTTGCTTTGGGTTTGTTTGTCTGCACTTATGAAGAGGACTGTTCTCTTTTTCTTGTTTCATTTGCATTTTGCAGTACTTAGCAGACTTCTTTACTTCTCATTCATCATATACAGGAACTTCTGGAATGCAGGCTGCCAGCCCACCTGCACATGGTAAGCACACATTTGTTTATTGTTAGTACTATATATAAGGTAGCTTCAGGTCTATATGACAGTAAAGTTATTATAGCTTTAGCATCTGTTAAGAAGTTTAATATACCTTTATTATAAAGAAATATGTGAACAACTGTATTCTCCGTTTTTCTGTTTGTTGTGTTTATTGTTTGTTATCATAGGTGATCCTGAGAGTGGTAATGTGGAACTCCTACCACATGATGTCAGAGTATCAGTAGCCTCAGATGATGATGGTGAGGAACAGTCACAGTCTGGTAGTGCAGAGGGTCAGTCTGACACTGACGGTGTGACTCCTACATACCTTGTTCATATTTCAGACACAGTCAGTATACCTACATATACCCAGGACACAGACACCTCTGATATAGGATAGGTTGAAATTGGCATAGTTGATCAAGCTAGTGGGTTTACTCTGGTTGCAGAGTTAGTTGTCTCTCCAGTAGTCATCTTGAGGGCATGGAACCACACAGGAGGGTTGGACGGAGTGCTCGGAGGAGGCCTGATTTCCACTCACTTCCTGAAGCTGGTTTGTCATTAGGTGCCACCAGATGTATATATAGGGCCATAGTGGAGACATAGACATACTCCACCCAGGCCTCGGAAGGGATAGTATGATTACTAAATCTTGCACATTCTGCCATGAGTAAGTCCATGAACTGTCTGGGCAACTCCTTAGACAGGATGAACAATGAACTGGATTGGGCAGCTTCTGTGAAGGAATATATGTTGGGGATGGTGGGCATCCATGTGGTTGGAAAACTGCTCCCGCTGTGACATTGCATCCACTGCTCTGTCAGTGATTTCAGTTTCCACACCCAGATGTAGTAAGGTATGGAATTGTGGATTTAGATATTGTTATGATGAGAGCTTGTGTGTAAAATGGTATGGGCATAACTCCAACATGATCTCACAGAGCCGGCTTGTGGGTGACTCTGGATATGCACTAGAATCAAGGCCCATGACACCCACCAAAAATCCACTCACTCAAACTGACCGAGAGTACAACTATGCACTATCACAAACCCAAAGCACCATGCAGTGTGTGCTCTGCTGAAGACATGCTTTTGCTGCCTTTGCTTACATTCAGTTAGCACTCCAGTTTCTAGCCAGTGCTGTGGAAGTAGCAATGCAACTCATGGCAGAGGTGGTTTTCATGATCGGGGAACATGACAGTGAACAGACTACTCTATCATGCATGCCTCACACCTGTCCAAGATTCCAGGGAATAGTGCTAGCACTATATACTTTATCTATTAATACTCGACTGTGTTCAAACAGATACACATACATTGAAAAAAAATAATTAACTTGCCCATACCATTTTACACACAAGCAAATTATCTAAACAATTTTGTTGACTGCTATACATCTATTGTTACTGGCTACTACTGTATACTCTGAAAGATACATGGGTTTCTAACTTGCACACACTCAGCTCTTTGGTGTCAGTCTTGCCCTCCTACACCCACACTGTGTGCAAATGATGATGACTGTGCCCTGCCCTTTGCTCATGTCTTTGTGACTTAGGGTTGGGTATAACTCTGATGAAGACAGTGCATTGCTAGTGCCTGCATATTCTCAAGATTTGATTTATCAAAATGTATTGCAGTGAAAAAGTTGTTGATTTCTTGTTCCTACTTATTTGGGAATGATTACTTCTCTAATTGTTGAACCACATAATATTTCAGTTTGAATTGTCATTATAGCAGTGGAAGCATTAGGTACTTCAGTCCTGCTTCTAATGGTATAGGTAACCTATTCCATGTTGTACAGACTGTGGTCAACTGAAATCCTCGATGTACACTATTGTTTCTAATACATAACATTTTTGTTGCAAGCATCTTACAGAGGAGATATTACTGACATAACTTTACACCTCTGACAAATGTTCTGCTTAGGAATATATACATATTTTTTTATGAGCGTAATCGGCTATATATATGTTTTTCTTTACAGCTTCCACATTTACCTTGTCCTTACTACAGGTAACAACTGTGTCCTTGGGGTTGTCCCTGTCTACTGCTATCAGAACACATGCATGGTTAAGTCAAGGTTATGGAGTCAGACAGGCAAATATTTCCCTATTTATATGTGCAAGGGATCCTAGGCCTTGAGTTAGGTAGTGAGTGTGTGTGCTGTCCTTTGCTTATTTGCCTGAGTCAGGGCATAATTTGCACTCCTCCTTCTGGCAGCACCATTGACAGCTGGCGGTTCTCCCTCAAACTCCTCATCTGTATCTGCTGTTGCTGCTGCTGGCCCTGCTTGTGGTCCTTGCAACTGTGGTCCTGTCCCTTGCTATCCTTATTAAAGCTGTTTCCTAAGAAATATATTGTGTATCATGACGCAGACTGTAAGCATTTTGGCACAAGTGCCTGAAATGTACTGTAGTGCACCTCCTAATGTCTCTAGACACTGGGAGCTCGATTTAAGCAAACCAAACACACATTCTATGATATTCCTTGTTTATGCATGGGTTTCACTGTATTCTTGCTCAGTGAGGTTGTGTGGATTTCATGAGCCAGGGCTCCAGTGCATAATCTGCATACCCCACTAGATGCCCTTGAGGAATGTCACCCCTTGTAAACCTGGTGTACAGCTTGCAAGAGTGCCATATGTGTTAATAATGGAAACTGCCTGAGTTACCTGCACAGACACTGTAGATGATCCCTTGGGCATTGCAGACAACCTGACACTTTATAGAGTGGAAACATTTTCTGTTGATGTACCTCTTTCCCTGTTCCCCAGGTGGGTTTTTTACTTCTTTTGTGTGCAATATATGGCCCCTAACACAACAGGGAAGTGAGCTATTGCATAAAATCCCTGCATGGTTCTTGCTCTATCCTGTGGGGATAATGGTATACAGATATGCTCCCTTGCATATATTAGCATTTGCATTTTAAAACTGTAATATTCTGGAGGCTTATACCTGTGACACCCCTATTATATCATCTGTGGGTCTTTGAAAAGTACCAGTAGCTAGTATACATAATGCTAAACATGCGTTTGTTTCTAGAGGGATGAGTTCACCATGATTTACTAGAGGTCTGAAGTGGGGGCAGCAAAAGTTGCATATTTCCTCAATTGTTTCCATGTCCACCCTGAATCTCTCAACAATTTCTGTTTCATGCAGTCCATGATAACTAAAACGGGGTCTAACACCCTTCTTCTTCTTCTTGCCTGAGGTCTGTCAGCAGCAATAGCATTCTGATTTAAAGCTTGTTGCACATGGTAACATAATAAAAGTAGCAGCAGCAATCCCTAACATGTTTTTTTCTAATTGTAATCATGCTTGTATTCCAAACAGTTTTGCTGTACAAGACAAAAGCCTACTCTGAATGTACATGATTGCTTTATAGCTTCCTGAATATCTCTGGCATGTTGGATTTGTTCATTAGCACGTACTATGGCTCTTTATGCTTTCTTTACCGCATTCTGTATTTCCCATTTTTTAGTGGCTCTACACGTCATGCAGAGTGATGTGTAGAGCCATTTAATCAGCACCAGATAGCACACTATCATGTTGGTGGTGCAACGTGGCTCCAACATGATTGCTGCACCTCATGTAGCTGTTAACCAGTCTGGCACTTCATTTCAAATCTGTTGGAAATTATTTTCAACACTCAGTGAAAATGCCTTCATCTAGCAGATATAAAAGCTTAAGGTCAGGTACTAGCTTGAGTATAGAAAGACATGTGATAGTACTAGAATGACAATTCAGAGGGAGAACTATGTCACATACGTACTTGTGTAGGAGAATCCAGATAAAATGCATCTGCTCATATATGAGACCAAGAAAAGAGAAATGAGGAAAGGAATCTATGCATCACAGTCACCTTCATCTTGAATGATCTAATCCAGTGAGGAAGGATGGGACAAAGACCATATGGTTGCTAGAGTACATAACTTAGTGAATGGAGCTGAGAATCACTAATATCATTCACTGTAAAGGCAGTAGAACAGTAATAATGTCAAAATAAGGTCTTCCATTTTTTTTTTCTTATACACATATATGAGAAGAGGGGCTGGAAATAAAGAAAAGGCCACAGAAGGCTTTGGGTATACAAAATTACAGAAGGAAATGATGGGATATGTCCTGGATGAAACACCAGCATGGGACTAGGTAGGGTAGAGCTGAAGATAAATGACGGAGAAAAGGAGAGGGGGATCCAAGTTAAAAACTTAGCATGGATGATTCAAAGCTGACATCAGTGTATAGCAGGGCATATAGATTATGGGCAGATATAAGGGAGCTTCAAAATGACTGCTGCAGCATCTGAGTATACTTGATAACCAAAACCGCTTTTCCATAAGCATCTCAGTATGCTCAAATGTAAACAGTTAACTTGCACTTTATTTATAGAAGCGAGTTAAGGTTTCCACCGTCTGTAATGGCTGTTTTTTCATCTTGCATTCTAGATTTCCTTAACTATTTTTGCTGGCATCTTTAGTTCAAAATCTGTTTCATTTATATTCTATTTATTGGTTCTTCGCCAAAAAACTCATTGTTCTTATATCTCAACAAAGTGATTTAGTTGTCATTGCAGTTTCTTTCATGACTTATTTATGATCGGAATAATAGCTGCTTTTCAGCACTAAATGCTATAATTATGAAGTTCACTCTCTGACATTACTAGGACAATATCTGGAAGTAAACAATGTTATCTTCTTTCTACACCTGGCAATGGTTAAAATGCAAGAGTAGTTTTTTTCTTTGAAAAGATTTACAACATTCCCATTTAAAAAATGCACATGTAACATCAAATGAGCCAAATGTTTTACTGAATGAAATGTGAAGTGGAAAATTGTAATGCAGTTAATGTGGTTTAACTTTCCTTAGCAGACTTTGTGTTAGCAGTCAGACAAAGTGGACTGAGGATAAGCCATGGAGTATAGCTTGATAAGAAGACTATAACTGTTGAATTATTTTTGCTTATGTGATGAGAACTTCTGGAAGTCTGGCCCAAATGTGAGAGATAGAGGATGGTCCATGGTTGCTGAATTATGGAGGAAGATTAAATCCTATACGCTGTGGACTTGTTACTTTAAGTATCATGATGAAGAGGTGATGAAAGTTTTACTGAACAATATGTTACAACAACAAGCCCTGTAACCCAGATGACAAGTCCCACTCATGTTAACAGTTTCCTTCCCTATACCAAATACATGTGGGTAGGTAAATGTGTGTAGTGTGCATCTGTTTTTTTTTTTTTTTCACCTATGTGGTACTACTGTCTGTCTTATTCCTGTTGTTTGACAGGATAACATGTATTAAGAAGAGAAATACAGGTAGAGAGAGGGAGGGATAGAAAGACAGATAGATAGATAGATAGATAGATAGATAGATAGATAGATAGATAGATAGATAGATAGATAGATAGATAGATAGAAAAATAAAGAAATGGATGTGTGTAGCTTGGTAGCTTGGCTCAAGAAGAAATGGCTCATTAGTTTAATCTCTGTCCCCACTGACTGAGCAATCTGCCTATAATTCAGCTAGAAACTAAAGAGTTGGCAGCAGAAAATCTAAGGCAAATGACAGGAATGTCAATTCAAACAAAAAAGATGTATTACTTGCTGAATTTTAGGGAAGTGAATTCAGAAGAAAGGCTGATACTGCTGTTTGTACATCTTTCTGTGAATGTCTGTAACATGGAGGTTCCCCATTCTAGTGTGTGGCATACTCAGAAACCATTTACTAGCATGCAAGGGCAAATTGCCACTACTTTGCAGGAGAACAAACCAACAAATGTAAAAGTGACAACTGAAGAATCAGACAGCTGACAAGAGGAAAGTACATATGTTATAGATGAAACTGGGTGATTTAGAAAACAGAAAATTGGGGTACAATGTGCTAATCAGTGGTATACCTGAAAGTATCATTAATAGGGAAATACTGAAGGTTATGGAAAGTATGATCAGAGAGGGGGTGACATTTCCATCTATGTTTGCTTTTAAATAGAAAGTATCCCCATTGTTGTCAGAAGGAGGAAATCAAAATCAGATAGTCCTAGCTATGTGCTTATGACCTTCAACTCCCTCTATGCAAGTGACTGGATTATTCAATACAGCAGAAAACACAGAAGGCTTCTTTGGCAGCAAAATCTCATTAAACATGTGGAGGCCTTTTCTGCAGACTTATAACATCACAAGGAAGGAGACTTTCTGAAGAGGAAACCAATTGTGCAAGGCTTCCTCACCCTGGCCATTTACCCAACTAGATTAAAGGTAACAGCATGGAACAAAGTGAGGAGGTTCACAGATACTGCAGATGCATGGCAGTTTTGCAAACAAGAGAAGGAAAAAAAGAGATAAAATCTCAGAGAGGATTGGAAGATATTATTACATTCAAGGAAATGGAATAGCAAGCAAGTCCAGAAGACTGGAGAATGCAAGCTATCCCTAGTCAGTGAGTAAAAAGGCACGGCAAGATAGAGATGCTACAGATAACAAGGTGAGAAACTATCTGGAAAAAAAGCCTAGAGAATACAAACCTTGACAGGAATTACAAATACACCAAGCAGAATATTTAGAGGCAACACAAGTGCTGAGAGGAACAAAGTAACAGCCATTGGCAGTAATACAGAACAGATGGAAACTCAACCATATGTGACAGTAAAGGACGCATCTCCAAGTAAAACTATAGAAGAAACCACAATAAGCAGCATGGGTACAGAACAGGGTGTGAGTCAACATGATAACCAGCACTAGGGAGAAGAAAGGAGATCTAATTCTGATATAGAAGATGAGGACTGCTTTCATGCTGGGGTGGACTTTAAAAACTTGATCATGGGGTTGCATCACCAATTTACAGCTATGTCAACGCTTCCCTGAAGAACAAAGAGAATATTTGATAGTAACTGTGAAATCGGAACTGGTTTATCAGCATTGGTTGACACAATATACACATAACAACTAGGGTTCCTGGACTATATACAGGCACTAGGGCCAAATTCACAAAAGTGTAATGAACAACACTGCACAGCATATGTGCAGTTCAGAAAACTCAGCTACATGAAGCCCCCTAGCTGAAATATCATGGTCAGCTGTGCTACATTCTAATAACTGTATAATTAAGTGCTATGTGTGCTAATGAGGCAAAAAAGGCAGCATGATTAAGAAACAATCAAATGATACATAACTTTGTACACTGTCTTATGCTCATGTTCAAGCACAGTAAGCTAGCATATGATGTTAGACGTTGCCACAGATATTGTAAATATGTATTTGCAAAAGGCTGTTATTGCAGCCACTCTAGCAGATGGTGATGGTGGCACTGGGTTATGTGACAATGCTTATCATTTTTTACTATCTTTGACATCGACATTATGGACAGGTACTGTGTGGTCAGGGAACCCATGCAGGAAATAATGGACATGAGCTGACCTCATCTACAGCCCTTTGAGGATCAATGAGTGCCAGTCCAAGTGGATAACATGGTATGTGACTTTACATCTATTAGCTCCAGAGACCTTTAAATAACCTACCAGGGACACAGTAGAGGTATCTTAGGCATCTGCATTCAGAATACTCAACCAGTTCCTTGATGCCATGCTGAAGAATGTGGGGGGCCCTATTTGTTTTCCACGTAGTCCACAGGAGAGAGCAAACACCATATAGCTCATTTCCCTAAATTTCTAGGAGCTATAGATTTTACCCACATTGAAATAACTCCCCTACCTGGTGAACTGGGAAGGAAATATATGAACGTCAAAGGGTATCACTGCATCAACTGCCTGGTGGTTTGTAATGAATAGGGTATCCATCTACAATTAGTAAGTGGGCCACCCAGACATTTTCTTGACTCACACATATGGCACATCTGTGACCTTTATCAACAGTTTGCAACTGATGACTTCTCACAGGGCCATCTTGTGGATGATTCTAGATATGCAGCAGAACCCTGGCCATGACATCCATCAGAAATCCACACAATCAAACCAATCAACAGTACAACTATGCATATCACAAACAAGAAACATCACTGAGAGTGTGTTCTGCTAAAGTCATGCTTTCACTGTCTGGATACATCTAGTGCTGTCCTGTAATACAACTCCACCACATTTTCAAAAATATGAACTGTGTGCTCTGTTACATAATATGACACTGAGGAAGCAGTTACAGCAGAATG
Source organism: Protopterus annectens (assembly GCF_019279795.1). Lineage (NCBI taxonomy): Eukaryota > Metazoa > Chordata > Ceratodontiformes > Protopteridae > Protopterus > Protopterus annectens. Next base: position 1,450,493,284 of record NC_056743.1, read on the forward strand.
GCCCCTTGGAGGCAATGCAATTCTAGCAGACCAGTTAGCAGCAGCTGAAACAGATGAGGAGTCAGAGAAGGAGCCAGCAGCAGTAGAGGCCCACATCAGATGGAAGCACACAAAGTATGCTGTGCCACTAGCAAAAAGGCAGCTGATTGCATATAGTTTTATTACCCAACCTTACAAAAGCAAAACACATACATGCTGTAAAAATAATGTGTACAAAAACACTAGACCCTACTTACGCATGTGTAGTTTGGCCACACTGTGCATGTACAAAGGGAAGGGCAAGATAAAGTTTTTTATCATTTGCACAGGTAGGGAAGAGAGTGCATTAGTGCCATGTCTTTCATCTTTCACAGGGAAGTGTGTGAGTGTGAGTTCTGAGCTGTAGCAAAATAAAAGATGTATTTATGTGTATTGTGAGAATTTGCTTGAGAGGAGGTGCTAATTGTTGAAGAGCCAGGGTCAGTGGGTATGTGTGTGATGTGCCATGGGCTGTGGTGGTTTGTGTGTGTGTGTGTGTGTGTGTGTGTGTGTGTGTGTGTGTGTGTGTGTGTGTGTGTGTGTGTGTGTGTGTGTGTGTGTGTTTGCAGGGACACAGTCTCAGCACATTGACCAGCACTATGACTTGGCTTATTGTGCAGGTTCAATGCATGCAGAAGGTTCAGCTTAGCATACATACCCCTGCCCAAGAGAACTGGCTCTGCCAGGAGTTTTACTGGCTGTATCATGACCTTGGCTCAAGTTGGTGTCCTATATGACTGAAATTGGCATCCACTTGCAGACATACCAACAAAATTATGACCATGACAATGGTGATGGCCTCTCATGGGTGTAGACACCGGCACCACTGATGTTGCTGTGAAAGTGCTAGCACTACAATGGGTGGGATCATCCTCATCCATATTCATGTTAGTCAATATCTGTATATGTAGCAAATGACCAGCGCTGAAGACAGCCCAGGGAAGACATTGCATACTGCAATGTATGCTTCCATCTATCCAGTGAGCCACGTGTATGTGTCATGCACTCCTGTATGTCAGTGTGCACAACCTCAATCATCCTCACTATCTTGGCTATGGCTCTGGTGGAACAAGAATCTGGGTCCACGATGGCCCAGCACATACATTTTTTGTCAGTTTCTAACACACCAGCCTCAGGGGGAGGGCAGTAACTATACCTCCTGTGATCACCATTATAACCCCAGTCCCAATCCCCCATGTATACCACCTTGCTCATGAGCTCCAGGGGCATATCTCCCATATCTAGAGTGCAAGTGTCAACCTATTGATTTTCACATGATTGAACTTCATAGATAACCACAGATATACAGGATGTATCCTTATTAGTAGCAAGGGATAAAAGTGTCACAGTCCATGTTTCCAACACACACACCCACACACACACACACACACACACACACACACACACACACACACACACACACACACACGCACACACACACACACACACACACACACACACACACACACACACACACACACACACACACACACACACACACACACACACACACACACACACACACACAAACTATGTATCACAGAATTGTACTAGCTCATCCGCACCATCATTGTCAGAGGTAACAGATACTCCAAAATCAGATGAGGGCAGTTACACAGTGCTGGATAAAGGCTCTCCTATGAATACGCCAATGCAAAAATATACGCAGTGTAAGTATGACCCAGCACCACAACTACACATGTAACTTATAGCTCTACAAATATCGAAATATGATTAAAATAAATAACCCTGGCCATACCTCATGCAGATGGACTTGGAACTGGTATCCTTGATCTACCTGTTTACCATAATTCAAATAGATTTAAGGAGCATTATGGTAATGACCTGTTAAGGAAAGCTTACAACTATTGATAATATGAAATAGGAATACATACCTGGGGCATCTGTGGTTCATACTCTCTGTGGCCTTTTCAGATCATCTCTAACATCCAGCACTGCTCTGCACTGTGAATCTCTGTGAAGGTGGTACTGCCTTCCAAAGAGGCCAAGAATTCCTCCATCTCTTTAAGGGATAGTAGGTTAATGGATCACCTCCAGCTGCCTTCCATTCCAGTGCCATAGCCTCTGCTTGATGGGTGGCAGCATGGATTGCATCCATGTACTAGTAATGGACCATGTCATAGTTCCAGCCATGATCACCCATAAAGTTAACATCAGTGATCATATTAGCCCAGGAATGGTCGCAAAAGGGCTGGTCATAAAAGGACTGGTCAGTGTCATAGGTATTGAAGAGCCATCAGCCATGGACTTAGAGGGCCTGTGGTATCATCTCATTTTCTGTTTCCATAAATTTTGGTTTGTGGGGGAGATAAAAATGGGACTTCAGAACCTGCAGTTTGTTTAGCTCTTGTTTCTTTTGTGGGGGGGGGGGGGTGGACTTGTTCTGTTGGCATGGAAACATGAGAATTAATAACCTTGTTGTCACATGACCATGAATTCAGTACAATGCTCCTATATTTCTACATATAACAATGAACATTACTCATAATATATTTTGCAATGCCATGGAAAAATGATTATGAAAATTATCAACAAGGACATAGGACATCAGACACTGAATTTATTCCAGTTTGGCTTTGTTAAGTTCATGCTCTCTGAATCTGGTGGACTTCTTAGAAGAGGTCACTAAGGCGATGGATGAGAGAAAAACTGTGTATACTGCCTACCTAGATCTGGCTAAGGCATTTGATACAATACCCTACTTGGGCATTGTCAATAAACTTACAGAAATAGGTATAAACCCCTTTATAATGTGCTGGATAACTAGCTGGCTCACTGATAGGACTCAGAAGGTTAGAATCAGTGAGCGCACCTCCACAAAAAAGACAATCACCAGTGGAGTCTCTCAGGGTTCTGTGTTAAGCCCATTCCTGTTTGGCTTCTACTTCTCGGATGTCAAAGCCAATGTCAAATGCAGATGATTGCAATCTGAAAGCAGTCACTGAATCCCCTCAAGATGAGAACACCTTACAGGAAGGTATAATACAGACAAAGGTTTGATGCTACAGCTATGGCTTAAAACTCAATACCAAGAAATGCATTACAATACTCTTTGGGAAGTCTGCCACCATGGTAACTACATCATCAATAAGACATCCTTAAAAATTCATTCACTAGTCAGGATTCTGGGTACTCATGTAAATAGTAACCTAGCCAAAGACCAACATGTGTCCAAGTTAGTATGAAAATCCTTCTATGTTACTCAACTTATAGGCAAGGGCATAGCATCTATGTCCAGAAAAGTCATCATACCACTGCACTTGGCCCCCATCTGGCCCATCTTAGATTATAATATCCCCTTTGGCATGTACCTGACCAAACACATGCAGTCTGGTTCCTCTGTCTCTGATGGACAGAGACAGTCAGTAAATCACCCCCTATAAATCAAATTTGTTGGTAACATTTGGGTTGCATGGCTAGGCTTTTAAGGGCCCTAGTGGTCACTAGCTTACTATACACCTTTAAACCTATGAGCCTAAGGGTGTGTCAACCATCAAACTTAGACGCTGAGTGCAGTTTATCTACTGCTTCCAGTATACTTGCAGTGTACCTCCCAACACAGCGTTAGCAAACACATCATAAAAGTACTGACAAAGTGACATTCCTCACAGTCATTAGGGTCTATGAGCATTCAATGATAACATTATACAACTGAGTTAGCTGTGTAAGAAGTAGCACTTGCATTATATATGCAGGATTAGGATATGTGACTCACAATGAAAAATCTTTTCAGAAAATCTGTTCTCAGGATTCAAACCCATTTCAGAGTTCTTCCATTGTGCAATGAGGCTTTGGATTTCTGATTGCACTTATGTCATGTAGATTACCCACCCCCCCACCATGATAATTATACTAATTATGGCTCAACTCATTGTTGTTTCTGAAGCACTCAGTCTGAGTGATGAGCAAACCTGATAAACACTGTGAACATTATTGCATAATGCCATGCAAGTGCTTGAGCCTCTGCAGTGCACATAACAGATTAGGAATTGTCATGACATAATTAACCATCAGATGATGTCACTGCTGAGCAAGTATTCTCAGCAATGAACAGAAGGATGGTATACTGCCATGCTTCACACCTTAAATTGCCTTTATTTTATTATTTTGTCATTAGTCTTACAAATGAGGTGCCAGAAGGTGTGCAGAGGATGAAATATGTGAGAATCCATTTGATTGCCAGTTCCTTGTCATTTTTCCTGAGATATTTGAAAGTGAAGCTATTATGGTTGGAGAAGATGAGGAAAGTGCTCCTTTTAGAGTACAGAGGTGGTTTGAGGAGGAAAAGTCCAACATTTTTCTGGACATTCTCCATAGATTGCACACATTGAGTTTCCTGCAGAAGGACTATACTGAGTCATAGCATAAGGTTGATGCCTGGCATAGTTTGACCAAGGCTGTCACCATTGCAGCTGGCATCCCATACACAGGAGAACTGTGTTATCTGATATCTAAACAATCCTTTCTTGGTTTGTGACTTACTGTGGAGTTGATTGGTAAGAGAAGTTTTATTTGAATTTATATTGTATTTGTTATCATTGTTTTACACTGTTTGTAGGTAGGAAGGGACTGCTTGTTAACAAGATTTACTTTGATTCATATTTTGTTGTTTTACCTTTAATTTTACTGTTGGTTATTAAAAAAGGATAGGTTTTAGACAAGCAAGCTCTAGCCACCCCAAGTGGCCTAGACAGCTATACATTTACACAGGAAAATCCTGAGCATATCTAAACACTCCTTTCTTGTTTTGTGACTTACTGAGGAGTTAATTGGTAAGAGAAGTTTTATTTGAATTTATATTGTATTTGTTATTACTGTTTTTCATTGTTTGTAGGTAGGACTTCTAATGCCTTTAATACCTTTTTCAAACTCTTGCCAGTCAGTTATCAACTTAGAACTTAACTTTATCCAAATCTAGCACTATCCTGCCCCCTCCATTTCTCTTCCAACCAGTCCCAACAACATATATTCTTATCCTTCTACTAAAACTAAAACCATGCTCTCCTTTAGCAGACCAACTACCCACTGAATATCTACAAAAGGCAGCCAAATCCATCGCCTATCCCATTTCCATTCTCTTCAATAGAACCATCAGTGAAGGACATATCCCTAAAATCTGGAAAGTCTCCCAAATTATCCCCCTTCATAAGGGGGGGAACTCAACTGAATTCTTTAATTACCGTCCCATAGCCCTACTTTCTCCCTTAGCAAAGATCATGGAAAAATGCATCTACAAGCAATTTCTAGACCAACTAATCCAAAATAATTTACCTTCCAGCTGCCAACATGGTTTCAGACCTTCCCACAGCACTACTACTGCCCTCCTTTCCTTTACTGACTGTATTAACAAAAACCATAACCTCAACATGATTTCCTCTGCACTGTTTATAGATCTGTCTAAGGCATTCGATATGGTAAATCACCAGATACTTATAAATATCCTCAAATCCCTGTCACTAGAGGCACTAGTTATAAAATGGTTCCAGTCCTACTTAGATAACAGACAACAGGCTGTACTTTGGCACAACACTCTATCTACCCACCTGCCCATTAACCTTGGTGTCCCTCAAGGGTCCATACTAGGACCTCTCCTGTTTTCTATATTTATCAATGACCTTCACCTAGTAATCCCCCAAGCTACATGCATATAATATGCAGATGATTCCACGCTGATATGCTCAGCCACATCAATATCTGAACTTCACTCCCTTACCCAAAAGGTGTTTAACACAGTTGAACTATGGTTTACTCAATGCTGTCTCCTTCAGAACCCCAAACAACTAAACTCCTCCTTTTTACTCCTACTTGTAAGTCCCCCCAATAGATTTCACAGTTACATCCAGTAATGGTACTCTCATATCCCCAGATCATACTACCAAACTACTAGGTATCACCATAGAGAACAACCTTAACTTCGACACCCACATCAACAACACTATAAAAACTGCTAATAGAAAACTAGGCTCTCTCTACAGGATCAAACCCTTCCTCTCTCCTGAAGCTAGAATAGCTATTGCTCATACCCACCTAATCTCAACTCTCCTCTATGCCTCACCTATATATACTACTCTATCCAAAAACAACCTTAATAAAATGGAAAACTCCTACAATAACATAGCCAGATTTGCTACAGGCAACCCATTCAGAACCCACCACTGTTACAATCTAAAACAGCTAGGATGGCTTGAATTACAAAATCAGCTTAAATTCCACCAACTTACCAGTGTCCATAAAACCCTTTACCAACCAACAAATACCCCTATTCGATCTACCCTCATCACCCCCTACAACAATCTGAAGACCATACAATCGTCACATAAACTTCTTGTCAATGTTTGCAAATCAAACAACAGGGCTGGAGACTCCCTCTTCTCTAATACTGTTGGAAAGTCCTGGAACCTTCTCCCCAGTGAACTTTCCTCACTTCCCTCTATATCACTTTTTAAAATCAAATTGAAACTTTATCTCAAAACACACTGGTTGTGCCCCTGTACTGAACCTGACTGATGAACTAGCTCTTCTTACTAGGTTCAGCCTGCCCGCCTCTTCTCAGTAATCTAGCCCATTTTCTTAAGAACAACTAACCTTCTACTTGTTGATACTATTACTTACATCATCTTGAATTTTATTAACGTAAATACTTTTGTACTAATAAAGTGTATATAATCAGCTGCCTTCGTTTCTATATACTATGTATTAAAACTGCATTTGAATTATACTACTTATACCTGCTTATTTTGCTCTATGTTATGAACTTCTAACCTCTTTGATCAGTCTCACTAATGTACCTGCATTGTGCCTTGTTTACATTGATTTTGTATATATGATTTTGTTATTGTTTTCATCGGAGCTTATCTCCCCAGGCCTCTACTGAAAATGGACATGTAACCAGTTAGACTAGCCCGGTCAACAAATGTAAAATAAATGTAAAATAAATAAAATAAATAGGAATACTGGAAAGTATTAATACGCAACCAAACACCCTAATACTGGGTGATTTCAACTACCCTGCCATTAACTGGGAAAACTACTCGTGCACCAACACCTTTGCCCAACGGTTCTTGGAATTCATAAATTTCAATGCCCTGGATCAACTAATCCATAGTCCCACCAGTGGCTCCAATATACTATACCTGGTCATTACCAACATGGGAAATGAATGGTCCACATCTACGGTCACCCGCTCGTTGGTTAAGTCAGACCATAAGCTAATCACCCTTAACATCCACATCCCACCCCCACCTCCCAGTAAGGAAACCTCCATAAAAAACTTCTCCAAGACCAGCTTCATGCTACTCAAGTCAGAAGTTACAAACTTCATGACACCCATGCAGACAGGAACTGAAATTTCGACTGCTGAGTCCTACATTAAGGCACTGTACGAGCACATCCACTCATGCATGAATCATGCCACCCCAAATAGAACCAAGATGCTCTCCTCCAAAAAAGGAAGCCAATCTGGTGGTCCCCTGCCATAAACAAACTTTACAACAAAAGGAAAAAAACTGTTGCAGCAAAGAGGAAAATCCCAGTATGCAAAAAACTCCCTTACGAGCCTCGGTAAGAAGTTGAGATCCCTCATAAAATCCTCCAAAGCTAGTTACGAAAATAAAATTGCCAAAGATTCCAAAGACAACTGCAAGGCATTCTATAACTATGTCAAGAATCTAAATGGCAATGTTCAGATCTGCTCTGAGCTACAACAGATCGGCATTAAATATACTGATCCCAAGGATATTGCCAATATCCTGGCATATCAATTCAGTGCCAACTTCACCCCCCTCTCACCCCCTAAATGTCCCATCTCAATACGGGAAGATTGCCAAATTCTGGTAATAACGGCCACACAGGTAAAAAATGTACTCTCCAAAGCTAAGAATGCAGCATCCATGGGACCAGATGACATCCCGGGCTATGTACTACATGAACTACAAAATGAACTAGCACCTCACCTAAGTGTCATGTTTAATCATACCCTCACCTCAGGCTTCATGCCCACTGAGTGGGATCCATCTTGGATCCTGGAAACTACCACCCCATACAGTCTGATGAGCCTGATCTGCAAGGCAATGGAATGTATTATCATGGAACTTATAAACAAAGACATTGGCAACCTTAAAACACTGGACCCCACCCAGTTTGTGTTTGTGAAGGGCTGATCTTGTTTCCTGAACCTTATTGAATTCTTACAATCAGTCTCCAGAGCCGTGGACGAGGGTAAGGCAGTCCACACAGCCTATCTGGACCTCGCCAAGGCCTTTGACATGATTCCCCCCTCTGGAATCATAGATAAACTTACTAAGCTGGGCATTAATCCCTACGTCACTCAATGGGTTGCCAACTGGCTTACTGACAGAACCCACACTGAAAAAGTAGCTGATTCCAAATCCAGCTCCAGACAAGTGACAAGTGGAGTACCTCAGGGTTCAGTCCTGGGACCTCTCTTGTTTGGCATCTACTTCTCTGAAGTACAGGCCAACACTAAGGGACTCTGGCTAACAAAGTTCGCAGATGACTGCAAACTGGGAGCCATTATTGAATCCCCAAATGATGTGGATACTCTACAAAAGGGCCATACAGAAATGGATGCTTAGTGCCAGAGCCATGGGATCAAGCTTAATGTCAAGAAATGTATAGTTATCCCCTTTGGGAAAAAACACGTACCTATGAATTATTACATAGGTGGCAGTACACTAAACACCAAAAGTGTGATAAGAGACTTAGGGACACAGGTAGACAGTGGTCTCACCTTCAATAACCACATCGTCACAACAGATGGGAAATCCTTCTATGTGGCACACCTCATCACTAAGGGCTTTTCATCCAGAAAAAAGGAGGTCATTGTCCTACTGTACTCATCCCTCATTAGACCCATTATAGAATACAACGCCCCATTTGGTATTTACCTCTCAAGACATCTGCAACAATTGGAAAGGCCGCAGAAATATCTCACAAAAAAAATCACAGGCCTAAACAGATGCCCTATGCTGACCTCCTTAAAAAACTCCAGCTATATTCTGTCACATATCATCTACTCCGAGGTGATCTCTGCTTAACATACAAGGCCATGTCAAACCCAGAGCTGTTGAACATGCTACACTTATAGAAATCCCAATCCCTCAGAGCCACACGCTCCAGGGATCTAAATGTTGTCATCACAATAAACAAAACATGCTGGAGGGATAGGTTCCTGACCCAGAGACTCCCCAGACTCTGGAATAGACTGCCCATACATGTCAAGCAGAGCGCCTCTTTGGCCCTCTTCAAAAGGAACCTTGATGATTGGATGGGAGAAAGGAAATTCAGCCCGGGGATCATGTCAGTCGCCCTGCTAGACAGGGGTCCAGGGAAGTAAATAGTGTGGGAAGAAATAGCCAAGGAATTGTTATGGCTAGGCTTGTATAGGCCCTAGGGCTGATAGCCTAGTACCAACCTATGAACCTATAAAGGACTGCTTGTTAACAAGATTTACTTTGATTCATATTTTGTTGTTTTACCTTTAATTTCACTGTTGGTTGTTAGAAAGGGATAGGTTTTAGACAGGAAAGCTCTAGCCACCCCAAGGGGCCTAGACAGCTATAAATTTGCACATACTGCAGAGAGGAAAATGCTAAGCATATCTGAAGAATACCATCTTGGTTTGTGATTTATTTATCTTTATTGTCAAAAAGAAGTACTACTGTGAGTCATAGTGAACAGAAGCGACTTCGCGCATGACCTAAAGGAATTACAACTTTTGCCTGACTTGTAGAACTTGTATAGTCAGAACAACATACTGTACTTTATTTAGTTGTATATTGCTGTGTGGAGTCTGTGAACTAACCCAGTAATCAAGGAGCCTCAATCCTCACCACTAACACCAGTGAGGGGCGTCCACATAGGGAAGGATAACAAGTACACATACAGTAAAGTACAATTTCTCTTAAGAGCACACAGAGATCACAGTCAGTCTGGAGCTGGTTTCTCCCTGACTCTCCAGATCCCCAATAAGACTCCCAATTGGCACAGCTATAGGGTACAGGTCTCAGTCTAGTGGTCAAGCTAAAACCACCAGCACCTTCTCTGTCCAACCAGTGCTTCGTGTCCCAGCCCAAGTAGCACACACACACACACACACACACACACACACACACACACACACACACACACACACACACACACACACACACACACACACACACACTTTGAGAAATGAGTTATATACAAACATACAGACACTCCTGTGGAAGTCTGGGACAGGTTCTACCACTATGCCCCCTTCTCTGCCCAGGCTATAAGATAGAAATCACTGCCACCAACCACTAATATCAGCTACTAATAAGGCCCTTACCAAATGATGTCCAATTTTACTGTGCAATATTATTATTATCCAATTAGTAAGTATGATGAACAGCAAGGCTTATTGGAGTGGCATGGACAGTATCAGTATATACATGCAATGTACTCTAGAGCTTAAATTATTTCTACACAAAACAGTCATAGTTTAAAGGTTTAAAATATTTAATAATAAATAATAAAAACTCAAGACAAATCTCACTTCAACACAGTGCTAGTCAAGACTTGAGGCATCACAGGAAATGCTTAAAATAATACTGTAGAATAGTCTGACATAAATATAGAAAGCAGCTAGTCTAATCTTACTATTGTTCTAAATGTCTTACATACGTACAGAGCAAAGGGAGAGTACTGGTGAGTAGATGTCTTTAGGTTCAGACAAAATCCAAAATGCCCTGATTCTCTCTCTCTCTGAGAAAGTCTTAAATTGATTATACATCACTGCTGACTCATTTTAGATTACATTATTCTTAACAGTTCTGATTTAGCTTCCCAGGCTAACAACAACTCAATATTTACCTTTCTTTGTGTAATGTGCACCTGCAGTAGGCCACAGCAATAAAAGACGTTATACATGTAAAATCTAGCAATTAACTCTGGTCTCAAACTAAAGAAAGAATTTGCTGGTCTAGACATCACAGCTCCGAGTCTGAGATCAAACAGTCTTACAATGCTTGACTTAACAGCTTTCTTCCAGCATAGTGCGCTGTAGTTGCATTTGCTGAAGCTCAGTACAACATATAGTTTAATCATAACATATAGTTCTCTTTTACATTTGTAAAATATGCCTGCAGATTATATTGATATTTACAAATCACATAGAACTATTTGCAAGATTCTATCTGGCTGTGCTGGCAGCCTTTCAGTTTTTCACATGCTGGTGTGATTTTTTTGTCATAGAAGTTGATTTAAGTTCTCTTTGAATTCTCTGGTTACTGATTTTGATCTTTTCTTTTGTAAGATTGTATTCATTTGAAGCTGAAGTCTAGAGGAAGCATCATTAAGACATGAAAGCACTTACTTTGAATAAATAATTTCCGCACAGCTGTGTTTGCACCTTCCTTGTTGCTTTTTTGGACTGTTAGTAGGGAACTGACAGCCCTCTTAGATAGTATAGCTTGTACTGGGGTTAGGACATATTTTTCACAAATCACCTATAGAAAGGATAGTCAGGTCACTGTGAATGAAAAGATTTTTTGGGTAAATACGTACATGGAAAAAAATGTCCTGTTTTAAAAAATGGAAATGTGTAGGGTATCCAATTCTTGTTCTGGGCACATATGTTTAGACAGGATGGTGTGCGTTTATCTAGTTTTTTGCAGCAGATATTTTGCAATATTTGACAAACACTAGGCAGGATTTTTGCCATGTTGAAAATTTAACAGCCCACAGATAGCAGCATTTGATGCCTCTCTGATGGTTGTTAATGCTAGGAGCATTAATAATAAAGATTGATATTGTTATTGTTCATGAAACATGGTTAAAGAACAATGACTGGAAACCAGTTCTGTCAGGGTATAAATGTATTTACTGTAACATATATTCTAATTAAAAATCAGGTGGAGGTGTTATGATAGGGATTAAAAATAGCTATGAGACCTGTGATTATTACATGTTCAATGATAACATCAAAACTATAAACTGTGTAACTGCGACAATAAAGACAACCCTGGAACATATAACAATTCTTAGAATGTATAGACTGTGAAGACTGGTAGAGATGGGTGAAGGCTGCCAGCCTAGCCAGAGAGAATTTTATAGGTAATTCTGTAATTTGTAAATAAATGTTGAAATGCAGGCTTGTTTTCTTAAATGTAAAGAAATACTTTTATATGTGGAACTGGAAATAAATGTGACAGCAGTGCACTCTACTGACCAAAGTAAAGCATGTGGTGATCCTTTGAAGTAGGCAGTGGTGCCGAAAAGTCTAGATGAAGACGTTCTTTCTATTGTTTTAACCAAGAGTTAAATTGCTAGATTTAAACATGCAAATATGTTTTATTACTCTATTCCTGACCAGCTGCAAGATAACAAAAGGGAGATGTTAAAAATGTAAATGTAGTTAATGTGTAGCCTGGGAACTCCGGGAAGGGGGAAAGAATGATATAATGTTTATCAGAACTGCAGTTTCAATTTAAGCTTTGAGAACCAGAGATTATTAAGCATTTTTGTCTTGATCATCCAAATCAGCACTCTGCCTTGATCTATAGAAGTAAGCTATTTTAGAAGTGTGCTTTCTTTTAGAAATAGCTAAAATTAGAAAGTTTAGACTGTGATTTTCTGTGATGTCAGAACTGTACTACTGTGTTATCTTAAGTATTTCTGTGTGATCTCTGAACTCTTAACTAGCACTGACTGTGTAGTATAAAGTATTGTCTTCTGGTTTTAATTATTTATTATTAAATATTTTAAAACCTTTTAACTGTGGCTGGTTTGTGTAGAGATAATTTAAGCTCTAGAGTACATTATATATGTATAGTATTGACTGTACAAAGCCACTTTAATAAGCTTTGACTGTTTAGTCACATCTACCAATTGGATAATAATATTGCACAGTCATAATTGGACACCCTTTTAAGGGTCTTTGGGTAGCTGATAATATTAGTGGGTGGTGGCCAGTGGAACTACTGTATAGTCTGGATGAAAGGGGCACAGCTGGAGAAACTGTGCCAGCCTTCCCCAGGAGTTTCTGTATGGTTGTATAACCTCTTCTCAAAGTGTGTGTGTGTGTGTGTGTGTGTGTGTGTGTGTGTGTGTGTGTGTGTGTGTGTGTGTGTGTGTGTGTATGTGTGTGTGTGTGTGTGTTGGGCAGGGACATGAAGCACTGGTTGGACAGAGAGGGTGCTAGAGGTTTTAGCTTGCCCACTAGGCTGAGATCTGGACCTACCCTAGAGCTGTGCCAGTGGGGAGTCTTATTGGAGATCTGGAGAGCAAGGGAGTGTCCATCCCCAGACTGACTGTGATCTATGTGTGCTCTTAAGGGAAATTGCACTTTAGTGTGTGCATTTGTTATCCTTTCCTAGTACTGAGGCTCCTTGATTGCTGGGCCAGGGCATGGGCATCACATATTAATTGTGGCAGTGTTTGGGATATCATCGCATAATAATTGGTGGCAGTGGTTGGGATATCCTCACATATTAATTGTTTGGCAGCGATGGGATATCCACATCACATATTAATTAGTTGGCAAATACTAATTGGCTTGTAGTGGTGTGGGTAGACTGAATCCTGTAGCTTGTATACAGTGAGCTTTGAAGATGTTTTGTACTCTAAAACAGCCATGCAGTGTTCAGATCACAATTGTTTTATTTTTTTTTGTTAGCTTAGTTAGTCAGGATGAGCAGGCAGCATGTCAGCAGAGGAGTATGGAAAGCTGACAAAGAGCAAGCTGGCAGAGATGTGCCAGGCTATGGGGACTGGTGCATGGGAACCTGACTAAGGCAGACCTGATTGCAGCCTTGGTTACAGCTTAATCAGAAAACAACAACCAGGAGGACAATCAGACTGGCAGTGGAAATATAATTCCCTCAGAGAATGGACAGCTTAACCTTTCTGCAATGGACTTAAAAATCCAGCTGGAGCTAAAGAGACATGAGTTGGAGGACAGGCATGTGGAATTATAAGCAAATGAGAGATTGTGATGCTTGCAGGCTGAGGAGAATGATAAACTGTTACATCTGCAAACTGAGGAACAAGCGAGGCAGAGGCAGCATGAGAAGGAAATGCTGACTCTTCGCCAGAGTCATGGAGGTAATGGGGAAGGGAGTAACTGAACATCAGAAGCACAAAAGGTCAGTAAATTTCTTCCACAGTTTAAAGAGGGGGATAATTTTGATAGTTTCATTCATAAGTTTGAGAGGGTATGTAAACAGTATGAAGTTGACCAAAGGCTCTGGGTATGGTTTCTGACCCCCTTACTCCATGGTAAAGCTGTAACTGTTCTGTCCAAAATGTTTGACATTGCATGTTTTGATTATACTGCTGTAAATAAATGTCTTTTAGAACTGTTTATAAGCTAACACCTGAAACGTATAGGAAAAAGTTTTGTGAGCATAGACGCAAGGCAGATGAAAGTGTATGTGAATATATTACTGAATTAAGCACTTATTTCCATAGGTGGGTGAGTGCATGTCAGGTCACCACTTTTGAATGGCTGGCAGACCTTTTAGTGAGGGAACAAGCCCTAAGCACTTTGCCTGAGGACATGAGGATCTGGTTAGCTGATAGACAACGTGGTACTTCAGAGGAGTTGGGGAAGGAGGGAGACCTATACCTTGCAAGCAGGGCAGCCCTGCACAGGAATGGGACCCCTCAGTACTGCTCATGGATCTAAAGGAACACATGGTGGGCAGCACAGACTGCCCCAACAGAATCTGCCAGTAGCAGGGGAAGCCACTAGTCCAGGTACACATCCAGGAGCTAGGGTTAAATGTTTTGAATGCAACCAGTGGGGCCATGTGGCATACAGGTGTCCATGGAGGCAAGGTGGGAACCAAAGGTGAGGGAGCCAGTAAGTGGGAAAGACAAAATGCCAATAGTAGGTTGTCTTGAGACAACAGGGGTACTAAACTACCATCCTGCAGATGTCCTGAGAGGGAAGGATTTGGATGAGGCAGTACCATGTGCTTATGCAGTTACCACAGTCAGGCTAAGAGACAAACTTGTGGGTCTGCTAGCCTGGGGGAGACACAGAGAGACTGCATACTTGCAGCCAGGACTGGTGAAGTGGTTACTTCAGGAAGGAAGCTACTCTGTAGCAGTGAAACTGTAGGTGAGCCACAGCTGCTTGTGGGTACTGATGGTCCCTTGGACAGAATGACTGCAAAGGTAGAGGTGACTAGTAGTACCCAGGCTGACAGTGAGGCACCACTGTCAGAAGATGCCAGACTTCCTGTGGAAGGGGAACAGGGAAGGGTTACAAGGAGAGAGTTGAGACAGGCTCAGCTCTCAGATCCTACATTGCAAGGCCTGAGGCAAGTAACTAGGGAGGCGCCTGATTCTCAAGGAAATGGGGAATCTATATACTGGGACAAAGGGTTACTATACAGAGAGTGGACCCCTGAGGGAGGGCTAGAAGGTGAGAGAGTACAGCAGTTGGTAGTGCCTACAGCCTACCATCTGGTGCTTCTAGCCATAGCCCATGATATTCCCTTTGCAGGTCATATGGGCAGAAAACATGCAAAGAGGCATACTATGCAGAACTTCTATTGGCCAAGAATTTCCAGAGATGTAACAGGGTACTGCAGGACCTGTGAGCAGTGCCAAAAGGTAGACAAGGCAGAAGAAAAGGTGAGAGCTCCTTTGATGCCTTTGCCTGTGATTGAGGAGCCATTTCAGAGAGTAGCTATGGATATTGGGGGTCCTCTGAGTACCCCAAGTTTCACAGGGAAAAAGTATATCCTAGTGATAGCGGATTATGCTACACAATACCATGAGGCAGTGGCTTTGTCCTCCATTGAGGCAGAGAAGGTGGCAAATGCTTTGTTAGAGATTTTCAGCATGGTAGGGTTTCCAAAAGAAATACTGACTAACAGAGGTGCCAATTTCATGTCAGACCTGCTGGCTTGTCTGTGGAAGTCCTGTGGGGTGAAGCACATGAGGACCTCCCCCTACCATCCTCAGACTAATGGTCTTGTTGAGAGGTTAAACTCTACAATCATGTCCATGCTACAGGCATTTGCAGATCAGTTTAAGAAGGAGTGAGACAAATAGTTGTCCCATCTGTTGTTTGCTTACATACAGGTTCCCCAGGAATCCACAGGTTTTTCACCCTTTGAGTTGTTGTATGGGCAAAGGGTGAGGGGACATCTAGACTTAATTTGAGATGAGTGGGAAGGTGAGTGCAAGTCTTACAAGGAGTCTGTTGTGACATATGTCCTAAACCTCAGGATAAGGCTCAGGGAGCTCATGGGCTTGGCCCAGGAGAACCTGGCAGAAGCCCAACAACAGAAAAAGGTATGGTATGACAAGAATGCTCGAGCTAGAGAGTATGCTGTGGGGCAGCAGGTAATGGTTTTCATTCCTGTCAGACACAACAAACTGCAAGCAGCTTGGGAAGGACCCTACAAGGTGGTAAGAAAGATAAGTGATGTTAACTATATGGTGGAACTGCTAGGCAGGAGGCAGGGGCACAAATTGTACCATGTTAACATGATGAAACCATACCATGATAGGGTGACCCTTGTGCTGAGCATTTGCAGAGGATCGCAGGAGGAGTTTGAGGAAGATCTGGGGACTGCTCTCCTCAGTGAGGCTCAGGCTGACACCTCAGTGGAAGGGGTAGCAATGTCTCAGCAGTTATCTCCTACCCAGGTTCGAGAAATCCACCTAACCCTATCAAGCGGCGTTTCTCAAGGATCACTTGTAAAACTAGCTTGAGTTCTCCAGAGGGGGAGAAATGTGAAGACTGATAGAGATGGGTGAAGGCTGCCAGCCTAGCCAGATGGAATTTTATAGATAATTCTGTCATTTTTAAGTAAATGTTGAAATGCAGGCTTGTTGTCTTAAATGTAAAGAAATACTGTTGCATGTGGAACTGGAAATAAATGTGACAACAGTGCACTCTACTGACTAAAGTAAAGCATGTGGTGACCCTTTGAATTAAACAGTGGTGCCGAAAAGTCTAGATGAAGAAATTCTTTCTATTGCTTTAACCAAGAGTTAAATTGCTAGATTTAAGCATGAAATGTATTTTTATTGCTCTGCTCCTGACAATCTGCAAGATAACAAAATGGAGATGTTAAAAATGTAAATGTAGTTAATGTGCAGCCTGGGAACTCCAGGAAGGGGGAAAGAATGATGTAATGTTAATCAGAACTGCAGTTTCAATTTAAACTGTGAGAACCAGAGATTATTAAGAATTTTTATCTTGATCATCCAATTCAGCACTCTGCCTTGCTCTACGGAAGTAAGTTATTTTAGAAGTGTGTTTTCTTTTAGAAATAGCTAAAATTAGAAAGATTAGTGATATCAGAACTTTACTGCTGTGTTATTTTAAGTATTTATGTGTGATCTCTGAACTCTTGACTAGTACTGACTAGTAGAAAGTATTGTCTTGTGGTTTTAATTATTTATTATTAAATATTTTAAAACCTTTTAACTGTGGCTGGTTTGTGTAGAGATAATTTAAGCTCTAGACTACATTGTATATTTATAGAGTTTACTGTACAAAGCCACTCTAATAAGCTTTGACTGTTTAGTCACATCTACCAATTGGATAATAATATTGCACAGTAATAATTGGACACCCTTTTAAGGGACTTTGGGTAGCTGATAATATTAGTAGATGGTGGCCAGTGGAACTACTGTATAGTCTGGGAGAAAGGGGCACAGCTGTATAAACTGTGCCAGTCTTCCCCAGGAGTTTCTGTGTGGTTGCATAACCTCTTATCAAAGTGTGTGTGTGTGTGTGTGTGTGTGTGTGTGTGTGTGTGTGTGTGTGTGTGTGTGTGTGTGTGTGTGCGTGCATGTTGGGCAGAGACATGAAGCACTGGTTGGACAGAGAGGATGCTAGAGGTTTTAGCTTGCCCACTAGGCTGAAATATGGCCCTAGAGCTGTGCCAGTGGGGAGTCTTATTGGAGATCTGGAGAGCAAGGGAGCGACCAGCCCCAGACTGACTATGATCTCTGTGTGCTCTTAAGGAAAATTGCACTTTAGTGTGTGCATTTGTTATCCTTTCTTAGTACTGAGGCCCCTTGATTGCTGGACCAGGGCACGGGCATCACATATTAATTGTGTCAGTGTTTGGGATATCATCGCATAATAATTGGTGGCAGTGGTTGGAATATCCTCACATATTAATTGTTTGGCAGTGATGGGATATCCACATCACATATTAATTAGTTGGCAAATACTAATTGGCTTGTAGTGGTGTGGGTAGACTGACACCTGTAGCTTGTGTACAATGAGCTTTGAAGGTGTTTTGTACTCTAAAACAGCCACGCAGTGTTCAGATCACAATTGTTTTATTTCTTTTGTTAGCTTAATTAGTCAGGGTGAGCAGGCAGCATGTCAGCAGAGGAGTATGGAAAGCTGACAAGGAGCAAGCTGGCGGAGATGTGCCAGGCTAGGGGACTGGTGCATGGAAACCTGACTAAGGCAGACTTGATTGCAGCCTTGGTTACACCTGAATCAGAAAACAAGAACCAGGAGGACAATCAGAATGGCAGTGGAAATATAATTCCCTCGGAGAATGGACAGCTTAACCTTTCTGCAGTGGACTTAAAAATCCAGCTGGAGCTAAAGAGGCATGAGTTGGAGGACAGGCATGTGGAATTAGAAACAAATGAGAGACTGTGATGCTTGCAGGCTGAGGAGAATGAGAAAGCACTGGTTTGACAGAGAGGGTGCTAGAGGTTTTAGCTTTCCCACTTGGCTGAGATCTGGACCCTATAGCTGTGCCAATGGGTAGTCTTATTTGGGACCTGGAGAGAAAGGGAGTGACCAGCCCCAGACTGACTGTGATCTCTGTGTGCTCTTAAGAGAAATTGCACTTTACTGTGTGTATTTTTTATCCTTTCCTCATATATGAGATGCCTTTTCTGGTGTTAGTGGTCAGGATTGAGGCTCCTTGATTGCTAGGCCAGGGCACGGGCACCACAGAGCATCACAGAGACCAACAAAGTCAAGTGCAGATGACTTAGAGGAATTCATACATTTCTTGCATGAAACAGAGAAGGGAAGAATAATATTAGCTGTGGACTTAAATTTACCAGAAACAGACTGGAATAATATTGATCTACAACATTAGTAGGGAAATTATTTACAGAGTATATTCAGGAACAAGAATTGCTTCAGATTGTAAAAAAAATATTACCAGGGGATGGAACATACTAGACATTCCCCAGGATTCACTAAGCTATAATATCTGTGCAGGAGCAGTGTAGACGCTCCTGCATGGAATATTGCCACTGAGTGATCCAGGTATGTGCTGTTTGGATGTGCATTAGCCTGCCTTGCAAACCATGCAAATGAGCTGAATTTGTGATTTAGGAAGTAGACAGGTCTCCATGCAGGAACAGTGTAGGGTGCAGAAACTGCAAAATAAAAAATGGAGGCATTACAGCCTCAAAGAAAGCATGTAGTCTCTTAATTAGGCATGCCAATTGCCAAATATAGAGCCATTGGCATGAACAATAGTTTATTTTTTGTAAAATCATTTTTTTTTTTTTTTGCTGATCTCAGCCATTTAAGCATGGGGCAGTGGCTCACAAATGGGATTGTGCTGAAAATACAAAAACAAGAGAAAAAAAAATCAAGTTTCAGGGAAATCTGCATTTTGCCGTAATAGTCAATGTCATATAGAATGAAAACATTACCAGGGAATAGTGGTTGCTAAGAGGAAAGGCTCAGTTTAAGTGTGGTAACTCAGGAGTAAGGCAGTGGGGTATGCAAATGAGGGGATTTATACTGAATCTCATATTTCTTTTAAGTGTCAGACTGCACCTAACCATGTAGGTACTCCAACACCATGGTGTAGACAGGAGGAACAGATAACATGAAAAGGGGGGTTGTCATGATTGTTGTAAGCAGATTGAAGCTCAGTGGCCCATGTTTGCCCTTAGCTAAGCACAGCTAAGGCAGTGGGTGTGTCTGAGGCTGTATTTCCCTAGTCCATGAAATGCAGAGCGTGTTTGCATTTAGGAAGGGGCAGTTCTGCTGAAAGCTATTTTCTTTAGCTAAATGGGTGTGTGCGGTGTACACCGGGCCTAAAAACACCAAAAAAAAAACAAAAAAAACACAGGGGATAGCAGAACTGTTGACATTTCAGCACTGGGAATGCATGGCACACATCAGGGCTTAAATGGGAAAGGGAACTGCAGAAGGAAGATAATCAAAGATAACAAACATAGCTGTCAGGTGGAATGTATCAGAATCAGCCAATTACACAGGCAGCAGCCCAGCACACTGCTATAAACTATTTAAACACCATTCAGTCTGTTTTTTCCCACAAACTCTACACCACTGGTGTACACATTCAGGGGAACTTTAAACTTACAATTCTAACAAAACATGTTAGGGGCTACTTTTGCTATGATCTATCAGCATGTCCTAGAGACTGAGGGAGGTGAGGAGGAAAATGCTGATAACCAACTCAGACAAGAGGAGGAGAAGAAGATTGTTCAGTCCCAGGGTAACCTACCAGGGGCTACATGATCTGAAAATAGTAGAGTGATACAGGGTGGACAGGGACATACT
This sequence comes from Protopterus annectens, assembly GCF_019279795.1. Taxonomy (NCBI): domain Eukaryota; kingdom Metazoa; phylum Chordata; order Ceratodontiformes; family Protopteridae; genus Protopterus; species Protopterus annectens. The sequence continues at coordinate 1,450,513,856 of NC_056743.1, forward strand.
TCAGCAACTTGTTGAGCTGTACCGGCCTCATCTCAGAGCCAGAACCAACAAAGGGGAACCCATCCCAGTGGATACCAAGGTATGTGTAGACTTAAGAATACTATCTACAGGTACTTTCCAAAGACCAACTGGGGATATCATGGGGGTCTTACAAGGCATCTGCATCTAGGATACTCCACCAGTTCCTGGATGCCATGCAACCACATGCTGCTGAGCATATTCACTGCCCCAGCAACTGTGAGGAGAGGACCAACAATACACGTCTCTTCCAGCATGTAGCAGACTATCAAGAGGTACCGGGTACCATAGACTGCATGCACATCCACATCAGAGCACAACCTAGTGAATGGGGTAGGGTCGACATAGACCACAAGGGCATCCTCTCCATCAATTGCCAGGTCAGGTGAGATGCCCAGAGCATTATCGTGAACATGTGTGCTGGCAGCCCTCGAAGCTATCATGACACTCAAATCTGGGCATTCGTCACAGCTGTACTGGGTGTTTGCCAGTGGGAACATCCCATATGACCAGCTGGTGGGGGATGCTGGCTACGCACTGGAGCCATGGTTGATGACACCCATCAGAAATGCATATACACACTGACACAAGAATGCCATAATGAGGCACACGCACAAACCAGGATCATTATAGAGCATGTGCTTGGGATGCTCAAGTCATGGTTCCTCGGCCTTGACATATCCAGTGGAGCATTGCAGTAGTCTCCTGCCACATCTGCACACATGTTCATAGCATGTGCCATGCTACACAGTATGATCCTGCAGAAACAGATACAGCAGGAACAAAATGGGGAAGGGCCACGCAGCCCTCCACCATTACCAAGGCATCCACAGGCACAGAGTGATTGGGCAGAAGAACATCCTGAGCCTGCCCTTGTAGCAGATGGAAGCATGCCCAGTATGCCCTGGGCTTGGTAAAGAGGCAATGTGAAGCACATACACTGACACTAGGGCCCCAGGGACTGATCTCTCTCTCTGACTCACACACACAGTAAAATGGATGCCAAACATCACACCACCTATATCTGACCATGTGTAGGCAGTGCATTGTGTGCATCTGACATAGTCAGCCCTCAAGCACCACTCTCACAACAGCTGCAAGCACAAGGAAAGCCAGTCTCTGTAACAAAATAAGCTAATGAAGTGGAATTTTCTGATAGCATATCTATGGTATTGATCAAGCATGTAAGGGAATGGGGTAGCTAACTGGGATAGCACCAGACAACTGACAGCTCTGTGGGACAGCAGGAAGTGTATCCCCAGTACTGCCCTACCCACACCATGTAGTACCACTCTACTTGACAAATACCACTGCAGTATATGCAGTGAGCCAAATAACTAGGGGGGGTCATAGGTCACATGCAGGGATGTCAAAGTGGGGGTCCCATACCCACCACCAACCCCACACAGCAGATCAACTTTAGAAAACCATACAGAAATGCCTGGCAAAGGCCCCCCACATGACAACATCCATGAAATCCCCACCCACAGACTTTTACACAGTGATATCACAGCAGGTCTGGCAGTATGGCTTTGAAAGGTAAGAAGACTGAAACTACAAATGTCTATGCCAGAACAATCTGACTTGTGGTTGATACGGTTATGCCTGTAGTCTGAAAGCTAGGACACACCACTATGCTAAATGAGACCAAAATGTTAAGCAAATATGAACACAGTCTGTGCGGATGAATATCGTGTACAGTTGTGTCACCCCTCATAGTCCCATAGAAATGCAGTAACATGTTCCTAGCCTTAAGCAGCATCCAGCTGTCTCCCAGAGTAATGGCGCAATAGTAACAGAAAGCAATTGTCAGTAACACCCACAGTCAGCATACTGGTGCCATCCCATGGGTGTCTCCTGCCGGCAGCCTGGGAACATATGATCATCAGAATGCACTGCACTGCTACAGATGGCCTGCATCTGTCATACCTGGCCTACAGGCCTCTGGCAAATGCCTATGCCTCACCCATAGTGCCCTTTAAGGAGTATCGTGGGGTTCTTAACACCAACATAACACAGTCTGCAAAATGCAAAGAAAGGGCATCCTGATAACTGCTAGGAGCAAACCTGCCAGCCTAAGGAAGCCAGAAATCTGGACAAAGCCATGAATAATGGGGTGATAAAGGTCCAAAGAGAATGACACCTGTGAAATACTGCTCTACTAATGTTATAAAGTTGATGGAATGATTTGTATTAGCATGGAATGTCTGATGGGTATGAAGTCTGAACTGCAATGTCAACTGTCAGTAATAGCTGACTACAACCCTGAGTGACTTGGAAAACATTTTTGCTGGAAAACCACACTTGTTTGGGTAACCAGCAAGATATAGGAGTCATGGATGTGGACATTCTGTGATACTCTGTACAGTCGACAGACAGGGCTAGGAATTTAAACATGGGAATGCACTCACTGCAGGCAGGCCTAAACCTGGAAGATGGTGACATGTCTGCACCCACAGAACCCTGGGCCACAGCCATGGGGAGTAACACACCCCTCCCTGATCACTCATCCTATGCAACATCCTGACCCCAACATGTGGCCATCCAAGCAAAATGAGGTGGGCCATACATGTGTGACAAATGCACACCTCCAGGCTGGTCAAACAGTCTGACACACACAAGACCCTCCAAGTGCAGCCAACCATTGAGGAGAACCCAATACAAAGTACTGGTATACATATCTGCCCAGGACACACACCTCCAAATATCATATCCTCTGCAAACTATTTGGAGTCTGCTTGTCACCCTGAACCTGTCTGACTTATATTACCCAACTCTGGACTGAAAATCAGACCAAGCCAGAACATAAATGCACAGAGATCCCACCATTGTAATATATTAGCTACTTACTGGACCATTTCCACAGCACCAGCAGTCGATTACTTCTAGGCACACCCCTCAACAGGCTGGATTGTAAAAGAATGCGTAGTATTTGGCCCATAAACCCGGTGTGTGCATCATCCATCCTGTATTCCTCTGGTAAATCACTGGGATGATCTGAGGAGGTATGTCATGAAGTACTGAAACAATACATGACAGTATCAAATGGCATATATGACAATTGTCTGCTAAAACAAGCCCTGTAACCATAGTAACCTATAAATGGCTTATATGACAGATGCCTGCTAAAACAATCCATGTAACCCTACTAACCTATACATTACTGAGAAAAAATTGTCACAATCACTGTATTGCCAATTGTCCCCACATTTTGATAGGCTATCTCCAAATATCCTGCACCAACAGGTTGAGAGGTATGGCTGTAGCACAAAACAAACCAGACTGGAGTACAACAATCCCTGGCATGTGTGATAACTGTGTAAAACTATGGTACAAATAATACTTAGGTAGGAGTTCTACTCTGACATCTGCAAGTGTGTGTGTAAGTGTGTCTGTTTGTAGAACAAAGCATTTCAATAGGTTTAACATCCACTGCCCTACTTTATCAGTCCTGCTGATGTCATTCCCCATATCAGCACCTTTGTCCAACTCTCAGCCCAGTAAGCTCTGTAGCATGTGCGGTAACTGTTTAACATTGTGATATAAACAACTAATTAGGTAGGGGTTCTACTTTCACATCTGGCATATGTCTGTTTGTAGGACAAGGTATTTTGATAAGTTTAACACACACTGCACTACTTTACCAGTCCTTCTGATGTCATTCCCTTTATAGGTTCACACATGTGTAGTAGGCTAAAGGCCCAAGAGCCTTTACAAGTCTAGCACATAGAAAGGCCCTGCAATTGTGCCACCCGATGTTACTTCTCCAGTGCCTGTATCAAGTATGGCCACTGCAGTGTTCCTTGGGATGAACTGTCTATTACCCATGCACTCATCAAGATTTCTCTGGAACAGGGTCAGCTAGGTGCTCTGCATGACATGTTTGGGAAGTGTATTCCAGGGCATGTGCAGTCTTTTGATGAGGGACCTATCCCAGCAGCATGTTGTGGTGATTGTGGTACTGAGGTAGATGTCTCTGCAGTGTGTGGTGTGGATGGATTTATACGTAGAATTTCTAAAACATCTGGGTCAGACATGGCTTTGTAAGTCAAGCACAGATAACTGCTAAGCAGGTAATATGACACAGAGAATAGCTTGGGTCTTCTGAGTCTGTCTGTGTAGGATGTGTGCTTAATGCCTAGGAACCCCTTTGTGAGATACTTTTGTGCCCTCTCCAGCTGTAGCAGGTGTCTAGTGAGGTACATGGCAAATGGGCCATAATACTTGAGGAGTGGTCTAATGAGGATATAGTAGACATCAATCTTTACCTCTGTCTTCCTGGATGCAAAATCCTTGGTAATGCAATGTGCCATATAGAAGGACTTCCTGACCACAGTGGCAATGTGGTACTTGAAGGATAAGTTGCTGTCAACCTGTGTCCTCAAATCTCTTATAATGCCTACAGTGTACATTGGGCTCCCATTGTTGTGGCACTTACTGGGAACTGGGTGTTTTACCAAAGGGGATGATGATGCATTTTGTGATGTTAAGGTTCTGGCCATGGTTTCCACACCACTCGTTAGTCTCCGTGAAGTCTTTCTATAGGATGTTTGCATCACTTGTGAAGTTCACGATAGCTCCCAGCTTGCAGTCCTCTGTGAACTTGGTTAGCCAGAGATCCTCTATGTTGGGCTGGACTCCTGAGAAGCAGATGCTGGACAGGACACTATCCAGTACTGATCCCTGTGGGACTCTACTCGTGACTGCTTGCCAGTCTGACTTGGAGTTTGCCACAGTCACACTGTGTGTTCGGTGAACCAATTTGCAGATCACCCACTGATATAGGGGTTGATGTCCAGTTTCTTGGGTTTATCAATAATTCCTGACTGAGGAATGATATCAGAAGCCTTGGCCAGATTGAGGTAGGCTGTCTGCAGTGCCTTACTGTCATACACAGCCCTGGTGACTCACACAAAGATGCTAACCAGGCTGAGCAGGCATGATCTGCCATTCACAAAGCCAAGCTGTGTGGGGTCCAGAGTTAGGAGATCGCCCATATCTTGGTCAGTCAGGTCCCTGATGATGTGGTCCATTCCTGTACATAGTAGACTTGTCAAGCTAAGGGCCCAATAATCCCCAAGGTCTGTAGATGCTACCTGTTTATCTACAGGGATGACTGTAGCAGTGTGCCATTTTGGAGGACAAAGACTGAGGTGAGGCTGTGACTGACCAGGGCACACGTGTGTGGCCAGGTCTCTTTGTATGTCATGTAGAACACAGCCACAAATATGTTGGGGTCCCATGGAAGCTGTATTCTAGCCTGTGGACAATGTAGATCTAACCTGGCCTACAGTAATGGTGGGTACCTGACATTCATCTGCCATTGTGATTGTCCCCTTGGGGGGTAGAGAGGGGTAAAGCTGACACTGAATGTGTTGGCAAGACTGGCCAATATCTGTTGTCTCAGGATAGGAATTAGCATTGTGCGGTAACTCACAGCACTTCTGATTATTGCTGTGGAGGTTGTTGATATAACTATCAAAGGCCTTTATGATTATTGTCAGTGTCTGCTGCAATTCTGCCTTCCATGAGGAATCCCAAGTTATGTTTGAGGCTAAAAAGGGGGTTCACCAGTCTTGGGACACTGCCTTTATCTGCAACAGTGTCCTCCTTCTATTGTACACTGTAGTAATGGCTGGGGACCATCACATTGGCTTCCAGTGTTTTGAAGACAGAGTCTGGGTTCTGTTGGCTATTACTAGTACCATGCATCCATGTAAATGTTTTTGCAGTGCATATGTATATTATTTGACAGTCATGCAGCTATTGCCCATTGGCATGGGTGCAGTGAAGTCATCCACCCCTGTTTTTATGACTGCAAAGTCAGCTTGAGAGAGGTTTTGAAAGGTGGTTATCTTTGTGGGGAGTATGGGTGAGATGCTGAGCAACATGTTAATTACATCATGTTTCGATCTGACCAGGTAGGGATTGACAACTGTGGTTGAGCAACAGTCCCATATGTAAGTAATCAGCACAGGTCAAGGTTGTTGCATCCTCTACTGGGGGTCATTATGAGACCATCCAGGGCATTGGAACTGATGAATTCCAGGAAGTGTTAGGCCACTGTACTGGTGCTTCACTACTTTTCTCAGGTGATGGAGGAGTAGTTAAAGTGTCCTACTATGTCAGTGATGGGTTGGACCTTCATAGATGCCACAATGTTGAGGAATGTGCATTGACAGTCTAGGGACATAGACAGGGACTGATAGCAGGCTATGGTGTGGATTGCACTACTACTCAAAGTCAGTTGTACTGGAAGTATCTCAATGCATTATGCTTGGATACTAGTCTGGAGGTGTACGTATCCATTATGAATATGGAGACAACACCACCTGTGGAGGTGTGGTCCATGTTTGGAGCTGACAACTGTGCAATGCTTCATAGCTTGTTAGTGCAGAGCTGCTGTCTGTTGCTGTGAACCACCTCTCTGTTACAGCACAAATGTCAATGTCCCCCACTCTGAGGAGTGCTTTGAGTGACTGCATATTGACATTTAGATGTCTACTTTTGAACAGCATGTCCCTCAGATTGCATATATGTCTAGCTGTTATGGAGGTCATTTGATTTGAAACACTGCCTGATAAGGCACTATAGGAGTGGCAAGACACTTACCCTGTACATGGAAACCCAGGGCTGACAGATTTAGGACATCTCTGGCAAGGCATTGAGTTCTGTCAATCATGTTATCCCAAGTAGAGAAATACTGGATCCCCTGAGAATGACACACAACATGTAAGTCAATGTTATAGTCAATTATCTGTTGATAGTACTGTAGCATCATTAAGGGTGATGGCAGTATACTGCTCAGGGCTACTGTCACACCTGCCTTGACCACATAATCTGAGTGTTCAACCATGTCTCTTGTCATGTAGTCCAGGGAGGTGTGTCTCAGGTCATTCACACCCACATGGATGATGACAGAGTGATACTTGTAGTTGTTGTGGAGTGCCCTGACTGGATGTGTCATGTGTTGGATGTTGGCATGTGATAGACAGTTGGTTGTTACCTCCTCCATAATCAACTTAGTGAGTGGGACATCTGTGTGCCACAGTACTGAGTCATGCATGATCACTGTATTGTGCAAGGTGGTTAGCCTTAGGAGCTTAGGTTGAGGGTCACACTGTGTAGGTGACATATGTGTCCTTTGGCATGTGCTATGTCATGGTGTCTGAGTGGGTGTCTGTCTTGCTGGTCTGTCTTGTTTGTGTAAATATCCATTGAGTGCATCTGTGAAGGTGGGTGTGCAATTTTACAGTGTATGTCAGGGCTGCATAGTAGTTATTGTGGAGAACTATGTGTTGCAAATGGTGTGGTGCAGTTGTTAATTTTATCCTCATGACCAGCTAGTCCAGTATTAGCTAGAGAGTGCATATTTCCATATTTGATGATATGGAGGTAACTCTCACTGGTCTGAGTGTTTGGAGTTTAGAGGAGAGGGTTGTCCGTGTACATGAGGCAGTTGCAACAGGTGCTTCAGAATGGAGAAGTACACCAGGTTAATGGGTGAAAGCACAGAAAACCGCAGTTCAATCATGCCAGGAGGGGTGGTCATGACTAGTAAGTACTGGGGTTAATTCCATGATGAATGAGTACTGCTGATGGCTCCCAGATGTGATACACTTATTGATACAATAACCTGATGACATGCAAAGCTATAATGCTATTTGAAGTGTAAGACAGAAAGAACTAGCAAGATGTAAGGGAGAACCTGAAGGCAGACTTCCTGCCACCTGTAATACTTTACCTCAGCTGTGCAGTTATCAGCACCTTTGGCCAGTTATAAGTCCAGTAAGCTCTGTAGTATGTGCAGTAACTGTGTAACACTATAGTACAAATAACTGGATAGGTAGAGGTTCCACCTCAATACTGGCAAGTGTGTGTGTTTGTGTGTGTGAGAATATTGTAGTGTGTGGGTTATACCATTTTTGACTTGCGTACCACCCTTTACAATTCCCTCACTCCAGTTTAATAGTCCTGTTGATGTCATTTACCTTAGAAGTACCTTTGGATGAGGTGAAATTGTACAGGCACTGTGGCACATCTGATAACTGCATAACAATGTCTAATCCCAGTATTGGCAACTGTGTGTGTGTGTGTGTGTGTGTGTGTGTGTGTGTGTGTGTGTGTGTGTGTGTGTGTGTGTGTGTGTGTGTCTCTGTGTCTCTGTGTCTCTGTGTGTCTGTGATACCATTTTTGACATGTGTACCACCCTTTACATTTCTCCCACCGTACTTTACTACTATAGCAGAAAGAGAAGTGAGAAAATGCTACGGAAAACCCACGAAATGCTGCAAATATATTTTCAAAGAATGGTGCTTTCCTCCTTGGCTACTGCTGTTGAAATTTTTGTTAAGATGCTTCTCCTTGTTTCTTCTTTAAAAGAACTTTTATTAAAATGTTTTAAAATAAAAAACAAAATAAAAGCTACAACCTAACCATTTGAAAGTTAGCATTGTAACATAAAAAAGAGAGATGAGCACTTTCATTTTATCAACCTTCTTCAGATCTGAAGAAGGTTGATAAACCGAAAGCGCTCATCTCTCTTTTTTGTGTTACAACACTACCTTTCAAATGGTTAGGTTGTAGATTTTATTTTGTTTTTTGTTTTAAAACATTTTAATGAAAGTTCTTTTAAAGAAGAAACAAGGAGAAGCATCTTAACAAGAATTTCAACAGCAGTAGCCAAGGAGGAAAGCACCATTCTTTGAAAATGTACTTTACTACTATTGTTGTTGTCATTCACCTTAGAAGTACCTTTGGACAAGATGAAATTGTGCAAGCTTTGTGGCCTATCCGCTGACTGTGTAATACCATAATGCAAATAACTAGATAGGCAGGAGTTCTAATCTCAATACTGGCAACTGTTTGTGTGTGCGTTTGTGTAAGAATCTTGTACTGTGAAGGTTATACCATTTTGAGTTGTGTACCACCACATTCATCCTAATTTAGTAGTCCTGTTGATGTCATTCACCTTACAAGTACCTTTGGATGAGGTGAAATTGTGTAAGCTCTGTGATGAGTCTAATAACTATGTAACACTGTAGTAGACATAAATAGATAGATAGAAGTTCTAATCTAAATACTGGTGTGTGTGTGTGTGTGTGTGTGTGTGTGTGTGTGTGTGTGTGTGTGTGTGTGTGTGTGTGTGTGTGTGTGTGGAGCATATCTTGTGTGGCTGATACCATTTTGATGTATGTACCATAGGTGACTTTCTCCTGATGCCATTACTTTATATAGTGTGGTAATGGCAACTGCCTCACATGCAGCATGTGAAACCATTGTACAGGCCATACCAGTCCTCTGTACAGATGTGTCTGGAATATCCAGATATTTGGAACCTATTAGTGCTCTGTCTTCCTTAACAATGCCTGTGCATGTGATATTGTTGCAAATAGGCCACAGTGAGTTTACTGACACATATGGCAGCATAAGGTATCATACCTGACTGAAACAGCATACTGATACAATGTCTGCTACCCTCACACTTCTCCAGGCTTGTAGGTGCAATACATGAATCCAGATGTTTGGTTTTACAAGTGAATTGTTCATGTCATGGGTCACATTAAAGGTTGGGAAAGGTGTGGACTGACATACTGTGGTCTCAATCATTATATATCAGAAACAAATAGCATCTTAACAGGTGTGTGTATAGATTTTATATCCACTATATAGCAGTAATGTTTTGCACATGTCTCTACCTCAGTCAGTTTGTCCAACACATTTTTCTGGTGTCTGTCCAAACATCTGCACTGACAGGTTGTGAGGTATGCTACAGGGATGTTACATTCTCTTCAGATAGGCCTCGGTGGTGACCATTTTGATGCAATACAATTAACATCACCACAAGTGAACATGCACATAAAGCAATATGACTATTAGTCATAGTTGTGTGCATGGTAACTTGCATGCCTTCCACATGCCTGGGGTATTGCCAAAGAAGAACTGAACAATTTCATACTCACCAGTTTCAGGCTGCTGTCCCTTATGCAGACCAGAGTGACATATGTAGTTGTGGGAGAGAGGTATTGTCAGCAGACTCACATGTGCACTTGGTAAAGGATGGATGCAGCATGTCTGCACATTTACAGTACTACACCCAATACAACACAATTTTCTGTCCTTAATCATAGAGTTGCACTTCTATGCATTAGACATCCTCATCCACAACTGCAATCTCACCTGGCACATGCATGTAGATACTCTACAGATACAAATATGTTTCATAAAGTAGTCTACTAATCCCCACTGTGACCTTACCTGCACGCTCCTTGTCCATTGTGTGGGTGCCACCCACCTCCAGAAAGTGGGGCTTTGTACCCTGGTGTTGTACTGTGATGGGTGGCCAAGCTTGGCAAGGAGCTCCTTATTTGGTGTCATTGGGGGCTGCATGGCTGAGCCCCCACCTGTGGTTGTGGGGTCCCTGGCCATGGCAGAAGCCTTTTGCCAGGCATGGCATATGAGATTGGTGGCATGATGCCACACCTGCTCATATGTACGTGCGTGTAGGCCCACCTCATTTACCCTGGGGACAGGGTCATCCCACAGGGTGGTCCTCTCCTGAATATGTTGCTGGCTTCGGCCCAAAAGTACTGTGTGGTTCTGTATTATGTCTTCCATTATCAGTTTGCATTCTGCTGGTGAAAAGGTTCCCCGCCAATGATGTGACATTGCAACTGGTGGATACTAACAGGGAAACACATTACAGGACCCTATACATTCAGCAACAGTATGTCCAGAACCTCCGCATGTACCTTGAATACCAGTAGCCAACACTCACAACCATACCAGTAGCCACCACTCACAACCACACCACTCACAACCACACCATACTCCTGTAATCTCTCAGCACAGTATCAGCTTGCATTGCATTCCTGGTCCTGATGAGTCATATTTCCCACAATGATGGCAAGTTGATTGCATAATCCATCATTCCTCATTCAAGTCTGTGGAAATGGATGACATTAGCCATCTTCCATGCGGATGGAGTGTGGATGGTGCTGTGGCTTGGTGTGACTATAGTGTGTAATGCAGCTGGGAACACATGCCTGAGTTCATGTAGGATTCAGACAGGGATGATATGGTGTCCCATGGATACTTACATTTGTTGCCTTTCAGTAGGCAATATGTACCTGCTCACTGCTGATGAGGGGAAGGGTGTGGGTGCAGTACATATCCACCTATAGTGATGCTGAGCCAGAGGGTGATGTTTCCCCTAGCCCAATCTGCAGCAGGTTGCCTGTTGCTATGTTGTGTGTGTATGTGATCTGATTGGCCACCATTACAGGTTGGGCTGGTTTGTTGCCTCTGAGATTCCAGACATATGGGAAGATAACCTTGTGACTGTCCTTGGTGGATGTCTCCAATTTGTACTCATAGTTGGCCTTACAGTAATCCATCGGTGACCTTATATGCTTGTTCATACAATGGCTGACTTGATGCCATGTTGGTTCCTGCCCCTCCTTTGTCCTGTACAGCCACTATAGGAACCAAGTCTGTGTTTATTGTAATGCTGCTGTCCAGCAAAGGGGATTACTCTACTTTGGAGGAGGCAGGTATGACAAGTAAGGTATTACTGAGTCCATACAGCCATGTATGTGTTCAAGTCAGTTGTTTGTAGAGAGCATGGCCACAAAGTCATAACACAGTTGGACACCTCTCCAATTTAGTAATGATAATCATGCTTATTTTACTAGCCATGGCTGTGTCAGGGCAATGCAACTACCAGTTGCTGTAGAAATGTCATTATTTTGGGTGCACAGTAACTATGATTACACATGTGTACAATATGTACAGCTTTTTTAACTGACATTTTGCATCCCATGTCTGTTTTCATGAGGTGGACACATGCACCTACTCATACTGACATGTGCATAGGTAATACCTCACATATATGTCTGTTCTATGTCAGTATGGCACACCATATTCACACTCTTGCTGTGCAGTCATCCCTCTCAACCTGTTACAGCAGGACATCTGTAGGATGCCATGCATAAATGGGTGCAATGGGACAAAATCAGTGACAGTGTCTCAATATTGCTGTAATAATAATTGTTAATGTTGGCAGTATGACTGGTCTAGTGACCAAGCTAGCTGATATGATGGCCAGGGGATGAGTGATATATTGTGTGTGTGTGTGTGTGTGTGTGTGTGTGTGTGTGTGTGTGTGTGTGTGTGTGTGTGTGTGTGTGTGTGTGTGTGTGTGTGTGTAAGAGACCACATGGAAGGGGATTGTGGCTGGATGTATGGTTGGCAGGTCACAACTGTGCTATAATGGTGTGGACTGGAGGAGGAAGGGGGTAGGGATTCTGCTGAAGGAACATAATGCTAAGAGTGTTTTTGGAGGATGACATAAGTGTCTGATAGAGTGATGTTTCTGAAGCTGTAAGCGGATGGTGTAATGATTACTGTTGTTAGTGCAAACGTTATGCAAGTTGGTTGGCGATAGATGAGAAAGAGAAATGTGATGTCATTTGGAAGACATGGTGATGACTGTATCCAAGGGTGACAGACTGGTCATTGCAGCAGATGTCAATGGGCATGTTGGCGAAGGGAACAGAGGGGATGGGGAATTGATGAGTATGTATGGTGTTAAAAGGAATGGAGATGGTGAGATGGTAGTGGATTTTGCAAAAAGGATGGACATGGCTGTGGTGAATCCGTACTATAACATAAGGGAGGAGCATAGGGTGACATACAAGAGTGGAATAAGATGCACACAGGTGAAATATATCCAGTGTAGAAGGGCCAGTTTGAAGGAGATTAGAGACTGTAAAGTGGTGACAGGAGAAAGTATATTTAGGCAGCAGAGAATGTTGGTATGTAGATGATGTTGGTGATCGAGAATAGGAGGAATATGGGGGCAGCACCAAGGATCAAATGGTGTGAATTGGAAAAGGGTGATTGTGAGGTGGAGTTTAGGGAAGAGTTGAGACAGGCACTGGATGGCAGTGACAATTTAACAAATATCTGGTTAAGTACAGCAGAGCTGGTAAGGAAGACAGCTGGAAGTGTGCTTGAGGTGACATGTGGATGGAGGAAGCAATACAAGGACACCTGTTGATGGACTGAGAAAGTATTAGACAGAATACAGAGGCAGAGATTAGGGAAAAAGGAGTGGAATTGTCAGAGAGATGAGGAAAGTAGGCAGGAGTATGAGGAGATGATGTGCATGGCAAAGAGAGAGGTGGCAAAGGCTGAGGATGGGCATATGAAGAGTTCTATGACAGGTTGGACACTAAGGAGGGATGAAAGGAATTGTACCAATTGGCTAGACAGATGCACTGAGCTAGGAAAGGTGTGCAGCAGATAAGGGTAATAAAGGATGATGAGGTATATGCACTCACAAGCGAAGAGAGTGTGTTGAGCACATGGACAGTGTAGGCTGAGACGCTGATGAATGAAGGGAATGAGACAGAGAAGGTTGGATGATATGGGTATGGTGAATCAGGAAGTGCAATGACTTAACAAGAAGGATGTAAGGATAGCTATGAAGAGGATGAATAGTGGCAAGCCTGTTGGTCCACATTACACACCTGTGGAAGCATGGGGTTGTTTAGGGGAAATGGCAGTGATGTGTTAGCCAGATTGTTTACTGATATCTTGGGAAGTGTGAGGCTTCATGAAGAGTGGCGAGAAAGTGCTTGGTTACAGTGTGAAGAATAAGGTTGATGTGCAAAGCTGTGATACCTACAGAGGGATAACATTAACCAGTCACAGCATGAAGTTATGGATAAGAGTAGTGAAAGCTAGGTTATGTAGGGAGGTGAGGAGTACTGGTCAGCAGTATGGTTTCATGCATGGAAAGGGCACTACCGATGTGATGTTTGCTCTGAGACAGTTACTGGTGGAATACAGAAAAGGTCAGGAGTTGATCTGTGTCTCTCTGGACTTACAAAAAGCACATGAGAGAGTGCCTAGACAGGAGTTGTGGTATTTTATGATGAAGTCATAAGTGGAAGAGATATATGTAAGAGTGGTACAGGATATATACAAGGATGGTGTGACAGCATTGAGGTCTGTATTGGAATTGATGGATGTGTTTAAGGTGGAGGTGGGATGACATCAGGGATCAGCTGTGAGGCCTTTCTGATTTGCAATGGTGATGGACAGGTTGACAGACAAGATAATACAGGAGTCCCCGTTGACTATGTTGTTTGTAGATGACATTGTGATCTGTAGTGAGAATAGGGAACAGCTTTTGGAGACCCTGGAGAGGTCGACATATGCTCTAGCGAAGAGAGGAATGAAGGTCAGTAGCACTAGTACAGAATATCTGTGTGTGAATGACAAGAAGGATAGCGGAATGTTGAGGATGCATGGAGTACAGTTGGTAAAGGTGGATTTGTTCAAATGATTGGGATCAACATTTTTCAGACTATGGAGGACAGGTGAAGAAGAGAGTACAGGCAGGATGGAGAGGGTGGAGAAGAGTGTCAGGAGTTATTTGTGACAGACGAGTACCAGTAAACGTGATATGTAAGGTCTACAAGAGGGTAGTGAGACCACCTATGTTATATCAGTTGGAGTCAGTGGCATTGACAAAATGGCAGAAGCCAGAGCTGCACATGTCAGAGTTGCAGATGTTATGATTTGCACTGTGTGTGACATGGGTGCAATGTGTATATGACAGGCTAAGGCCATGTTGGACAGCTATGAGACAAAGTTGGAGAGGCAGCATTACATCAGTTTGGCATGTGCTGAGGATGGGTGCTGAGTATATTGGGAAAAGGATGTAAGGATGTAACTGCCAGGTACGAGGAAGAGAGGAAGGCATCAGATAAGGTTTCTGGATGTGGTGAGAGAGGACATGCAGGTGGTTGGTGTGAGAGAGCAAGATTCAGAGGACAGGCAGAAATGGCAACAGATGTTCCACTGTGGCTATCCTGAATGGGAAAAGCCAGAGGAGAATGAAGGGGGATGTTGTAATGTCAGTCTTCACAGATATGGCAAGGATTTCACAGACATTACACAACTCTATGGGTAAATGACTACAAATATAAGGCACACATATGGTCAGTGTGCACAACACTGGACAGTTGAATGATATGAGCTCAGTATATAACATGCACTTCAACACACATATCTGTAGCAGTACTTTACTATGCAAATACCATTCATAGGTGTCTCACATTTTCAAGACAAACTAGCAATATCCCTAAACTTAGTAGCACAACACTACATTATGCACTCTCATATACAGACACCACACATTATAATAATATCTGCCAACAATTGTTCAAGAACTACATAAAGGACCAATTCAGAACTAAACACATGCTCTCATTCCTACTCCAAAAAAACACAATACTTTCTCACACTCCTCACCAAACTCCAACATCTGTATCACCATTTTAACACCAAGCTCACCATAAGTGGGGATATCCACCCCAACCCAGGCCCAAATCCATCCTGTCCAACACAAACTGCTCCAACACAAATGTCAGAACATAACACCCCCACATTCTTCATCCCTGGGCAAATCAACAACAGCAGCAAAACCAACCATCCTTTAATGCTAAATATTAATATTAGAAGTATCAAAATAAAATACCTGAACTCCAGGCCACAATAGCACACTACTCCCCAGACATAGTTGCTTTAACAGAAACCTGGCTAAATAAAAACATAGCTAACTCAGAAGTTCTCCCTACCAGCTACAATATCATTAGACAAGACAGACCACTTTGTAAAGGGGGTGGAACTACCTTACTGTACAAGTCCAACTTAACTGTCCATCAATTACCAAACTCCTACCCCTCCCCCAAGAATTGGGACATACTTATCTCACAACTTCAACTTCACCCTAAAAAGGTAATCACCGCAATTGTGATCTATATTCCACCTGGTAATACACCTGCTAGCCTTGAAGACTTCTTATCCTGTTGTTCTTCCACATACTCACAAGAAACCCTTATTCTGGGGAACTTCAACCTACATTGGTTCACCTGTATATCAGAAATACCATGTAATCTAATAAATCTCCATGGCTACCAGCAGCTAGTCCGAATTCCAACTAGATGTGATAAAAAAATCTAAAAGTGAATCCATCCTTGAATGGGTCCTAACTAAGAACCCCACATTGTACCCTCACACAGGCAGTCTCCAAGACACCTTAAGTGACCACAACATAATATACTTTATACATAGTAGAACAAGCATATGCAAAACCACCAACTATATATCCACTAGAAACACAAAAAAAATTCTCTCCTGAGGTCCTCAACACTTTACTTTGTAACTGTGACTGGACCCCTCAAAAATCCTCCCACTTGAACAGGCTGTAGCATATTTCAACAAAACATTTCTACAACACCTAGACACTGTCGCTTCATTGCGCAAAATCAAGGTTAGAACCTCTACAAACCCCTGGCTCAGTAAAGAAACCAAACAAATCCTCAAGTCCAGAGACACTGCCTGGCTTTACTATAAAAAAAACAAAGGAACACAAAGCCTAACTAAGTACCAAGAACTGTGCAAACCATGTAAAAAAATGCATTAGGCTGGACAAAAAAAATCATACTACAAAACATTACAAACTAAATACCAACAGAACCCTAAAAAATTTGGGAAAAATGTAAACCAGCTACTTAAATCCACCCAAAAGGCTACCCCCAAAACAACCACCCCTGACACAAAATTTCCCATCGAAATACAATTCAACTCCTACTTTGTGAACTCAATTCTATCCTTAGTATCACAGGACAGTTCCTTCCTCACTATCCCCCCAACACAAATAACACTAATACAAGCTTTACCCTCAAAACAGTTTCCACCATTTAAATCAAAAGCATGCTCTCCAAACTAAAAACCTCATCAATAGCAGCCAACCTACTCCCCAGCTATTTCTTGAAACTCACAGCAGATGCTATTGCTATCCTAGTCTCATAAATAGATCAATTGTTGAAAACTATGTGCTCAAACTCTGGAAAATATCATATGTTATACCCATACATAAAGGCAGGACCTCCACTGAACTTAATAACTACAGACCCATTGCTTTACTCTCCCCACTGGCCAAAATTCTAGAAAAATACATCCATACCCAGATGCTAAACTATCTCCTAGACAGCAACATCCTGTCACCTACTCAGCATGGTTCCAGACCTGCCCATAGTACCACTACAGCCCTCCTCTGCTTCACAGACACAGTAAACTGTCTCAAAAATGAAGGCCTACAGGTGTCAACTTCTTTTTTGGATATCTCCAAAGCATTTGACACAGTCTCACACCAAATCTTGCTAAACAAACTAAACCAATATCACCTATCAAATTCAACTCTTGCCTGGTTCCAAAGCTACTTAAATGACAGGTACCAAGCTGTGAAATGGGAAAATCCTCTCTCTCCTCAGCTGCCCATAACTATAGGAGTCCCACAGGGTTCTATCTTAGGACCACTACTATTCACAGTCTTCACAAATGACCTCCATACCTCCACACAGCATGCATCTATCATTCAGTATGCAGATGACACTACCTTAATCTGTGCTGCACAAAACATTCCCATCCTCCTGCAAACAACTCAACTAGCATTCTCTGACATTGAAAACTACCTTACCAAATCCCAACTTATCCTCAATCCAGAGAAAACTCAGCTTATAATTATAACCAGTTCTAACAAAAACACTGATAACAGTCAATTCACTATCTACTCCACAAATGCTACTCCAATCGTTCCAGTGGCACAGGCTAAGCTATTGGGAATAACCATAGACTCCCACCTAAAATGTGATAGTCATCTCAACTTAACTATTAAAACAGTACATGCCAAACTGGGATCACTCTACCGTATCAAACCATTTCTTACCAACAGCACAAGATCAGCCATTGCTTGCTCCCAACTTCTATCCTCCCTACTCTATGCAGCTCCCATTCTGACTAATCTCAACAAAACTGAACCAAGCAAAATGGAAGCCTGCTATAACAGAATTGCCCACTTTGCTGTAAATTGCTCATATAGAACTCATCACTGTACTACTTTGAGACAGCTCCACTGGCTTAAACTGCCCAACCTCCTAACCTGCAATCAGCTATACCTCTGTCATTCTATCTATTACCTCCCCAATATGTGTCCTGCCCTCAAAAACCTAGTACAACATCACTCAGCCAAAAGGCCATTTACATCATCAAGCAAACTACTACTAGAAGTCACCAACAGCTACAGTAGCTTTGGAGATGCGCTATATAGTAGTTCAGTGGCTAAAAAATGGAACTCTGTCCCCACTAGCATTCAAAACACATCATCCAAAGCCTCCTTTAAAGACCTCATCAGGCAACATCTCAAGCAAATTTAGCAGTACCATGACTGCCCCCCAGTCTAGTGAAAGCGGATAAGGTATACATACTAAATCTAGAATACTTGATAATAGTTTTCAGTCTTACTCACAGACACTGGCTAATCTACAATGTATGTACTGTACCTGTGTACTATGCATGTATTCTACCTATATTCCAAATTTCAGCTCTACACCACAAATCTATTAATTACCTTTATTTTTAAATTAATATTTTTTTGCTTGTTCTCTCCACTGTAACTGTTGATGTGCTGCATATCACTGTAAAAACATGTCTTTTGTAATTTGTTTGTATACTGATCATGTCTAAATAACTAAATGTATCGGTAATTTTTCTTTGTGGAGCTTTTCTCCCCGGGCCTCTGCTGAAAAAGGGTCTTTTTGGCTCAGTTAGACACCCCCGGTTAACAAATGTAAAATAAAATAAAATAAAAATAAAATAAAATAAAGTAAATATCCTAGTTGTATTCACAAGTAAGATGTGGATATGTACAACATCCCAGTAGCCGGCCAAGCGTTGTCAAAATCAGTATTGTTCAACACACACATTCCTTACCTATGATCTATGTCACTGTAGACAGACTCAGATCCTATGGCCATAGGTTCTGATCAGCAATATAGTAGTAAAGCAAGCTTTGCTGAGACATATATGTTAAGCTTCATCTTTCCCATTCTTACACATCCCACACTACAGTCCATTACATGTTAACTTGTTCAACATACCTGTCTTTGTATTTTTCCAAGTATAGGTGGTTATATACTGTTATTTGTTTTCTTTTCCTCAGTTTCTGACTCTCCACGAATAGTAGTTTAATAATCCCTTTAAGTGCGCTCTTTATCATACACTTTTCGTCAGAGCACTTGCTCCGACTTCTTCAGAAGAAATTCAAACATTGTATGCAACTACAACTGATATAAAAGGACTTTCTGACGTGGTAGCAGACAATTAAACAATTAAAAATCAATTAATTAAAAACATTCGGATTGAAGTAAATAAGACACTCAATTAAAAAATGTGAATCCCTGTGGAAATGGGATGTCACTAAAACGAGAATACAACTTCATATTACTGTGTAAGAGTCAATAAAAAAGTAATATAAAAATAATGTAATATAAACATTTTTGTAATAACATTGTCTGGGGAGACTTGTAATACTTAATTTGCCTATTTGCCTACCCACTATTAAAAGTTCTATCAATATAGTATGAATAGTATAATATAACTTACAAGAAGAAACCTAAACTAGTAATTGATAAATGATTTTATGAATTTATGAAAAATGTGTATATAAACAGCTAAGGTGGTACCCTCTATTAAATCTAACTTAGTAGAGTTTTTTTTTAAAATGTAAGTATAATAATATTAAAACAAGATATATATATATATATAGAATACAAAAGCATGCTATAAATTCTATAAATAGTATAAATGGTACCCTGAACAATAATAGGTCAAAAAGTGTAGAATTGCCATAAGTGCAATCTAAATGGCAACCAGAAAAACATACCACAACCAACCTAAACTGGAATGTCTAGGGCTCATCTCTCGAGATTCTTTAACATCAGAATACATTTGATAGATGTCATTTCATTGATTCCTGGATATTGACTGGCATTAGTTCTAAGTTGCCAGATGAGCTCCTTCTTTTCCAGTTTAAGTGACTCTGGTCCCCCTCTATCATCCTTCACTAGTTTATCAATAGCACAGAAAGTGAATTCATGCCCTGGATTTTCGCTGTGGTGCTTAGCCAAAGTGTTGTCCTGTTTATTTTTATTTATACTGTAAATATGTTCATAGATCCTATCGTTAAGTTTCCTGTCAGTTTTTCCTATATAGAATGCTGTACATTGGGCACATTTAGCCAGGTAAACAACCTGTCTACTCTGACAGGTAAACTTAACTTTGGATTTATATGAGGTGTTCCTTATTGAGAAAGTGTTTCCCTCCTCTATGTATTTACAGTAGGTGCACATGTTACACTTGTGCATACCTACTTTACTAGAGAAAATCTGCCTATTACTTTCTAGGATTCCTTTTAGATTGATCCCCCGCTTGAAAGTTATTTTCAGTTTACTAGGGATCAAAGTCCTGAAGTGGCCATCATTAGTCAGCAGTTCCCAATTTTTTGTGACAATGTTCTTAAATGTATAAGCATCAATACTGAAAGTGAAAACAAAGCTACAGTGGAAACTGGATGGATTGTTATTCATTGGAGACTGTGTGTCAGTACTTTTTCCCACTAAATTGCAATTTGCATTTAGTAAGGGGACATATACCCCTGTCTGTCTTTTGAATTTAACCTCATCCGAGATGTCCTCAATGAATTCTAAAGGGTAAAAGGGGGAGCACTCTTCCAGGAATTCTCACCATCACCAACTTCGAGCAGTAGTGATAATGAAGGAAATCTTACTGCATTAATTGAATTACTTACGCAGAAAGTTGCGTCTCTTTCTCAACGAATGGACAATATAATTCCACTCCAAAATGAACTTACGGCCACCCGAAGTACCAGAACCGAAAGGTTACTGCAGAAGGATACTCATTCGTCACCTACAATTATTAACGGCAATGCTAGCACAAGCAATTCCGCCGACGAATCAACACCTTTAACGGACACTTCTTTACAATGTGAGGGGTCCAATAGAACTCAGGAATCTCTCAACAGTTGGATACATCGAGCATTTATTTTTTCTGACATGCAAACAACTAATCTTTCAAGAAGAGACCTAGAGGTAAGGAATGATTTACCTACTAAACTGAATATCTTTGATGAAAAGTTGTGTAAAGCACGTAAGCTACAGCTTGAAGTAGCTTACTTTCGTGAATGCCTGAAGCCTAAAATAGTGCCCAAAGGCTTGAGACAGTGGACCTTCCCAACTGGATTAGTTGATGGTTCACAGTTCCATTTGGCTTTACTAGCACTATTCGATAAGCACGGATTCGAATTACTTGAATTGTTTTGCGACCAATATTCAATTATGATCGACATTTTGCTTAAAGAATTAGAAGACTTGGATAAGGAAATCATGACTGATTCCAGCTTCAATAGATACCAGTTTGAATATGAAAGATGCTATAGTAGCATCGACGACTACTTGGCTAAACTTAATATCACTAAAGTTAAGAAAATTAACAGAGATATTAGGGAATACAACGAAGGCAAGGCATACCCGAAACCACCCTTTGTAGAGAGGCAAACACTAATGAGTTCTGTCACCACTGGCAACTTTAATCACCAAGATAGACCCCTCGACAGAGGGCAGGTGCTCCCTGTTAACATAATAGACCTTAACGTTTGAGAGACATCTGAGTCCCACCAAGAGGAACTGTACATGAAGAGGAGGAGCGAGAGAATCGCACAACAGCAATATAATAATAATAACAACAACGCCCCCAACAAATTTAATACACAAGGGACTAATAACCAGAACAGTGGGCGGGTTACTGTTAACCAGCAAAATTTTCAGAACAGAGCCTCCCGAATGAACGCGAAGACCAACAGGCAGAAGGCGAACAAGAGGAAGAAATGGTAACCATTGGAGTTAATAACGACAACCCTCCTGACGTTCCATTGACATGTCAAATTCTTTTTAATTCTAGTCACGATTTCAAAGTTTATAATTACACTGACCTTTATATAGACATTGAGACAGTTGACTTACTATCAAAAGGGTACACCTTTATTCCTTCAACACAGTTTGACATAGCAAATACACTAATAGATCTCAAACTATTCATGAGGAAACTGAATTTACTTTCTTTGATGGGGAATCAGCCTAATACCATGTCTGATTATCTTGTATTAAGTGTCTATAACCCTCCACTACACCCATTGTTGATGTTGTTTGAAAAAATTACCGAACTCGATTTGAGGAATTTGCAAGAGTCCGGTAGGAATTATTCACATTGTGAGTTCAATATAACTAAAGAACAAAGGGATATATTAAACCTCCTAAAGCAAGCCCCAATCAGAATCATGAAACCTGATAAGGGCGGGGGTTTAGTATTAATGTCAACAACTGACTATGACAACAGGATGTACACCATACTTGAAAGTGACACCTACACTAAAGTGTCTATTAATGAGATGAATGTAGCACATAGGAGAGTTAGGTCCCTCATTGAGGAATTGTACATTGAGGCCAGAATATATAAGGAAATGTACAATTTTTTAGTACAACCTGCACCTAGAATCCCTATCCTATTCGGTGTGCCCAAAGTGCATAAAAATATGAATGACCCACCAATGAGGGCCCTAGTTGACGGTAGAAACAGCATCACATATACTTGTGCGAAGGTAGTTGATAGGATTCTGCAAAAATACATTAGGAAGGAGTGGCAGATATGTAAGGACTCCTGGTCCTTTCTGGAATCTATTAATAACCTAAGCTTCTCAGCTGAGAGTTACTTTATTACAGTCGACATGAAAGACCTCTATTCCTCCATACCACACGAGGAGGGAATTGAATGGACTAGTAACATGCTTAGGACCCTAGGAGCACCAGACAATGAAGTCCAACTAGTTGGTGAGCTTATTGATACAGTCCTATCATATAACTTCTTAATGTTCAACAAAGAGATTTTCCATCAAGATATAGGAGTCTAATGAACCTGGTGATGGCTTTTTGGGAAAGATTCTTTGTATTAACTGATAATGTCTTTAAAGACAATATCACATTTTACACCAGGTTCCTGGACAATATATTTATCATGTTCACAGGACCCGAGCATGATTTAAAGAGTTTAATAGCTCACTTCAATAATAGTACCGACTTTCTTCCCTTCACACACAAATTTGACAAAGACACTATTGAGTATTTAGATGTTCATTTAAGGAAAGATTACTATAACAACAAGTACATCTCTAAGATTTACCGAAAGGAAACATATTCAAACATGTTTCTACATTTCTCCAGCTGCCACCCTAGACACCAAAAGAAGTCAGTGGTTAAGGGCCAGATGGTGAGAGCAGCCAGGATGACGTCTAGAGAAGACGAATTCCTGGAAGAGTGCTCCACCTTGACCAACTTTTTTCTCCAAAGGGGTTACCCTTTAGAATTCATTGAGGACATCTCGGATGAGGTTAAATTCAAAAGACAGACAGGGGTATATGTCCCCTTACTAAAGGCAAATTGCAATTTAGTGGGAAACAGTACTGACACACAGTCTCCAATGAATAACAATCCATCCAGTTTCCACTGTAGCTTTGTTTTCACTTTCAGTATTGATGCTTATACATTTAAGAACATTGTCACAAAAAATTGGGAACTGCTGACTAATGATGGCCACTTCAGGACTTTGATCCCTAGTAAACCGAAAATAACTTTCAGGCGGGGGATCAATCTAAAAGGAATCCTAGAAAGTAATAGGCAGATTTTCTCTAGTAAAGTAGGTATGCACAAGTGTAACATGTGCACCTACTGTAAATACATAGAGGAGGGAAACACTTTCTCAATAAGGAACACCTCATATAAAGTTTACCTGTCAGAGTAGACAGGTTGTTTACCTGGCTAAATGTGCCCAATGTACAGCATTCTATATAGGAAAAACTGACAGGAAACTTAACGATAGGATCTATGAACATATTTACAGTATAAATAAAAATAAACAGGACAACACTTTGGCTAAGCACCACAGCGAAAACCCAGGGCATGAATTCACTTTCCGTGCTATTGATAAACTAGTGAAGGATGATAGAGGGGGACCAGAGTCACTTAAACTGGAAAAGAAGGAGCTCATCTGGCAACTTAGAACTAATGCCAGTGAATATCCAGGAATCAATGAAATGACATCTATCAAATGTATTCTGATGTTAAAGAATCTCGAGAGATGAGCCCTAGACATTCCAGTTTAGGTTGGTTGTGGTATGTTTTTCTGGTTGCCATTTAGATTGCACTTATGGCAATTCTACGCTTTTTGACCTATTATTGGCCGTAACCACTTTTGGGTACCCGACCCTTCAGGGTACCATTTATACTATTTATAGAATTTATAGCATGCTTTTGTATTCTATATATATATATATCTTGTTTTAATATTATTATACTTACATTTTAAAAAAAAAAATCTACTAAGTTAGATTTAATAGAGGGTACCACCTTAGCTGTTTATATACACATTTTTCATAAATTCATAAAATCATTTATCAATTACTAGTTTAGGTTTCTTCTTGTAAGTTATATTATACTATTCATACTATATTGATAGAACTTTTAATAGTGGGTAGGCAAATAGGGAAATTAAGTATTACAAGCCTTCCCGGACAATGTTATTACAAAAATGTTTTTTATTACATTATTTTTATATTACTTTTTTATTGACTCTTACACAGTAATATGAAGTTGTATTCTCGTTTTAGTGACATCCCATTTCCACAGGGATTCACATTGCGAGTGCTTGTGCTAGTGCTTCGAAAATGCGTTTTTAATTGAGTGTCTTATTTACTTCAATCTGAATGTTTTTAATTAATTGATTTTTAATTGTTTAATTGTCTGCTACCACGTCAGAAAGTCCTTTTATATCAGTTGTAGTTGCATACAATGTTTGAATTTCTTGTGAAGAAGTCGGAGCAAGTGCTTTGACGAAAAGTGTATGATAAAGAGCACACTTAAAGGGATTATTAAACTACTATTCGTTTTTCATCGAGAGGCTTGGTGTACTTCGTATCCTTTTTCTGTATTTCATTGGTTTGCCGTTGTTTTTAAACAGCTTGTATGTTACTCACTATACACGTACTTTGCAAACACACTATGAGCTCTGTGGCTCTTATGATGACTGCATAATACTATACTACCACTAACTAGATGAGTAGGGATTTCAAACCAAACACTGGCAATTGTGATTGTGTGTGTCTGTGTCTGCGTCTGTGCACAGTATTCTATGTGTGTTGGATAAACACAATACCCTCTGTGTGTGTGGAAATTACAATTCTGAGGTGTGTTCTACCCACTACACTTAACATAGTCCACTGTACAAGAGGTGCTGATGTCAGCCACCATACACTTACCTGTATACATCCCTCAGCCCTATAGGCTACATAGCACATGCTGGATATGACACACTCAATGTGTTACCACACTGCCATACCCCCTTGTAGTCTGCACGGACACATCCTGCTGATACACAGACACCTAGAAGACAAACAGAATAACTTATGGAGACCACATGCAGTCATTGTTAATAACAATAATGTATCATGGCTGAGAGCTACACACTCTGACATGTAACCATTACGCATGCTGGCTGTCAACACTACATAGCATTACATTGCTAAACTGTACTAAGTTCTAAGTGCACCCTGGGCATCAGAACCATATTAGCATGTCCCTGCATTGATGGTATGGATGTCAGGGATGTGGCACAGGTATCATCATATGCACAGTGTGTGGTGTGGGTTTGCCAGAGGCCTAGGCTAGGCCATTTGGTTGACATCATGTGTGTGTGTTTGGGGGTTGTATGTGAGATTGGCCATGCAGAGGTGGTGAGTGTAAGTCTGGAGGTTACCTTGATATGATGGTGATGTGTGTGTGTGTGTGTGTGTGTGTGTGTGTGTGTGTGTGTGTGTGTGTGTGTGTGTATGGATGCACACAGTCATGCAGCTGCCCTACACAGGGGTATGTTGGACAGCTGTGGACCATACATGGCAGGGTGTACAGTTCACCATCTCTGGCCACGGACTTGGGAACTATGCCTGTCAGGGGATGCATGGGAGCCACCAGGCCCAAGGCCAAATGCACTACTACTCCCTGATGGTGATTGACATCTGCTGGATCCACTGCCCTGTTGGGACTGACCAGAATCATGTGCCTGTGGCTTGCTGCTTCATGGTGTGGACAGCGACTCCCCTACAGTTGTGCTGCTGGTACTGTCACTAGAGGAGTGAGAAGTTGCATGGCCATGTAGACCCTCAGCTGTTTGTGGTGCTGTCCCACGTCCACATGGCCAACGCCCAACACCCTCCACATGCTCTATCACAGACATTCCACGTTCAAGGATTGACATGCTACGGTCGAGCATTCCCACCATCTCACATAACCGTCTATCTATGACCTCAGCATAATTATGGTGGGCATCAGCAAGATCATGGAGGTTGTCACACATAGCAGGAAGAGTAGCATTCACAGCCCTGAGAAGCTGTCTGGTGTTATGTTCATTATGTGCCTGTACCTCCTTGCATATGGTGACACTTGCTGTGGCACTTGTGACAGGGACATGTTGGGCAGCAGGCCCCCTTCAAGCACCCCTGCCCATCCCCCTGTGTGATACTTCACCTATTCTCTGGCTATGGCTGGTGTCTACAGACACAATTGCCATAGTCACCACATTTGCCTGTCCCATGCCACTATCTGCCAACTGTCCATCATCTATGGCCACTGGTAATTGGGTATGTGTGAGCATTGTGTCTGTGTGTGGGGATGGGATGGACAAGAATGGGATGCTATCCAATGACAGAGATTCAGCCTCTAACAACCCAGCCTGTGCCGTACTATGGCTATCATCATTGTCAGAGTCTGCACAGAGACTGACATCAGTTCCCAAGTGGGAGGGATCCTGACCCCCATTGCCACCTGTGAGGGGAAGTAAATAAATGTAAATTAATACCTGTACATTATGGCTGGCTGCCACACACACAGACAAACACACTGACACTTACAGGTGAGTTGGCACAAAGCTATCACACAGACCTCACATTACCCAAAACGTAACATGCATGACACACAGAGCCCTAATCATCATGCATTGCAGCCATTCTTAATCCTTGTTACTAACAATATACATGTCTGGGATGCATGAGTACTGTTAGTAGGTGACATCTATTCACCTAGCACACACTGCACCCATATACACATAATTGATGTTCACCTGCATAGCACAGTGGCAACTACTGTAGACCATACCTCACAACTGTAGAAATCATTGAAGAATGTGTAGTTGTCTGGCACATATGTTTGTTCTGTCCTTCACAACCCCTACATGTTTGTCTGACACACAATTGGGATCATATGAGGATTGATGTCACTAATTAGTGACATACATTCGATTTGCACACATCATCACCAGCAATTAATGTATGTTCAAACAAATCCTGTTACACCAACAAGCTTCTAAGCTTAACATGAATATGATAAGTGTACACACCCCTGTTAACATGGCAGGCTCTTGTATCATATAAAATGAGACCACAATAATGCATTCAAAAACATTACCCACCTTAAATGTGACACATGACCTGTGCATTCTAATTGTGAACATATTGTTTGTATTACAAGTTAATCATTCGTGTTATGGTCACATTACATGTTGGAAAAGGTGTGGAATGTAATACTGTGGTTTCTCATTGTATATATAGCAGAAATGCTTGGCATCTTGATAGGGGTGTGGACACTGTGGTATCCACTGTATAGGATTAATGTTTCAGACATGTCCCTACCGTAGCCCATTTGTCCCTCCAGTTTGTTGGTCTGTGTCCACATGTCTTGCACTGACAGGTTGTGAGGTATGCTGCAAAAATGTTACATTACCCCTCAGATAGGCACCCATGGTGACTACTATGATCCAGTGCATTTAACACCATCACAAGTGAACATGGGCATCAAGCAATATGGTTAAGTGTGTATTGGCAAAGCACAAAAAAAATGTACATACTCACCAACTACAGGATGCTGTCCCAATAGACCAGAGGAAGCTAAATACATATGGGAGAGAGGGCCTGTCAACATGTAGCCTTGGTAGGGGGGGTAGCAGCATTTCTGCACATTAACAATACAAGCCCCAATAGTACAAAATATGCTGTCCATCACCATAGATGTGCACTTATGTGCATTACCAAACCCCATCCCCAACTACTATCATATCTGACATATGCATGTAGATACTCTACAGATACAGGTGATGTATGCTAATGTACTCTAGTAATGTGCACTAGAGCCTCACTGCATGCTCCTCATCCATTGTGTTGGGGGCACCCACATCCATGATGCTGGCTTCATGGAGAGGTTCTACACTTGGAGGGTGCCCCAAGGTTGGCGAGGAGTTGTTCTGCTGCTGTAAGTGGGGACTGCATGAGTGGTCCCCCACCTGTGGCTTTTGCATCCCTGGCTATGGCAGCAGACCTTTACCGGGCATTATGTAGGAGGTCATTTGCATGATGCCAGACCTGATCATATGTTCTTGTGTGCAGGCCGACATCGTTTACCCTGTGGATTAAGTCATTCCACAGGTTGAGCCACTTCTGCAGATGTTCCTGGCTGCATCCAAACATCATGTTGTAGTGCTGTATTTGGAATTCTACAATTTCAGTGGTTTCTGCTGTGCTGTATGGGGTATTCTGGATATGATGCATCCTGCCTGGAAGACAAAATGTGAAACACATCATAGCACCTTATACAGTTGTCAACAATATGAACAGAAATTGCACATCGACAATGGATATTTCTTGCCAGCGCTCAACTACACCATACCCCTGTAATCTATCAACACAATATTAGCTTGCATTTCACTCCTGGCCCTGATGTGTCATAGTCCCCCCAATGATGAACAGTTCATTGCATAAACCTCTATTCCCCATTCATTTCTGTGTAGATGGATGACAGTGGCCATCTTCCATGTGGATGGTATGTGGATGTTGCCGAGGCTGTGTTTGAATTTGGTGTGTGATGGCACTGCGAGCACTTGTCTGAGTTCATGTAGGATGCAGACATTGATGTTATCAGGCCCCATGGTGAGTTTCTGTTGTTGCCTTTCAGCAGGCAATATGTACCTGCTCACCACTGATGAGGGGAGAGGTGCAGATGATGTATATACTCCCCTATAGGGATGGGGGGACAGGGGGGGTGAAGATCACACCTAACCTGTCTGAAGCAGGTTACCTATATCCATGGCATGTGTGTATGAAGTGTGATTTAACCCCAGTACATGGTGAATTGCGTTATTGCCTCTGGAACTGACAGCATATGTGGAGACTCCCTTGTGTCTGGCTTTGGCAGTGTGGATATATGTGATTTGTACTCATAAGTAGCCTTACATGGAGTTACCTGTGACCTTACATGCTTGTTCAGATAAAGGTGGACATGCTGCCAAGTTGTTGTCTGCACCTATGTGGCCCTGTACAACAATATAGGAGCCTATTATGTGGTTTGTGTGTTGCAGCTGTTGGCCAAAGGAGATTACTCTACCTTGGTGAAAGTGGCTTTTACTTGTCAGTTATTGCTGAGTCCCTACAATTACAGTGGAGAAATAAGTGTGCACATCCCTGTTGCAATGCCTGGTCTTTGTGCTATTGTAACTTGACACCACAATAACTCATTTCAAAACAATTCCCACCTTTAATGTGACCTATAGCCTGTACAATTCCATTGAAAACATAATTGTGGGAAAACATATGCAAACTGAAATCAGTACAATAAGCTGTTTGCATGAGTGTGCACACCCTAACACAGATACTTTGTGGAAGCACCTGTTGAGATAATGACAGCATTCAGTCATCTTAGGTCAGAGTCTATCATTATGGCACATCTTTACTTGGTAATAGCTGTGCAGTCTTCCTTCCAATAGTGTTACAATAATGTCAATTACTGAAGGCATATCTTGTGCACAACCGTATTCAGGGCAAGCCACAGATTGTCTATCAGGTGTAGGTTTGGCTGGCACATTCCCAAACTGTAACTTCCATCTGGTGAAGCCATTCTTTTGCCGATTTGGACGTATGCTTGGGGTCATACTCATGTTGACTGTCAAAATCCATCTTCATCTCCACCTTTCTAGCAGATGACTGAAAGTCTGGGGACAAAACTGGTTGGTATATGCAACTGTTTATAATTCCATCCATCTTGAGTGGAGGCCCAGTTCCAGCTTTTGAAAAGCAACACCACAGCATGATACTGCCACCACCATGCTTCACCAGGGGATGGTGCTCTTTTGGTAATGCAAAGTGTTGTGTTGGGCCAAACATACTTCAATGAATTGCGGGCTGTCGGTTCAAGCTTAGTGTCATCAGAGCATGACAGACTGTCCAACATGCTTTTTGGAGACTTGATGAACTGTTTGGCAATATTTATCCAGCCCTGGACATTTTTCTGTGTAAGAAGAGGCTTCCATCTAGCAACCCTACCCCATAGGCAGACATATGGGGAATGCAGAAGATTGTTGTCACATGTGGTGCACACTCAGTACTTGGCAGGCATTCTTGCAGCTCTACAGCTTGTTCACTGTTGCTGTCAGTCCCCTGTCAGCCTCCATGGCCAGTTGTCATCTTGTCATGTCATCCATTTTGGATGGACGTCCAGGTGTTTGCAGTGTCACTGTTGTCCCATATCTTCTCCACTGTCTGATGACTGTCTGCACTGTATTCCATGGTATATCTAATGTTGGTACACTTTCTACTTTTCTCCTGATTTATACCTTTCCACAATGAGATCCTTTTGATGCTTTGTACATTATTTGGGGTTAATCAGATTCTTGTTAGTTGATGGCATATGTGTAACCAAAAAAAGAATGCTGTGATTAGTGCAAGACGTGCCTCAACCAAGTAGTGGTTTATGTGTGTGCACATGTATTCAACCAGTTTATAGTACATTTTTTATGTTTTACATTTTCTCCCCTAACAGATTTGTTTGTTTGTCAATTGAATTGTACAGGTTATGGGTCACATTCAAAGTGAGAAACGTTTTAACAAGATTTTCTATGGTCTCACTTTTGTATAGTACACAAACCTGGCATTTCAACAGGGTGGTGTACATTCTTGATATCCAATGTATGCAGGTGTTCAGATAGCTCTTTGTGGTAGGCATGGACAGAGGGTCATAACACAGTTGCACACTTCTCCAATTACAATCTGATAATCATGCCTATTCTACTACCCATATCATTGCCATGGCAATGCAACAACCTGTACCTGTAAACATGTATGTCTGTTGTATACACTGAAACTGATATTATACACAAGTAGAACATGCACAACTTATTTACATACATAGATAAGTAAGTTGATTGCACAGTAGGCTTTGCTTTCACAATGCTAACCTGGAGGATGTCCCACATTCACATCTAGGCTATTATGTTATGGTGTCATTGTTAATAGACCTGACAATGGTTTGCCCAACATGACACAAGTCTATGTGTAAGTGAGTATAGATATCAAAACAGTGTAAGAAACTTCTCTGTGAGGAAGATTTTCAGTCCATATATTTCCAGTTAATCAGTGTATATTAATCAGATCAGACAATAGTAGTAGAAGTAGCGAATGTAAACTTGTCAAGTCAAAAAGTAATAATAGAAAATATATAATTCTACAGCATTACTAAGTATTCGAAAGTAATCCAAGCAAGGCAGGCCATCTGTTTCCAGTCGAAAATACAGTGATTAACTAGAAATATATGGACTGAAAATCTTCCACACAGAGACGTTTCTTACACTGTTTTGTTTTTAGACCCACTACACTTTAGTGGGTTGTTTTTGAGACTTTGGGGATACCACGGAGATTACTTGTTTTTTGAGTATAGATATCAGGCACACATGCTTATAAGAATGTACAGTTGAATGGTATGAACTCACTATATCACAAGCATTTCAACACACACTTTTGCAACAGTACTTTACTCTGCACATGCTCTGTATAGTTGTCTTATATTTACAAGACAAAATGTGTATCATAGTTATATACAGAGATAACATATGGATATGTACAACAATCCAGTAGGTGGCCTAGTCACTACAGACAGAGCTACATGCTATGGCCATCAGTGCTGTTCAACAATACATCAGTACAGCAAGTCTTGTTGAGACATATTATTTCAAACCTCTATTTTCCATTATTACAGGCCACCTACTGCATTCAATTACATGCTTATTTGTTTCACATACTTTTTTTCTGGATTTTTCACAGCTATATCCTTTTTTTCTTACACTACTTCAGCTTTGGACTGATGGACTGTCTATGACAGAGGTGGCTTGAATAGATGGCAGCTTGTCTTTTGTAGGTGATGCTCATGACCATAGGATGAACTGAGCACCAATTGGTGCTCCCCAGTGGCTGACTGCATGCAGAGTAGCTGTGTAGTTATTCCAATAGCTAATATCATGACAGCACACTCCTATAATTGAGTACTCCATGTGGCCATTGGCCCTTTCCCTTACCTGTGAGGAAGACATCCTTGAGGTGTGTGAGCTAATACCTCTTAGAACAAGACCTGTGGAGACAAGCCAATTCAATGGTGGAGAAGATTCAAGACTTAGGGGCAGAATGTGAGTATTGCTGTTATATGTTTTGAATACTGATTGTTTAACAGGGTTTGTCTGAACATGCTATTTCTGCATGGGTTTCAGTCTGACAAAGTTCTGTGTCTGCATAGCTCTCAACTGTAGAGCTATCCACATAATGACCAAAGGTTTGCCTGTTATGTTTGTTTTTTTCCCCAGACAGGTGTTGTCCTTTGCAAATCAGTAGCATACTCTAGTAATTGCAATCAATAAATGCTAACATCCATTTGTGTTTCAGACTTTATATCTCTCAGAAAATATATGTTACAACAAACCATGTGACACCAGCAATTATCTCATTGTATAACTGCAATATTTCAAGTATGGCCATGTTTTATGCGTCTGTCCCAAATTATGGCAGGCTTTGTACAGATGCCATACAATAAGAGGTTGATAGGTAGGGTCTACCATTATTTTGTTCTGTCATTCCTGCTGAGGAGAAAGGTCAGACAACATGTGGGACTCTGTACATTCAAGAGGTTGGTGTATGGAGAATGCTCGTAGATGCCCTTGCAACATATTTTATGTGGAGGAGAGTAATAAGTGTTTTAAAACTAAGCTGTTAGAACATGTGAGACATATTACTGATGAGAAAGAAAACAGTTCTATAGCTGCACATTTTAATCATTTTCACCATGGGTGTAGTAGTCATGAAAGAACATGTGTTATGTACAGAATCAGTTTAAATTCTTAAATGTGGTACTTTATCCCCTAGGGGGTTAAATGAGTAGTGTAATCGAAGGCTGTGTATGTACATGCAATTAAGTGTAATGGGTTACAAGCTACTGCTTTACAAAAAGTATTTTTCTCAGTTTGATCAAACAGTCATAATAGAACAATTGTTATGTACAGAATCAATGTATGTTTTTAAATGGGATACATTATTCCCTAGGGGGTTGAATGAGGAGTGTAATTTGAAGCTGTGTATTTAAATGTACTTAAGTGTTAATTTCTTCTTCTAATTAAGGCAAGTATTTCTTGTAATGTGTTACTCCTTGATGGCTTTAGCAAAGACATTAGAGTAAAATGAACTTTTGTGAATTACTGTCTGTTTGAATTTTTGCTTACTATCTTCACTCATTGTAGTTGTTTTCCTAAGAAGTCATTGCATTTGTCTGGACATTGCGTATGGTCTATTATGATTTTGCAGCAGAATCCTGTTCACTTATTATTTGGACTGGGGGAGTAGATGTGAGTGTCACAGGTCCTTTTGTATCCAACTGTGCATGCTGCACCAGTTATGGGAGGTCTATCAGCAGTGTATGTTTGTATGGGCATTTAAAGACATATATGCATATATATATATATATATATATATATATATATATATATATATATATATGTGTGTGTGTGTGTGTGTGTGTGTGTGTGAGTGTGTATACACACATAAGTATTTCTTGATAATATATCTATATTGTTATACATATATATATGTATCTCCACACACATCTATCTATCTCTCTATATATGTAAATAGTTTTTTCATGTAAAGATTTGTAGATAACAATCATTCCTGATCGCACAATGTATCTTTCCTATTGTAGACTGACTGTACTGCATGATATGTTGGAAAAAAACATCCTACCATCTCATAGCTAAGATGGCCTACTGGTAAATTGCTGTGACTATGGTATATAGCATCCTGGGTTCAGGACTAACCATTACTAATTATTTTGTTGCTGGCCAGAAGAAGGGCTGCTGGATACAGAATGATTAAGGCACTTTTAAGCAGTTGTAAGCAGGTTTGCATGGGTTTGCACTGGGCTAAGTGGCGCAAAAACATGGTTAAACTAATAGACACTTAAACTGTATAGCCTTCTCTTAATTATGCTTACCAGTGCACAAATATGCTTAGCAGAGCTAACTACTGGTTATCATTCACATTTAAGCAATGTGTAAACCTGCTAAGCATAGTTCATCCCTGGTAACCATTGCTTACATTCCAGTCTCATAAAATAGCAGAGTAATGACATCATGTAATTAGTTTATTTAATGTCCTGTACATAACATGCTTTTATGTGCTCTCATTACAGTAGCAAGGGATGTGGCTATCCTGTACAGGACACTTGTGTATACATGGGTAGTATCACATGTTTTTTTTTTTTTTTTTTTACACGGGTAGTATCACATGTTATATGCACTCACATTTGCATGTTACACCAGCTACAATACACTGGTTGAAGAATATGATTCAACACATATTGTATTATGAAATTAGTACTTTTAACACTTATTTTCCATGTAAAATTAGAATGCCTATTGTAGTACTCCAACCATTCACCTCTGCATGCAGAGCTGGGACTCTGAGTACTACACTATCTTGTTCTTGCTGTTTCATCTGTATGTTTTTATGTATCTCCTATTGGATATTAATATGATATTATTATATTAACTGTAGAGTACTATGTTTTTTGGCCATGTCATTAAGGAGTGCTGTCATGTAGTAATGGCATACATTTCAGTTTTGGACTTCAATCCTTCAGGACATTCATCCTAATGCATAACATGTTTGCTGTCCATTTTCTCTCTGTCCTCTGTGCAGCTGTGCAGACATCAGGTATTGCTAAGGCCATGCAACTATGTAAGTGCCCACATAGTTTTGTGCTGTGGGCCTGGACACTGCTGCTAGCTCCAACAAATGGGACATCCTTCATGTGGGCCTTGGCCATTTTCCTTGCCTGTGTGAGGGACATTACAGAGGTGGTGGGCTACAGATTC
This sequence comes from Protopterus annectens, assembly GCF_019279795.1. Taxonomy (NCBI): domain Eukaryota; kingdom Metazoa; phylum Chordata; order Ceratodontiformes; family Protopteridae; genus Protopterus; species Protopterus annectens. Next base: position 1,450,549,139 of record NC_056743.1, read on the forward strand.
ACAGACAGTATGTGGGAATACTTCACAGGACAGGACATTTGGAGACAGCACAACAACATGGGGGACATATCTCCAGAATTGTGAACAGATTCTATGTCATCATCAGTGCTGTTATACACATGGTGGGTTGATAGATTGACAGGGCTTGTATGGACATGCATTTAGTGAGTGACTTCACGTCTGACAGTGATATGTCTCTGACATACCTCTCCACTGGCGTGCTGTCCACAGACTGGCCACATGTTTGCCTGTTATGTTTTGTCTGTTCCCGAGACAGTTGTTGTCCTTGGAAAATCAGTCAGAGACTCTGGAGAATGCAGTCAGTAAATACTAAAATCCATTGGTATTACTGACTTCATATTCTTCATAAAGGATATGTTACAACAAACTCAGTAACATCAGAAACTGTCTAAATTTCTGACAGCAGTATGCCCAGTCTACGCCTGTGTTTCTGCCTTTGTCCCCAAATGATGTCAGGCTTTGTCCAGATGTTATGCACTATGAGGCTCAGATGTATTTAGATCATTATTTCTTGCCTTCATTCCTCCTACCATCCCAGTGATGTAGTAGACCCATAGATATGTTGCAGGGAAGAGGCCATAGATATCAGTCCTGAGCCTGTACATTCTGAGGTGAACTGTACATTTGAAAGGTCTGTGTATGTCTGGCCATTGTTGACAGACTGTCATGATTTGTACACATGTCATGTGTACATGTTATTTGGGCTGTGTATGGCCGGAGGTAGATGTAAGTGTTATGGCTCCTTTTTTATCTGACTGTACATGCTGCTCCAGTGTCTGCTGGTCTATTGGCTGTATGCCTTTGTAGGGGCAGACTGAGATGTATCCTGTACCATAGTCAGGATTCAGACTACACTGAGAATTGGGCCACTATATGTAGGGGTAGTGTGTGACTGGAAAAACTATTATGTATATTTTCACACAGTCCCTACACTCTACTGTTCACCTGACCTACTGGTATGTGACTGTTGTGGAATTGGTTGTGGGTATGCACTTTCACACTGGTGTCTGATTTTTGGTGGTGTAACATCCCTGTAGTGCCTGACATCCCAAAGGGGGATGACAACGCATTCTCTGACATGGCTCTGACACCAGTCATTGGTCTAAGTGAGGCCTTTCTGTAGGATGTCAACATCACTTGGGCAGTTAATAGCTCCCAACTTGCAATCATCTGCAAACATTGTCAGCCAGAATCTCTTAATGTTGGCATGGACTTCAGAGAAGTTGATACCAAACAGAAGAGGACCCAGGATCAAACCCTGTGGAACTCCAATCGGGACTGGTTGGCAGTCTGACTTCAGGTCAGCTACTTTCACACTGTGGGTTCTATCTGTGAGACAGTTTGCAACACTACTGTTATAGGGGGTTGATGCATAGCTCAGTCAGTTTATCCATGATTCCTGAGTGGGGAGTGTATCAATGGGCTTGGCCAGATTGAGGTAGGCGGTATGAACCACCTTGCCTTCATCCACAGCTCTGATGACTGACTCAAAGAAGTCGACCAGTATGATGGAAGAGGCATGATCTACCCTTCACAAATGCAAATTGTGTGGGATCCTGAGTCTGAAGATTCCCTTATCCCTGTTTCTTAGGTCCATGATGCTGCATTCCATAGCTTTGCATGACAGCCTTGTCAAGCTAATGGGGCGATACTTCCCAGGGTCTACATCCACTCCTCCTTTGTGGAAAGGGATGACTGTAGCAGTGTAGTAGTGTGGTGAGCCAAATAACTGGGGGGGTCATAGGTCACATGCATGGATGTCAAAATGGGGGTCCCATACCCACCACCAACCCTACACAGCAGATCAACTTTAGAAAACCATACAGAAATGCCTGGCAAAGGCCCCCACATGGCGACATCCATGAAATCCACACCCACAGACCTTTACACAGTGTTATCACAGCAGGTCTGGCAGTATGGCTTTGACAGGTAAGAAGTCTGAAACTACAAATGTCTATGCCAGAACAATCTGACGTGTGGTTGATACTGTTATGCCTGTAGTCTGAAAGATAGGGCACACCACTATGCTAAATGAGACCAAAATGTTAAGCAAATATCAGCACAGTCTGTGCAGATGTGTATCATGTACAGTAGTGTCACTCCCCATAGTCCCATAGAATTCAGTAACATGTTCCTAGCCTTCAGCAGCATCCAGCTATCACCCAGAGTGATGGTGCAATCGTAACAGAAAGCAATTGTCAGTAACATCCACAGTCAGCATACTGGTGCCATCCCAGGGTGTCTCTTGCCGGCAGCCTGGGAACATATGATCATCAGAATGCACTGCCCTGCTACAGATGGCCTGCATCTGATACACCTGGCCTACAGGCCTTTGGCAAATGCCTATGCCTCACCCACAGTGCCCTTTAAGGAGTATCATGGGGTCCATAACACCAACATAACACAGTCTGCACAAGTCAAAGAAAGGTCATCCTGATAATTGCTAGGAGCAAACCTGCCAGCCTCAGGGAGCCAGAAATCTGGACAAAGCCATGAATAATGGGGTGATAAAGGTCCAAAGAGAAGGACATCTGTAAAATACTGCTCTAATAATGTTATAAAGTTGATGGAAAGATTTGTATTAGCATGGAATGTCTGATGGGTACGAAGACTGAAACTGCAATGTCAACTGTCAGTAATATCTGACTTCAACCCTGAGTGACTTGGAAAACACTTTTTCAGGAAAACCACACTTGTTTGGGTAACCAGCAAGATATATGAGTCATGGATGTGGACATTCTGTGATACTCTGCACAGTCCAGGACTAGGTGTTTAAACATGGGAATGCTCTCACTGCAGGCAGGCCTAACCCTGGAAGATGGTGACACGTCTGCATCCACAGAACCCTGGGCCATAGCCATGGGGAGTAACACACCCCTCCGTGATCACTCATCCTATGCAACATCCTGACCCCAACATGTGGCCATCCAAGCAAAATGAGGTGGGCCATACATGTGTGACAAACACACACCTCCAGGCTGGTCAAACAGTTTGACACACACAAGACCCTCCAAGTGCAGTCAACCATTGAGGAGAACCCAATGCAAAGTACTGGTAGCTATAGGTAAACATATCTGCCTAGGACACACACCTCCACATATCCTGTCCCCTACAAACTATTTGGAGTCTGCTTGTCCCCCTGATCCTGTCTGACTTATATTACCCAACTCTGGACTGGAAATCTGACCAGGCCAGAACATAAATGCACAGATATCCCACTATTGTAATATATTAACTACTTACTGGACCATTTCCACAGCACCAGCAGTCAATTACTTGTAGGCACACCCCTCAACAGGCTGGATTGTACAAGAATGCATGGCATTTGGCCCATAACCCTGATATGAGCATCATCCATCCTGTATTCCTCTGGTAAATCACTGTGATGAACTGAGGAGGTATGTCACGAAGTGCTGAAACAATACATGACAGTATCAAATGGCATGTATGACAATTGTCTGTTAAAACTAGCCCTGTAACCCTAGCAACCTATATATGGCATATATGACAGATGTCTGCTAAAACAAGCCCTGTAACCCTAGTAACCTATACATTACTGAGAAAAATTGTCACAATCACTGTATTGCCAATTGTCCCAACATTTTGATAGGCTATCTCTAGATATCCTGCACCAACAGGTTGAGAGGTATGGCTGTAGCACAAAACAAACTGGACTGGAGTACAACAATCCCTGGCATGTGTGATAACTGTGTAACACTATGGTACAAATAACTACTAAGGTAGGAGTTCTACTCTCACATTTGCAAGTGTGTGTGTAACTGTATTTGTTTGTAGAACAAAGCATTTTGATAGGTTTAACATCCACTGCCATACTTTATCAGTCCTGCTGATGTAATTTCCCATATCAGCACCTTTAGCCAACTCTCAGCCAGTAAGCTCTGTAGTGTGTGCAGTAACTGTTTAACACTTTGATTTAAATAACTAATTAAGTAGGGGTTCTACTTTCACATCTGGCATATGTCTGTTTGTAGGGCAAGGTATTTTGATAACTTTAACAGCCACTGCACTACTTTATCAGTCCTACTGATGTCATTCCCTTTATAGGTTCACACGTGTAGTAGGCTAATGGCCCAAGAGCCTTTACAAGTCTAGCACATAGAAAGGCCCTGCAATTGTGCCACCCGATGTTACTTCACAGTGCCTGTATCAAGTATAGCCACTGCAGTGTTCCTTGGGATGAACTGTCTATTACCCATCCACTCATCAAGATTTCTCTGGAACAGGGTCAGCTAGGTGCTCTGCATGACATGTATGGGAAATGTATTCCAGGGCATGTGCAGTCTCTTGATGAGGGACCTGTCCCACCAGCATGTTGTGGTGATTGTGGTACTGAGGTAGAAGTCTCTGCAGTGTGTGGTGTGGATGGTTTTATATGTAGCATTTCTAAAACATCTGGGTCAGATATGGCTTTGTAAGTCAAGCACAAATAACTGCTAAGTAGGTAATATGACACAGAGAATAGCTTGGGTCTTCTGAGTCTGTCTGTGCAGGATGTGTTTTTAATGCCTAGGAACCCTTTTGTGAGGTGCTTCTGTGGCCTCTCCAGCTGTAGGAGATGTCTAGTGAGGTACATGGCAAATGGGCCATAATACTTGAGGAGTGGTCTAATGAGGGAATAGTAGACAGAGATCATTAACTCTGTCTTCCTGGGTGCAAATTCCTTGCTAATGCAATGTGCCATGTAGAAGGACTTCCTGACCACAGTGGCAATGTCGTGCTTGAAGGATAAGTTGCTGTCATCCTGTGTCCCCAGATCTCTTATAATCCCTACAGTGTACATTGGGCTCCCATTGATGTGGTACTTACTGGGAACTGGGTGTTTTACCAAAGGATAATGATGCATTTTGTGGTGTTAAGGTTCTTGCCATGGTTTCCACACCACTCGTTAGTCTCACTGAAGCCTTTCTGTAGGATGTCTGCATTACTTGTGGAGTTCACGATAGCTCCCAGCTTGCAGTCCTCTGTGAACTTGGTCAGCCAGAGATCCTCTATGTTGGGCTGGACTTCTGAGAAGTAGATGCTGGACAGGACACTATCCAGTACTGATCCCTGTGGAACTCCACTCGTGACTGCTTGCTGGTCTGACTTGGAGTTTGCCACAGTCACACTGTGTGTTCTGTGAACCAATTTTCAGACAACCCACTGATATAGGGGTTGATGCCCAGTTTGTTGGGTTTATCAATAATTCCTGCTGAGGAATGGTATCAGAAGTCTTGGCCAGATTGAGGTAGGCTGTCTGCAATGCCTTACTGTCATACACAACCCTGGTGACTCACGCAAAGACGTCAACCAGGTTGAGCAGGCATGATTTGCCATTCACAAAGTCAAACTGTTTGGGGTCCAGAATTAGGAGATTGCCCATATCTTGGTCAATCAGGTCCCTGATGATGTGGTCCATACCTGTACATAGTAGACTTGTCAAGCTAAGGGCCCAATAATCCCCAGGGTCTGTAGATGCTACCCCTTTATCTAGTGGGATGACTGTAGCAGTGTGCCATTTTGGAGGACAAAGCCTGAGGAGAGGCTGTGACTGACCAGGGCACACATGTTTGGTGCCAAGTCTTTTTGTATGTCATGTAGAACACAGCCACAGATATGTTGGGGTCAAATAGAATCTGTATTCTTTCCTCTGGACAATGCAGAACTTACCTGGCCTACAGTAATGCTGGGTGCCTGGCATTCATCTGCCACTGTGATTGTCCCTGTGGGGAGGGGTAAAGCTGGCACTGAATGTGTTGGCAAGACTGTGGCCAATATCTTTTGTCTCAGGATAGGAATTAGCATTGTGCAGTAACTCACAGCTTTTCTGATTATTGCTGTGGAGGTTGTTGATATAACTATCAAAGGCTTTTGTGATTATTGTCACTGTCGGCTGCAATTCTGCCTTCCATGAGGGATCCCAAGTTATGTTTGAGGCTAATAAGGGGGTTCACCAGTCTTGGGACACCACCTTTTTCTGCAACAGTGTCCTCCTTCTGTTGTACACTTTAGTAATGGCTGAGGACTATCACATTGGCTTCCAGTGTTTTGAGGACAGAGTCTGGGTTCTATTGGCTATGACTAGTACCATGCATCCATGTAAATGTTTGTGCAGGGCATATGTGTATTATTCTACAGTTATGCAGCTATTTCCCATTGGCATGGGTGCAGTGAATTCATCCAACCCTGTTTTTCTGACTGCAAAGTCAGCTTTGGAGAGGTTTTGCAAGGTGGTTACCTTTGTGGTGCATATTGGTGAGATTTTGAGCTCCATGCTGATTACATCATGTTTGGATCTGATCAGTTAGGGATTGACAACTGTGGTCGAGCAACAGTCCCATATGTAAGTAAACTGCTGCTGTAGTTTTATTGGCCATTTTGGGTCAATTCCAAACTCCTTGATCCCCCTCTCTTAAAACCCGATTGCCTCATGGTTTTGGCGTCTTTTCAGACTTGTTGGCTGTTGGTGAAGCACCCACCAAGAGGAGAAAATGCTGAGAGAAGAAAGGAGCCACTTTTGAGATTTTAAGTATTTTCTTCAGATTATTTGTTAAGATTTCTGCATTGCAGCCTACTTTGTGGTGTTTTCCAGCTTGCTAAACTTGATATCTGTATTAGAAACTGTATTTAGAACACATCTACAGCCTGTTTACTGCATTTCCTGTGTTGCACTTATTTTAAAATCATTTTTTTCTTAAAACTTGCATTTTACCTGTCTCTGGCCTAGCACTCAAGTGTGGGGTCATTTATTGCACTGTTCTAAATTGTTGCTACTTGTGTATCTCTGCTATCTTTAAACAAAAAAAAAATCTTGCTTTTTTCCCACTTTCTGAAATTTAAAAAAGTTCAGTTACAGATTTGCTGTTCTGAACTGTTTGTAAGTTTCTTGGAGGCCATTGCTTGCTTGGGCTAAAGGGAAGTCTCTGTGTTCATCAGTGGCAGTGGTAAACACTGAACAGCCTGCCTGGCCCTGTGGGAGTGGTTACTGCCTAGAAACTGTAGTTTTATTGGCCATTTTGGGTCAATTCCAAACTCCTTGATCCCCCTCTCTTAAAACCCTCTTTTGCGCAGTTTTGCATGTTTTTGCACATAGCGCAGCATCAGACAGCGCCGCTTAATCAGGTTTAAACTATTCCCGGCTCCACAAAGTCTGCTCTTCACTTTTTCCCTTAGAACTGTTCCAAATCTCAAAGTAAGCACTCTATTTTCCTTCTAAAACCCAGCAGTAGCTAGGATAAGTGTCTTATAAGTAAGCACTAATAAACTGAAGCACTACATCCTCTTATACTCCCTTTAAGTACTTGGCTCCCTATTGGTCCTTTTTGATCAAGTCAAAAAGTAATTCTTTATACTTTTCTGGCATGTCCAAAAGTCAGCTTCAGGTTTACTCTCCAGTCCAGCTGGTGAATATGGGAATCTTGAGGCAATGTTACAACTGCCTTATGTACACAGACCACCCTCTCCTCTTCCCAACAAGCTCAAATATATGTGAGATGCAACTATATAGCCAAACTGGAGGCTGAACTCTCTCAACATAGTACTGGCACGGTCAGTCTGGAGGAGAAGGTAATCACACACTCCACAAATCCAGTCTCACATAGACCTATCACAACAACAAACCAAACACATAAACACACAAAAACATACTCTGAGGCTCTAAATAAAAATAAAATAAAAATCTGCCCAAGCAACAGAGACCTCCAAAGCAGACATCCAAGCAACCGCTACCCCACAAGAATACCCACGTATCACATACTTCACAAAGTCAGTGTGCCACAGAGTCACAGCCCTTAAGGCTAAACAACACACCTAATACACTTGTAATAGGTGACTCTATTGTCAGACACACTGACGTCCCTCTCTCCAGGCTGAACAAGGAGAAGGTCACTGTAAGCTGCCTGTCGGGTGCCAGGATCCACCACATAACACAAGCACTCAGGTCACTCCAAAGCAAGTACAAATATGACTCCATCATTGTCCATGCTGGTGTGAATGACCTGAGACATACCTCCCTGGATTACATGAAAAGAGACATAGAGGAGCTCTCTGATCATGTGGCCCAGGCCGGTATGACCCAGACCTTGAGTAGCATCTTACCCTCAACAAGAATGATACCACAGTATAAAGACAAAATGATCAATTTCAACAATTGGCTAAAGTATTGGTGTCACTCAAAGGGGATCCAGTGTCTGTCAGCTTGGGATGACATGCTTGGCAAGCCACGTTGCTTCACTAGGGACGGCTTGCACCTGTCACCCCTGGGTTTTCGAATACTGGCCAAGGCTCTTGCCACCCCCATAGTGCCTTTTTTAGGCAAGGCTCAAAAGACAAACCCACCTCCTTAGACAACACAAGGAAAAAGAAACTAAGGGTAATGCTGCTCAATGCCAGAAGTCTAAACCTCAAGATGCACACAATCGAGGCTCTCCTCAGTATGGTGAATATTGATATCTGTGCATTAACAGAAACCTGGTTCAAGGCTCCCGAGAGCACCCCAGCACTACCAGGCTATACCTCATACCATGCTTTTCGGCCCCAAAACTTGGACCGAACCACAAGAGGAGGGGGAGTATCCATATTCATCAAAGATACCCATACCTCCAGGCTAGTGGCACTGCACAAAGCATCTGAGACCATCCATATGCAACTAACAGTGGGTAAAACTGCCTTCCAGTTTGTAGCCTGCTATGGACCACCCTCCCAAACTCAGGAACCCCACTCGGCTTTCCTGAAGACACTGGAGAATATGAAGGTCTCTCCAAACACCATTATATTGGGTGACTTTAACTACCCAAACATAGACTGGGAGCACTACTCAAGCCCCAACACCCTAGCCCAATGGTTCCTAGAATTTATAAACTCAAATGCTATGGAACAACTGGTCACCACTCCCACAAGAGGGGAAAACATATTGGACCTGATCATCACCAACATGGGGACTCTATGTTCCATACCAGAGGTATACCTCTCATTGGTAAGATCTGACCATAAATTAATCACTATGGACATCCATATCCCATCCCCACCCCCAGCAAAGGAAACCACGGTTAAAAACTTCTCAAAAGCAAACTTCCCACTTCTCAAAACTGAGGTGGAATCCTTCAAAGCCCCAGGGCCAGTGGAAAATACGGCCCAAACCACACAATCCTTTACAAATGCATTCTATGGATACCTACAGGAATGCATGGATCATGCTATCCCAAATAAAACCAAGACACACTCCTCCAAGGGAAGGAGACTTATCTGATGGACCCCAGCCATAAATAAGCTGTACAACAGAAGGCGGAAGCTACTACATGATAGAGTAAAATCCCTGAAAGGGAAGGAAACTCTGATCAGTACTAGCAAGAAACTACGATCCCTCATAAAATCATCTAAGGCAAGCTTTGAAAGAAAAATTGCACAAGACGCTAAAGATAATCACAAGGCCTTCTTTAGTTATGTCAGAAACCTGGGTGGAAACTCCCAGATTTGCTCTGAGTTAGTGCAAAATGACAAAAAATACAATGAACCCACAGACATTGCCTACATCCTGGCAGACAGGTTCAGTGCAAACTTTTACCCCCCTCCCCCCAAATGAGCAAATGACTATCCCAACAGAGTGTAGCCTCCCTGACATCACAGATGCACAGGTGAGAGCTGCCCTCTCCAAAGCAAAAAACACAGCATCAATGGGACCGGACGGTGTCCCAGGCTGCATTTTACATGAGCTCCAAGAAGAACTGAACCCTCATTTAAAATCACTATTCAGTCTCAGCCTTACAACAGGATATGTACCCAAAGAATGGCGTACAGCAACAGTGGTCCCACCCCATACAGGTGGTGCCACAACAGACCCCAGAAACTGTTGCCCTATAAGCCTAAATAGCCTGGTCTGCAAAGCTATGGAGCGTATCATCATGGAACTCATAAACAAAGATGTTGGGAACCTCCAAACACTGGATCCTACCCAATTCAGCTTTGTTAAGGGCAGATCTTGCCTCTTGAACCTTGTTGATTTCTTTGAAACAGTCACCAAGGCCATAGATGAAGGGAAGGTAGTCCACACAGCCTACCTTGACCTTGCAAAAGCCTTCAACACAATACCCCACTCAGGCATCATAAATAAGCTCACCAACTTAAATATCAACCCCTGTGTCACAAGATGGGTTGCAAACTGGCTTAGGGATGGAACCCACATGGTCAGAATTGCAAGTGCCATGTCAGACTCTAAACCAGTTACAAGTGGCATCCCACAAGGCTCAGTCCTGGGACCTCTCTTGTTCGGTATATATTACTCTGAGGTACAGGCTAACACAGGAGGACTATAGCTGACAAAGTTTGCAGATGACTGCAAACTGGGGGCCATAATCGACTTGCCAGCTGACACAAGCATCCTCCAAAAAGGTCTCACAGAGACAGATAACTGGTGCCAGAGTCATGGCCTAAAGCTAAATGCCAAAAAGTGCATAGTCATCCCCTTTGGGAAAAACAAAGTGCCCACAAATTGCCACATAGGTAGTAATCGATTAAGTACGGAAGAAGTAATTAAGGATTTGGGGACCCAAGTAGATTGCAATCTCTCCTTTGACAATCACATTGCCAAAGTGGTTAGAAAGACATTCTATATAGCCCACCTTATCACGAAGGGGTTCACATCTAGATCAAGAGAGGTCATTGTGCCCCTCTACACATCACTCATCAGGCCCATAATTGAATACAATGCCCCATTTGGGATGTACCTTACCCGGCACCTGCTACAACTAGAACGACCCCAAAAGTACCTCACCAAGAGGATCAAGGGACTCAAACAGATGCCCTACGCAGTTAGGCTAAAGAAACTCCAGCTCTACTCAGTTGCTTACCACCTACTCAGAGGTACCTGTGCCTGACGTATAAAGCCATGTCCAACCCAGAATTAATGGACATGCTCCACCTCAAGAAATCCAAATCCATCAGAGCTACACGCTTCAGTGATTTAAACCTCAGCACAGAAATAAATAGAACATGCTGGAGGGACAGATTCATATCCCAGAGGCTCCCACGCACTCTGGAACAAAATCCCAATCCATGTTAGACAGAGCCCCTCAATGGCCTTCTTCAAGAAGAATCTTGACATTTGGATGGGAGATCGGAAATTTACCACTGGGATCTCTCCTGTGTCACTGCTAGACAGAGGCATGGTAAACTAACCTTAAATGGGCTATCTTCTGTGACCTACTATACAGAGGCACAGTCAACTAGTCTAAAAAGGGTGGTGAAAGCCAAACACACTCTGGCTAGGCTTGTAAATGCCCTAGGGCAAATAGCCTAGTATCAACCTATGAATCTATGAACAACACAGGTCAAGGTTATTGCATCCGCTACTGGGGGTCATTATGAGCCCATCTAAAGCATTGGAACTGATAAATTCCAGGAAGCATTGGGCCAGTGCACTGCTGCTTGACTACTTTCCCCAGGTGATGGAGGAGTAGTTGAAGTCTCCTACTATGTCATTGTTGGGTTGCACCTTCATAGATGCCAGGGTGCTGAGGAATATGCATTGACAGCCTAGGGGCATAGATGGGGACTGATAGCAGGCTATGGTGTGGATTGTACTATTACTCAAAGTCAGTTGTACTGGAAGTACCTCCGATGCATTATGCTGGAATACTAGTTTGGATGTGTGCATATCCATTATGAATATGGAGACACCACCTGTGGAGGTGTGGTCCATGTTTGGAGCTGACAACTGTGGAATGCGTCATAGCCTGTTAGTGTAGAGCTGCTGTCTGCTGCTGTGAACCACCTCTCTGTTACAGCACAAATGTCAATGTCCCCCCTCGGAGGAGTGCTTTGAGTGACTGCATATTGACATTTAGATGTCTACTTTTGAGCAGCATGCCCCTCAGATTGCATATATGGCTAGCTGTTACGGTGGTAATTTGATTTGAAACACTGCTTAATAAGGCATTATAGGAGGGACAAGACACTTACCCTGTACATGGAAACCCAGGGCTGACAGATTTAGGACATCTCTGGCAAGGCATTGAGGTCTGTCAATCATGTTATCCCAAGTAGAGAGATACTGGATCCCCTGAGAATGACACACAACATATAAAACAATGTTACAGTCAATTATCTGTTGATAGTACTGTAGCATCATTCTGGGTGATGGCAGTATACTGCTCAGGGCTACTGTCACACCTGCCTTGACCACATAATCTGAGTGTTCAACCATGTCTCTTGACATGTAGTCCAGGGAGGTGTGTCTCAGGTCATTCACACCCACATGGATGATGACAGAGTGATACTTGTAGTTGTTGTGGAGTGACCTGACTGGGTGTGTCATGTGGTGGATGTTGGCATGTGATAGACAGTTGGTTGTTACCTCCTCCATAATCAACTTAGTGATTGGGACATCTGTGTGCCACAGTACTGAGTCATGCATGATCACTGTATTGTGCAAGGTGGTTAGCCTTACAAGCTTAGGTTGAGGGTCACACTGTGTAGGTGATATATGTGTCCTTTGGCATGTGCTATGTTATGGTGTCTGAGTGGGTGTCTGTCTTGCTGGTCTGTGCTGTTTCTGTAAATATCCACTGAGTGCCTCTGTGAAGGTGGGTGTGCAACTTTACAGTGTATGTCAGGGCTGTCATAGTAGTTATTGTGGCGAGCTATGTGTTCCACATGGTGGGGTGCAGTTGTTAATCTTCTCCTCTTGACCAGCTAGTCCAGTCTTAGCTAGAGAGTGCATATTTCCACATTTAGTCAAATGGAGGTAACTCTCACTGGTCTGAGTGTTTGGAGTTTAGGGAAGAGGGTTGTCCATGTACATGAGGCAGTTGCAACAGGTGCTTCAGAATGGAGAAGTACACCAGGTTAATGGGTGAAAGCACAGAAAACTGCAGTTCAGTCATGCCAGGAGGGGTGGTCATGACTAGTAAGTACTGGGGCTAACTCCATGATGAATGAGTACTGCTGATGGCTCCCAGATGTGATACACTTATTGATACAATAACCTGATGACATGCAAAGCTATAATGCTATTTGAAGTGCAAGACAGAAAGAACTAGCAAGCTGTAAGGGAGAACCTGAAGGCAGACTTCCTGCCACCTGTAATACTTTACCTCAGCTGTGCAGTTATCAGCACCTTTGGCCAGTTATACACCCAGAAAGCTCTGTAGCATGTGCAGTAACTGTGTAACACTATAGTACAAATAACTGGATAGGTAGGAGTTCTACCTCAATACTGGCAAGTATGTGTGTTTGTGTGTGTGAGAATCATGTAGTGTGTGGGTTATACCATTTTTGACTTGTGTACCACCTTTTACACTTCCTCTCACTCCAGTTTAGTAGTCCTGTTGATGTCATTCACCTTAGAAGTACCTTTGGATGAGGTGAAATTGTACAAGCACCATGGCACGTCTGATAACTGAGTAGCATTGTCTAATCCCAATACTGGCAACTGTGTGTGTGCGTGTGTGCGTGTGCGCGTGTGTGTGTGTGTGTGTGTGTGTGTGTGTGTGTGTGTGTGTGTGTGTGCGTGTGTGTGTGTGTGTGTGTGCGTGTGTGTGCGTGTGTGTGTGTGTGTGTGTGTGTGTGTGTGTGTGTGTGTGTGTGTGTGTGTGTGTGTATGTTTGTGTGTGAGTGATACCATTTTTGACTTGTGTACCACCCTTTACTCTTCTCCCACCGTACTTTACTGCTATTGTTGTCATTAACCTTAGAAGTACCTTTGCACAAGATGAAATTGTGCAAGCTTTGTGGCATGTCTGCTAACTGCCTAATACCATAATGCAAATAACCAGATAGGCAGGAGTTCTAATCTCAATACTGGCAACTGTTTGTGTGTGTGTGTTTGTGTGTGTGTGTTTGTGTGAGAATCATGTACTGTGAAGGTTATATCATTTTGGGTTGTGTACCACCATACTTATCCTAATTTAGTAGTCCTGTTGATGTAATTCAACTTACAAGTACCTTTAGATAAGTTGAAATTGTGTAAGCTCTGTGGTGAGTCTGATAACTGTGTAACACTGTAGTAGACACAAATAGATAGAAGTTCTAATCTCAGTACTGGTGTGTGTGTGGAGCATATCTTGTGTGGCTGATACCATTTTGATGTGTGTACCATACATGGCAGGTGGCCCTTTCCTGATGCCATTACTTCATATAGTGTGGTAATGGCAACTGCCTCACATGCAGCATGCAAAACCATTGCACACGCCATTCCAGTGCTCTGTATAGATGTGTCTGGAACAACACATTTTGCTGGTGTCTGTCCAGAAATCTTGCACTGACAGGTTGTGAGGTATGCTACAGGAATGTTACATTCTCTTCAGATAGGCCCCTGTGGTGACTGCTTTGATGCAATCCAATTAACCCCATCACAAGTGAATATGCACATAAAGCAATATGGCTATTAGTCATAGTTATGTGCGAGGTAACTTGCATGCCCTCCACATGTCTGGGGTATTGCCAAAGCAGAACTGAACAATGTCATACTCACCAGCTTCAGGCTGCTGTCCCTTATGCAGACCAGAGTCACGTATGTAGTTGTGGGAGAGAGGTGTTGTCACAGACTCACATGCGTGCTTGGTAAAGGATGGATGCAGCATATCTGCACATTTATAGTACAACACCCAATACAACACAATGGGCTGTCCTTCACCATAGATTTGCACTTCTGTGCATTAGAAATCCCCATCCACAACTGCTATCTGACCTGGCACATGCATGTAGATACTGTACAGATACAAGTATGTTTCATAGATTCACATGTGTGCTTGGTAAAGGATGGATGCAGCATGTCTGCACCTTTACAGTACAACACTCAATACAACACAATTTTCTGTCCTTCACCATAGATTTGCACTTCTGTGCATTACAATTCCCAATTCACAACTGCTATCTGACCTGGCACATGCATGTAGATACTGTACAGATACAAGTATGTTTCATGCAGTAGTCTACTAATCCCCACTGGGACCTTACCTGCACGCTCCTTGTCCATTGTGTGGGTGCCACCCACCTCCAGAAAGTGGGCTTTGTACCCTGGTGTACTGTGATGGGTGGCACAAGCTTGGCAAGGAGCTCCTCATTTTTTGTGATTGGGGGCTATATGGCTGGGCCCCCACCTGTGGTTGTGGGGTCCCTGGCCACAGCAGCAGACTTTTGCCAGGCATGTCATATGAGGTTGGTGGCATTATGCCACACCTGCTCATATGTACATGTGTGTAGGCCCACCTTCTTTACCCTGGGGAAAGGGACATCCCACAGGGTGGTCCTCTCCTGAATATGTTGCTGGCTTTGGCTCAACAGTACTGTGTGGTTCTGTATTATGTCTTCCATTATCAGTTTGCATTCCGCTGGTGAAAAGGTTCCCCGCCGGTGATGTGACATTGCAACTGGTAGATACTAACAGGGAAACACATTGCAGGACCCCATACATTTGACAACATTATGTCCAGTACCTCTACATGTACCTTGAATACCCATAGCCAACACTCACAACCATACCAGCAGCCACCACTCACAACCACACCATACTCCTGTAATCTATCAGCATAGTATCAGCTTGCATTGTACTCCTGGTCCTGATGAGTCATATTGCCCGCAACAATGGCAAGTTGATTGCATAATCCATCATTCCTCATTCAGGACTGTGGAAATGGATGACATTAGCCATATTCCATGCTAATGGTGTGTGGATGTTGCTGTGGCTTGGTGTGACTATAGTGTGTAATGCAGCTGGGAGCACATGCCTCAGTTCATGCAGGATGCAGACAGGGACGATATGGTGTCCCATGGATACTTACATTTGTTGCCTTTCAGTAGGCAATATGTACCTGCTCACTGGTGATGAGGGGAAGGGTGTGGGTGCAGTACATATCCACCTATAGTGATGCTGAGCCAGGGGGTAATGTTTCCCCTAACCCGATCTGCAGCAGGTTGCCTGTAGCTATGTTGTGTGTGTGTGTGTATGTGTGTATGTGATCTGATTGGCCACCATTACAGGTTGGCTTGGTTTGTTGCCTCTGAGATTCCAGACATATGGAAAGATGGCCTTGTGACTGTCCTTGGTGGATGTCTCCAATTTGTACTCATAGTTGGCCTTACAGTAATCCATCTGTGACCTTATATGCTTGTTCATACAATGACTGACTTGATGCCAGGTTGATTCATGCCCCTACTTTGCCCTGTACAGCCACCATAGGGACCAAATCTGTGTTTTTTGTAATGCTGCTGTCCAGCAAAGGGGATTACTCTACTTTTGTGGAGGCAGGTATGACAAGTAAGGTATTGCTGAATCCATACATTCATGTATGTGTTCTAGTCAGTTGCTTGTAGAGGGTATGGCCACAAAGTCATAACACAGCTGGACACCTCTCCAATTTAGTAATGATAACCATGCTTATTGTACTAACCATGGCTGTGTCAGGGCAATGCAACAACCAGTAGCTGTAGAAATGTCATTCTTTTGGGTGCACAGTAACTATGATTACACACGTACAATATGAACAGCTTTTTTAACTGACATTTTGCATCCCATGTCTGTTTCCATGAGGTGGACATGTACACCTACTCATACTGAGATGTGCATAGGTAATACCTCACATACATGTCTGTTCTATGTCAGTATGGCACATCATATTCACATTCTTGCTGTGCAGTTATCCATCTCAACCTGTTACAGCGGGACATCTGTAGGATGCCATGCATACATGGGTGCAATGGGACAAAATCAGTGACAGTGTCTCAATATTGCTGTAACATACTTGAGTCATTCAATAGCACAGTAGCCTTTGCACTGACAGGTATCCTCTGGAGGATGTCCAACAGTCATATGGCAGGAAGAAAGGAGAAAGGCTAGAAAGTTGGTATTGATGGTAAGAATTGTTAATGTTGGCAGTTTGACTGGTATAGGGACCAGGCTAGCTGATATGATGGCCAGGGGATGAGTGATATATTGTGTGTGTGTGTGTGTGTGTGTGTGTGTGTGTGTGTGTGTGTGTGTGTGTGTGTGTGTGTGTGTGTGTGTGTGTGAGTGTAAGAGACCAAATGGAAGGGGATTATGGCTGGGTGTATGGTAGGTAGGTCACACCTGTGCTATAATGGTGTGGACTGGAGGCGGAAGGGGGTAGGGCTTCTGTTGAAGGAACATACTGCTAAGAGTGTTTTTGGAGGATGATATAAATGTCTGATAGAGTGATGTTTCTGAAGCTGTAAGCGGATGGTGTAATGATTACTGTTGTTAGTGCAAACGTTATGCAAGTTGGTTGTGCGATAGATGAGAAAGAGAAATGTGACGTCAGTTGGAAGACATGGTGATGACTGTACCCAATGGTGACAGACTGGTCATTGCAGCAGATGTCAATGGGCATGTTGGTGAAGGGAACAGAGGGGATGGGGAATTGATGAGTATGTATGGTGTTAAAAGGAATGGAGATGGTGAGATGGTAGTGGATTTTGCAAAAAGGATGGACATGGCTGTGGTGAATCCATACTATAACATGAGGGAGGAGCATAGGGTGACATACAAGAGTGGAATAAGAGGCACACAGGTGGAATATATCCAGTGTAGAAGGGCCAGTTTGAAGGAGATTAGAGACTGTAAAGTGGTGACAGGGGACAGTGTATTTAGGCAGCAGAGAATGTTGGTATGTAAGATGATATTGGTGATCAAGAAGAGGAGGAGTCTGGGGGCAGCTCCAAGGATCAAATGGGTGGTGTGATTGGAAAAGTGTGCTTGAGGAGGTGAAGAGTTGAGACAGGCCTGGGTGGCAGTGACAATCTAACAAATATCTGGTTAGGTACAGCAGAGCTGGTAAGGGAGACAGCTAGAAGGGTGCTTGGGTGACATGTGGCTAGAGGAAGCAGTACAAGGACACCTGTTGGTGGACTGAGAAAGTACTAGACAGAATACAGAGGCAGAGGTTGGGAAAAAAGGAGTGGAACTGTCAGAGAGATGAGGAAAGTAGGCAGGAGTATGAGGAGATGATGTGCATGGCAAAGAGAGAGGTGGCAAAGGCTGAGGATGGGCATATGAAGAGTTCTGTGACAGGTTGGACACTAAGGAGGGATGAAAGGAATTGTACCAATTGGCTAGACAGATGCACTGAGCTAGGAAAGATGTGCAGCAGATAAGGGTGATAAAGGATGATGAGGTATATGTACTCACAAGTGAGGAGAGTGTGTTGAGCACATGGACAGTGTACTTTGAGAGGCTGATGAATGAAGAGAATGAGACAGAGAAGGTTGGATGATGTGGGTATGGTGAATCAGGAAGTGCAATGGCTTAACAAGAATGATGTAAGGATAGCAATGAAGAAGATGAATACTGGCAAGCCTGCTGGTCCACATTACACACCTGTGGAAGCATTGGGTTGTTTAGGAAAAATGGCAGTGATGTGTTAGCCAGATTGTTTACTGATATCTTGGAAAGTGTCAGTCTTCATGATAAGTGGAGAGAAAGTGCTTGGCTATGGTGTTAAGAATAATGTTGATGTTTAGAGCTGTGATAACTATAGAGGGATAACATTAACCAGTCACACCATGAAGTTATGGGTAAGAGTAGTGGAAGCTAGGTTATGCAGGGGGGTGAGGAGTACTGGTCAGCAGTATGGTTTCATGTGTGGAAAGGGCACTACCAATGTGATGTTTGCTCTGAGACTGTTACTGGTGGAATACAGAGAAGATCAAGAGTTGCTCTGTGTCTCTGGACTTACAGAAAGCAGATGACATGGTGCCTAGATAGGAGTTGTGGTATTTTATGATGAAGTCGTAAGTGGAAGACATATATGTATGAGTGGTACAGGAGCCATGCAAGGATGGTGTGACAGCATTGAGGTCTGCATTGGGATTGATGGATGTATTTAAGGTGGAGATGGGATGTCATCAGGGATCAGCTGTGAGGCCTTTCTGATTTGCAATGGTGATGGACAGGTTGACAGACAAGATCATATGGGAGTCCCCGTTGACTATGTTATTTGTAGATGACATTGTGATCTGTACAGAGAGTAGGGAACAGCTTTTTGTGACCCTGGAGAGGTCGACATATGCTCTAGAGAGGAGAGGAATAAAGGTCAGTAGCACTAGGACAGAATATCTGTGTGTGAATGACAAGGAAGATAGCGGAATGTTGACGGTGCATGGAGTACAGTTGGCAAAGGTGGATGTGTTCAAATGATTGGGATCAACATTTCAGAGTAATGAGGACTATGGAGGACAGGTGAATAAGAGAGTACAGGCAGGATGGAGAGGGTGGAGAAGAGTGTCAGGAGTGATTTGTGACAGAGGAGTACCAGTAAACATGATATGTATGATCTATAAGAAGGTAGTGAGACCACCTATGTTATATTAGTTGGAGACAGTGGCATTTACAAAATGGCAGGAGCCAGAGCTGCACATGGCAGAGTTACAGATGTTATGATTTGCACTGTATGTGACATGGGTGCAATGTGTATATGACAGGCTCAGGCCATGTTGGACGGCTATGAGACAAAGTTGGAGAGGCAGCATTACATCCATTTGGACATGTGCTGAGGAGGTGCTGAGTGTATTGTGAAAAGAAGAAAATGAAGTAGACAAAACCAGACTGGCAGATGAAAGGTTTATTAAGCTCTAAAGACAAAAAAAACTAAGCGCTTTCGTTTGTACTAAGTGACAAACTTCCTCTGAAAAATAATGGCAATTGATCCTCGACAAAATGGAATTAAAATGGCAAATTTGCCTGGGTGCGCATTCATGGCCAGTTTTGAATGGTATGTTATCCTTAGGTAGTGTCTTGAAATTAAAGGCTTTGGAACGTTAGTGTCTAAGTTTAATATTTAGCTTTAATGCACCTTTAAATATGTATTTTTTCAAATTCATTAAGCAAGGTTAGGGTGATTTTAGGATATACATAAATATATTTTTAGTGTATTTCTATGGTCATAATTAAGTATTTATTTTATTTTAGGTTATATTTTATATATATATATATATATATATATATATATATATATATATATATATACATATATATATATATATATGTATATATTCTATATTTTATTGTAGTTACCATTGCATTTTGCCTGTGTTTGATATAGTGCTAGTGAAACAGGGGGTGTCTCACTGTGATTCATAGGGAGACGGGCGAATGGGAGTGTAATTTAAATCTCACTATGGTTTTTAAATGAGAAGGAAGTAATGTTATTTGTCAGAGGAAGTTTGTCACTTAGTATAAATGAAAGTGCTTACTTTTCATGGGCATACACTTAAGATTTTTTGATTTATACGCTGTTATCCAGTTGTCTTTAGAGCTTAATAAACCTTTCATCTGCCAGTCCGGTTTCGTCTACTTGGTTTTCTTGGTTTCCTGTTTTTTCATGGCTCTCATTGTTTGGCTTTATTGGGAAAAGGATGATAAGGATGTAGCTGCCAAGTAAGAGGAAGAGAGGAAGGCCTCAGATAAGGTTTCTGGATGTGGTGGGAGAGGACATGCAGGTGGTTGGTGTGAGACAGCAAGATTCAGAGGACAGGCAGAAATGGCAACAGATGAGCCACTGTGGCAATTCTGAATGGAAAAAGCCAGAGGAGAATGAAGGGGGATGTTGTAATGTCAGTCTTCACAGATATGGCAAAGATTTCACAGACATTACATAACTCTATGGGTAAATGACTACAAATATGAAGCACACATATGGTCAGTGTGCAGAACACTGGACAGTTGAATGATATGAGCTCAGTATATAACATGCAGCTCAACACACATATCTGCAGCAGTACTTTACTATGCAAATGCCATTTATAGGTGTCTCACATTTCCAAGACAAACAAGTATATCCTAGTTGTATTCACAAGTAAGATATGGATATGTACAACATCCCAGTAGCTGGCCTAGCATTGTCAAAATCAGTATTGTTCAACACACACTCCTTACCTATGATCTATGTCACTGCAGACAGCTCCAGATCCTATGGCCATAAGTTCTGATCAGCCGTATATTAGTACTGCAAGCTTTGTTGAGACATATATGCTAAACTTCATCTTTCCCATTCTGACACACCCCTCACTACAGTCCATTACATGTTTACTTGTTCGACATATCTGTCTTAGTATTTTTCCAAGTGTAGATGGTTATATACACTGTTATTTGTTTTCTTTTCCTCAGTTTCTGACTCTCCCTCTCCAACTCATGTAGGGTGTACATCTGTTTTGCATAGGCAGCAGCTTGCCTTTTGTAGGTAATGCTCATGAGCAGCTGATGGCCTGTGTACCAGTTATTGTCCCCCACTTACTAACTGCATGCACAACAGCTGTGTCATTATTCCTATAGACAATGGCATGGCAACACACTGCTATAATTGGGTACGTCATGTGGATGTAGCCCCTTTACCTTGCCTGAGAGGGGGCCTTCATGGAGGTGTGTGTACAACAGCATCATAAAGGGCATGTCATGTTACTCACTATTCACGTACTTTGGAAACTCACTATGAGCTCTGTGACTCCTGTGATGACTGCATAATACTGTACTACCACTAACTAGATGAGTAGGGATTTCAAACCCAACACTGGCAATTTTGATTGTGTGTGTCTGTGTCTATGCACAGTATTCTATGCATGTTGGATGAACACAATACCCTCTGTGTGTCTGGAAATTACAAATCTTAGGTGTGTTCTACCCACTACACTTACTATAGTCCACTGTAGAAGAGGTGCTGATGTCAGCCACCATACATTTTCTTGTATACATCCCTCAGCCCTATAAGCTACATAGCACATGCTGGATATGACACACTCAATGTGTTACCACACTGCCATACCCCTTGTAGTCTGCATGGACACATCCTGCTGATACACAGACACTTAGAAGACAAACAGAATACATTATTGAGACCACATGCAGTCATTGTTAATAACAATAATGTATCATGGCTGACAGCTACACACTCTGATGTGTAACCATTAAGCATACTGCTGGCTGTCAACATTGCACAGCATTACATTGCTAAATTGTACTAAGTTCTAATTTCACCCTGTGCATCAGAACCATATTAGCATGTCCCCTGCATCAATGGTATGAATGTCAGGGATGTGGCACAGGTATCATCATATGCACAGGGTGTGGTGTGGCTTTGCCAGAGGCTTAGGCTGGGCCATTTGTTTGACATCATGTGTGTGTGCTTGAGGGTTGTATGTGAGACTGGCCATGCAGAGGTGGTGAGTGTAAGTCTGGAGTTTACCTTGATATGATGGTGATGAGTGTGTGTGTATGGATACACACAGTCATGCGGCTGCCCTACACAGGGGTATGTTGGACAGCTGTGGACCATACATGGCAGGGTGTACAGTTTGCCATCTCTGGCCATGGACTTGGGAACTGTGCCTGCCAGGGGATGCACTACTACTCCCTGATGGTGACTGGCATCTGCTGGATCCACCTCCCTGTTGGGAATGACCAGAGCCACGTGCCCATGGCTTGTTGCTTTGTGGTGTGGACAGCGACCTCCCGGCAGTTGTGCTGCTGGTACTGTCACTACATGAGTGAGAAGTTGCATGGCAACATAGACCCTCAGCTGTTTGTGGTTCTGTCCCACGTCCACATGGTCAACACCCAACTCCCACTACATGCAGACATTCCACATTCAAGGATTGACATGCCAAGGTCGAGGATTCCCACCATCTCATCCAACCATCTATCCATGACCTCAGTATAATAACGGTGGACATCAGCAAGATCATGGAGGTTGTCACACATAGAAGGAAGAGTAGCATTCACAGCCTTGAGAAGCTGTCTGGTGTTATGTTTACTATGTGCCTGTACCTCCTTGATGGAACAAAACATGCATCTGGTGACACTTGCTGTGGCACTTGTGACAGGGACATGTTAGGCAGCTGGCCCCCTTTGAGCATTTCTGCCTGTCCACCTGTGTGGGATGTCACCTGTTCTCTGGCTATGGCTGGTTTCTATAGACACACTTGCCATAGTCACCACATTTGCCTGCCCTATGTCACTATCCGCCAACTGTCCATCATCTATGGCCACTGGTAATTGGGTATGTTTGAGCAGTGTGTCTGTGTGCGGGGATGGGGTGGACAAGAATTTGGTGCTAACCAATGACAGAGATTCAGACGCTGACAACCCAGCCTGTGCCGTACTATGGCTATCGTCATTGTCAGAGTCTGCATAGACACTGACATGAGTTACCAAGCAGGAGGGACCCCGAACCCCATTGCCACCTGTGAGGGGAAGAAAATAAATGTAAATGAATACCTGTACATTATGGTTGGTTGGCTGCCACACACACAGACACACACACTTACACTTACAGGTTAGTTGGCACAAAGCTGTTACACAGACCTCACATTACCCAAAACGTGACATGCATGACACTCAGAGCCCTAATCATCATGCATTGCAGCCATTCTCAATCCTTGTTACTAACAATATACATGTCTGGCATGCATGAGTACTGTTAGTAGGTGACATCCATTCACCTAGCACACACTGCACCCATGTACACATAATTGCTGTTCACCTGTATAGCACAGTGGCAACTACTGTAGACCATACCTCACAACTGTACAAATCATTGAAGAATGTGTACATGTCTGGCACATATGTTTGCTCTGTCCTTCACAACCCCTACATGTTTGTCTGGCATACAATTAGGATCACATGAGGATTGAAGTCACTAATTAGTGACATACATTCGATTTGCACACATCATCACCAGCAGTGAATGTATGTTTAAACAAATCCTGTTACACCAACAACCTTCTAAGCTTAACATGGATATGATGTGTGCACACCCCTGTTAACATGGCAGGCTCTTGTATCATATAAAATAAGACCACAATAATGCATTTAAAAACATTACCCACCTTAAATGTGACACATGACCTGTGCAATCCAATCATGAACATATTGTTTGTATTACAAGTTAATTTTTCATGTTATGGTCACATTACAGGTTGGAAAAGGTGTGGAATGTAATATTCTGGTCTCTCATTGCATATATCAGAAACGCTTGACATCTTGACAGGGATGTGGACACTTTGGTATCCACTGTATAGGATTAATGTTTCAGACATGTCCCTACCATAGCCCATTTGTCCCTCCAGTTTGTTGGTCTGTGTCCACATGTCTTGCACTGACAGGTTGTAAGGTATGCTGCAGAAATGTTACATTACCCCTCAGATAGGCACCGATGGTGACCACTATGATCCACTACATTTAACACTACCACAAGTGAACATGGACATCAAGCAATATGGCTAGGTGTGTATTGGCAAAGCACAAAAAAATGTACATGCTCACCAGCTACAGGCCGATGTCCCAATAGACTAGAGGAAGCTAAATACATGTGGGAGAGAGGTACTGTCAACATGTAGCCCTGGTAAAGGGGGGAGGGGTAGCAGCATTTCTGCATATTAACAATACAACCCCCAATAGTACAAAATATGCTGTCCATCACCATAGATGTGCACTTATATACATTACCAAACCCCATCCCCAACTACTATCTTATCTGACATATGCATGTAGATACTCTACAGATACAGGTTATGTATGCTAACGTACTCTAGTAATGTGCACTAGGGCCTCACCTGCATGCTCCTCATACATATTGTTGGGGACACCCACATCCATGATGCTGACTTCATGGAGATGTTCTACTCTGGGGGGGGGGGTGTCCCAAGGTTGGCGAGGAGTTGTTCTTCTGCTGTAAGTGGGGGCTGCATGAGTGGGCCCCCACCTGTGGTTTTTGCTTCCCAGGCTATGGCAGCAGACCTTCACCAGGCATTACATAGGAGGTCATTTCCATGATGCCACAACTGATCATACATTCTTGTGTGCAGGCCAAATCATTTACTCTGCGGACTAAGTCATTCCATAGGGCGAGCCACTTCTGCAGATATTCCTGGCTGCATCCAAACATCATGTTGTAGTGCTGTATTAGGAATTCTACAATTTTAGCGGTTTCTGTTGTGCTGTATGGGGGGATTCTGGATATGATGCATCTTGCCTGGAAGACAAACAGTGAAACACATCATAACACCTTATACAGTTGTCAGCAATATGGACAGAAATTGCACATTGACAATGGATATTTCGTGATAGAGCTCAACTACACCATACCCCTGTAATCTATCAGCACAATATTAGCTTGCATTTCACTCCTGGCCCTGATATGTCATAGCCCCCCCCATGATGGACAGTTCATTGCATAAACCTCTATTCCCCATTCATTTCTGTGTAGATGGATGACAGTGGCCATCTTCCATGTGGATGGTGTGTGGATGTTGCTCAGGCTGTATTTGAATTTGGTATGTGATGGCACTGTGAGCACTTGCCTGAGTTCATGTAAGATGCAGACAGGGATGTTATCAGGCCCCATGGAGAGTTTCTGTTGTTGCCTTTCAGTAGGCAATATGTACCTGCTCACCACTGATGGGGGAAGGGGTGCAGATGATGTGTATAATCCCCTATAGGGATGGGGGACAGGTGGATGAAGTTCAAACCTAACCTGTCTGATGCAGGTTACCTATTTCCATGGCATGTGCGTATGAGGTGTGATTTAACCCCAGTACATGGTGAATTGTGTTGTTGCCTCTGGGATTGACAACTTATGTGGAGACATCCTTTTGACTGGCTTTGGCAGTGGGGATATGTGTGATTTGTACTCATAGTTAGCCTTACATGGAATCACCTGTGACCTTACATGCTTGTTCAGATAGAGGTGAACATGCTTCCAAGCTGTTGTCTGCACCTATGTGGCCCTGTATAACAATATAGGAGCCTATTATGTGGTTTGTGTGTTGCAGCTGTCGACCAAAGGAGATTACTCTACTTTGGCGAATATGGCTTTTACAGGTCAGGTATTAGTGAGTCCCTACAGTTATCATGGAGAAATAAGTGTACACATTCCTCTTGCAATGCCTGGTCTTTGTGCTATTGTAACTTGACAACACAATAACTCATTTCAAAACAATTCTCACCTTTAATGTGACCTATAGTCTGTACAATTCCATTGAAAACATAATTGTGGGAAAACATATGTAAATTGAAATCAGTACAATAAGCTGTTTGCATGAGTGTGCACACCCTTACACAGATACTTTGTGGAAGCACCTGTTGAGATAATGACAGCATTCAGTCATCTTAGGTCAGAGTCTATCATCATGGCACATCTTTACTTGGTAATAGTTGCCCAGTCTTCCTTCCAACAGTTTTACAAATAATGTCAATTACTGAAGGCATATCTTGTGCACAGCGCTATTCAGGGCAACCCACAGATTGTCTATTAGGTGTCGGTTTGGCTGGCACATTCCCAAACTGTAACTTCCATCTGGTAAAGCCATTCTTTTGCCGATTTGGATGTATGCTTGGGGTCATACTCATGTTGACAGACAAAATCCCTCTTTTTCTCCACCTTTCTAGCAGATAACTGAAGGTTTGAGGACAAAACTGGTTGGTATATGTAACTGTTTATAATTCCTTCCATCTTGAGTGGAGGCCCAGTTCCAGCTTTTGAAAAGCAACACCACAGCATGATACTGCCACCACCATGCTTCACCAGGGGATGGTGTTCTTTTGGTAATGAAAAGTGTTGTGTTGGGCCAAACATACTTCATGGAATTGTTGGCTAAAGGTTCAAGCTTGGTGTCATCAGACCATGACAGACTGTCCAACATGCTTTTTGGAGACCTGATGCACTGTTTGGCAATGTTTATCCTGCCCTGGACATTTTTATCTGTAAGAAAAAGCTTCCGTCTAGCAATCCTACCCCATAGGCAGACATATGGGGAATACAGAAGATTGTTGTCACATGTGGTGCACACCCAGTACTTGGCAGGCATTCCTGCAGATCTGCAAAAAAAATGGACTGAGTACTGAGTTTACTCTGACAATGACACAAAATGCCAAAATTGTAGAATAAAGAAGTTGCAGAGTTCCATGACAGATTGTCCTTTTATTAAACAAAAAGAAGTAAGCGCTTTCACGATCTACCCAGATCGCTTCTTCAGACTGTATTACAATGTCAAACTATCTAACCATGCATTTTAAAGCTTTACCTATTAACACATTGCAGTTAATTAGTCACAATTACCTACTTAAAGCTGCAAGTAATTTACATAAAGATTCCTCTCAGTAAGAACTGTTTTTAACAACCAACACTTCTTATTAGCCATTGGCATTACATTGTATCAGGTTCTATCTTAAAAAGCAACACAGATTACATAATATTATACATAAGAAAATAAAAAATATATACAAATATATATGTATAAAAAAATTAAGATAAATACATACTTATAAAATTAATAAAGCATGTCTAAAGTGCATGACCATCTTGACAGACAAAAATTAAATTATTTAATATATGCTTGAATTCAATTGGGAGGAATATAGACCTAGGGCAAGGGCAACATACTGCATAATAAAGCATGGATATATTTAAATAATTTAATGCAAGGGCATCAGCATCTGTTTAATGTTTCAGATGTCGAGCCTTTAGTAAAGGTTTAAGTGATACTGCATCATTTATACCTGGGTGCTTATCAGCATTCAGTTTTATTATCCACTTTTGTTCATATTCTTCCATTCTGTTTTTTATGTCACCTCCTCTTAAGCCTTCCTTAACTACCTCAAGCACAAAAAAATTAAAATTATGGCCTTTCCCTTCTTTTAGAATATGTTTGGCTAGAACATTAGTTTCTTTACCTGTCGCAATGTCTCTAGTATGTTCTAAAATTCGTTCTTTTAACATCCTATTTGTTTTACCTATATAATTCCTGCAGATCTGCAGCTTGTTCACTGTGATTGTCAGTCCCCTGTCAGTCTCCATGGCCAGTTGTCATCTTGTCATGTCATCCATTTTAGATGGATGTCCAGGTGTTTGCAGTGTCACTGTTGTCCCGTATCTTCTCCACTGTCTGATGACTGTCTGCACTGTATTCCATGGTAAATCCAATGTTGGGGACACTTTCTACTCTTTTCCTGACTGATAACTTTCCACAATGAGTTCTCTTCAATGCTTTTTAAGCTCTCTGCCAAACATGTCTTTTGTTGTAACAGGCAACTGGGCAAATGTCAAATATATCCTACTAGGAGAGTTGAACATTATTTGGGGTTAATCAGATTCTTGTTAGTTGATTACAGATGTGTAACCAAAAGAGAATGCTGTGATTAGTGCAAGAGGTGCCTCGACCAAGTAGAGGTTTATGTGTGTGTGCACATGTATGCAACCAGTTTATAGTACATTTCTTATGTTTTACATTTTCTCCCCTAACAGATTTGTTTGTTTGTCAATAGAATTGTACAGGTTATGGGTCACATTCAAGGTGAGAAATGTTTTGACAAGATTTTCTGTGGTCTTACTTTTGTATAGTACACAAACCTGGCATTTCAACAGAGGTTTGTACACTCTTGATATCCACTGTATGTAGGAGTTCAGATAGCTGTTTGTGGTAGGCATAGGATCATAACACAGTTGCACACTTCTCCAATTACAATCTGATAATCATGCCTATTCTACTACCCATATCATTGTCATGGCAATGCAGCAACCAGTACCTGTAAACATTTATGACTGTTGTATGAACTGAAACTGATATTACACACAAGTAGAACATGCACAACATATTTACATACATAGATAAGTAAGTTGATTGCACAGTAGGCTTTGCTATCACAGTGCTAACCTGGAGGATGTCCCACATTCATATCTAGTCTATTATGTTATGGTGTCATTGTTAATAGACTTGACAATGGTTTTCCCAACATGACACAAGTCTATGTGTAAATGACTATAGATATCAAGCACACATGTGCATATAAGAATGTACAGTTGAATGGCATGAACTCACTATATCACAAGCAATTCAACACACACTTCTGCAACAGTACTTTACTCTGCACATGCTCTGTATAGTTGTCTTATATTTACAAGACAAAATGTGTATCATAATTATATGCACAGGTAACATATGGATCTGTACAAAAACCTAGTAAGTGGCCTAGTAACTACAGACAGAGCTACATGCTACGGCCATCAGGGCTGCTCAGCAGTACATCAGTACAGCAAGTCTTGTTAAGACATATGCTTAAAAAACCCTATTTTCCATTATTACAGACCACCTACTGCATTCAATTACATGCTTATTTGTTTCACATACCTTTTTTCTGGATTTTTCACAGCTATATCCTTTTTTCTCATACTACTTCAGCTTTGCACTGATGGACTGTCTATGACAGGGGTGACTTGAATAGATGGCAGCTTGTCTTTTGTAGGTAATGCCCATGACCATAGGATGGCCTGAGCACCAATTGGCGTTCCCCAGTTGCTGACTGCATGCAGAGCAGCTGTGTAGTTATTTCAATAGCTAATGTCATGGCAACACACTCCTATAATTCAGTACTCCATGTGGCCATTGCCCGTTTCCCTTACCTGTGAGGAAGACATCCTGGAGGTGTGTGAGCTAATACCTCTTAGAACGAGACCTGTGGAGACAAGCCAACTAAATGGTGGAAAAGATTCAAGACTTAGGGGCAGAATGTGAGTATTGCTATTATATATTTTGAATACTGCTTGTTTAACAGGGTTTGTCTAAACATGTTATTTCTGCATGGGTTTCAGTCTGACAAAGTTCTGTGTCTGCATAGCTCTCAACTGTAGTGCTATCCACATAATAACCATAGGTTTGCCTTTTATGTTTGGTTTGTTCCCCATACATATGTTGTCCTTGGCAAATCAGTAGCATACTCTGGTAATTGCAATCAGTAAATTATAACATCCATTTGTGTTTCAGACTTTATATCTATCAGAAATTATATGTTACAACAAACCATGTAACACCAGCAATTATCTCAGTGTATAACAGCAATATTTCAAGTATGGCCATGTTTTTGTGCCTCTGTCCCAAATTATGTCAGGCTCTGTACAGATGTCATACAGTCGGAGGTTGATAGGTAGGGTCTAACATTATTTTGTTCTGTCATTCCTGCTGAGGGGAAAGGGCAGACAACATGTGAGACTCTGTACATTCAAGAGGTTGGTGTGTGGAGAATGCTCTTAGATGCCCTTGCAACATATTTTATGTGGAGGAGAGTAATAAGTGCTTTAAAACTAAGTTATTAGAATATGTGAGACATTACTGATGAGAAAGAAAACAGTTCTATAGCTGCACATTTTAATAATTTTGACTATGGGTGCAGTAGTCATGAAAGAACATTTGTTATGTACAAAATCAGTTTAAATTCTTAAATGTGATACTTTATCTCCTAGGGGGTTAAATGAGTAGTGTAACCGGAAGCTGTGTATATACATGTAATTAAGTGTAGTGGGTTACAAGCTACTGCTCTGGAAAAAGTCTGTTTCTCAATTTGATCAAACAGTCATAAAAGAACAATTTTTATTTACAGAATCAATGTATGTTTTTAAATGTGATACTTTATCCCCTAGGGGGTTGAATGAGGAGTGTAATTTGAAGTTGTGTATTTAAATGTACTTAAGTGTTAATTGCTTCTTCTAATTACGGCAATTATTTCTTGTAATGTGTTATTCCTTGAAGGCTTTGGCAAAGACATCAGAGTAAAATGAACTTGTTTGAATTACTGGCTGTTTGTATTTTTGTTTACTATCTTTACTCATTGTGGTTGTTTTCCTAAGAGGTCATTGTATATGTCTAGACATTGTGTATGGCCTATCATGATTTTTTAGCAGCATACTGTTCACTTATTATTTGGACTGGGGGAGTAGATGTGAGTGTCATGGGTCCTTTTGTATCCAACTGTGCATGCTGCCCCAGTTATGGGTGGGCTATCAGCAGCATATGTTTGTATGGGCATTTAGAGACATGTATATATATATATATATATATATATATATATATATATATATATATATATATACATATATATATATATATATATATATATATATATATATATATATATATATATATATATATATATATATATATATATATATATATATATATATATATATATATACATATATACACACACATCAGTATTTCTTGGTAATATATCTATATTGTTATACATATATATGTATCTCCACACATATCTATCTCTCTATATATGTAAATATTTCTTCATGTATATATTTGTAAATAACAATCATTCTTGATTGCACAATGTATCTTTCCTATTGTAAACTGATTGTACTGCATGATATGTTGGAAAAAAACACCCTACCATCTCATAGCTAAGATAGCTAAGATGGCCTACTGGTAAATTGATGTGACTATGGTGTATAGCATCCCGGGTTCAGGACTAACCATCACTGATTATTTTGTTGCTGGCCAGAAGAAGGGCTGCTGGATACAGAGTGATTAAGACACTTTTATGCAGTTGTAAGCAGGTTTGCATGGGTTTGCACTGGGCTAAGTAGCAAAAACACGGTTAAACCTATAGGCACTTAAACTGTGTAGCCTTCTCTTACTGATGCTTACCAGTGCACAAATATGCTTAGCAGAGATAACTACTGGTTATCATTCACATTTAAGCAAAGCTCAGCCCTGGTAACCATTGCTTACATTCCAGTCTCATAAAATAGCAGAGTAATGACATCATGTAATAATTTTATTTAATTTCCTGTACATAACATGCTTTTATGTGCTCTCATTACAGTAGCAAGGGATGTGGCTATACTGTACCGGACACTTGTGTATACATGGGTAGTATCACATTTTTTTTTTTACACGGGAAGTATCACATGTTATATGCACTCACACTTGCATGTTACACCAGCTACAGTACACTTGTTGATGAATATGATTCCACACATATTGTATTATGAAATCAGTACTTTTGACACTACTTTTCCATGTAAAATTAGAATGCCTATTGTAGTACTCCAACCATGCACCTATGCATGCAGAGCTGGGACTCTGAGTACTACACTATCTTGTTTTTGGTGTTTCAGCTGTATGTTTTTATGTATCTCTTATTGGATATTAATATGATATTATTATATTAACTGTAGAGTACTATGTTTTTTGGCCTTGTCATTGAGGAGTGCTGTCATGTAGTAATGGCATACATTTCAGTTTTGGACTTCAGTCCTTCAGGACATTCATCCTAATGCATAAAATGTTTGCTGTCCACTTTCTCTCTGTCCTCTGTGCAGCTGTGTAGAAGTCAGGTATTGCTAAGGCCATACAACTATGTAAGTGCCCACATAGTTTTGTGCTGTGGGCCTGGACACTGCTGCTAGCTCCAACAAATGGGACATCCTTCATGTGGGCCTTGGCCCTTTTCCTTGCCTGTGTGAGGGATATTGCAGAGGTGGTGGGCTGCAGATTCACAGACAGTATGTGGGAATACTTCACAGGACAGGACATTTGGTGACAGCACAACAACATGGGGGACATATCACCAGAATTGTGAACAGATTCTATGTCATCATCAGTGCTGTTATACAAATGGTGGGTTGATAGATTGACAGGGCTTGTATGGACATGCATTTAGTGAGTGACTTCACGTCTGACAGTGATATGTCTCTGACATACCTCTCCACTGACATATTTGCCTGTTATGTTTTGTCTGCTCCCCAGACAGTTGTTGTCCTTGGAAAATCAGTCAGGGACTCTGGGGAATGCAGTCAGTAAATATTAAAATCCATTGGTATTACTGACTTCATATTCTTCATAAAGGGTATGTTACAACAGACTCAGTAACATCAGCAGCTGTCTAAATTTCTGACAGCAATATATCCAATCTATGCCTGTGTTTCTGCCTCTGTCCCCAAATGATGTCTGGCTTTATCCAGATGTTATGCACTATGAGGCTCAGATGTACTTAGTATCATTATTTCTTGCCTTCATTCCTCCTACCATCCCAGTGATGTAGTAGACCCACAGACATGTTACATGCAGGGAAGAGGCCATAGATATCATTCCTGAGCCTGTACATTCTGAGGTGAAATTAACATTATAGAGGTCTGTGTATGTCTGGCCATTGTTGACAGACTGTCAGGATTTGTCATGTGTACATGTTATTTGGGCTGTGTATGGACAGGGGTAGATGTAAGTGTTATGGCTTCTTTTTTATCTGACTGTGCATGCTGATCCAATGTCTGCTGGTCTATTGACTGTATGCCTTTGTAGGGGCAGACTGAGACGTGTCCTATACCATGGTCAGGATTCAGACTACACTGAGAATTGGGCCACTATATGTAGGGGTAGTGTGTGACTGGAAAACTGTTATGTATTTCTTCACACAGTCTGTATACTCTACTGATCACCTGACCTACTGGTATGTGACTGTGACTGTGGTGCAATTGGTTGTGGGTATGCACTTTCACACTGGTTTCTGATTTTTGGTGCTGTAACATCCCTGTAGTGTCTGACATCCCAAAGGGGGATGACAACACATTCTCTGACATTGAGTTTAAGGCCATAGCTCTGACACCAGTCATTGGTCTCAGTGAGGCCTTTCTGTATGATGTCAGCATCACTTGGGTAGTTAATAGCTCTCAACTTGAAATCATCTGCAAACATTGTCAGCCAGAATCCCTTCATGTTGGAATGGACTTCAGAGACGTTGATACCAAACAGGAGAGGACCCAGGATTGAACCCTGTGGAACTCCACTCGGGACTGGTTGGCAGTCTGACTTTGGGTCAGCTACTTTCACACTGTGGGTTCTATCTGTGAGGCAGTTTGCAACCCTACTGTTATAGGGGGTTGATGCGTAGCTCAGTCAGTTTATCCATGATTCCTGAGTGGGGAGTGTTATCAAAGGGCTTGGCCAGATTGAGGAAGGCTGTATGAACCACCTTGCCTTCATCCACATCTCTGATGACTGACTCAAAGAAGTCGACCAGGATGATGGAAGAGGCATGATCTACCCTTCACAAATGCAAAGTGTGTGGGATCCTGAGTCTGGAGATTCCCATATCCCTGTTTCTTAGGTCCATGATGATACATTCCATAGCTTTGCATGACAGCCTTGTCAAGCTAATGAGGCGATACTTCCCAGGGTCTAAAGCCACTCTTCCTTTGTAAAACACAGCCAGGGATATTGCCAGGTCCAATAGAAGCTGTATTCTTGGCCTTGGACAGTGGTGTTTTAACCCAAGCAGCAGTACTATGGGGTGCCTGGCAGTGTACTGGTATTGTGATTGGTCCTTTGGGGGTGAGGAGAGGGGTGATGTTGCCACTGAATCTGTGTGCCTGTATATTGGCAATATCTGTTGGCTCAGTAAAGGAGGTACCATTGTGCAGTAGCTCAGAATACATGTTGGTACTGCCATAGAGATATTTTTACATAAGTATAGGAGGTCTTGTGGTTGTCTTTCCTGTGTGCTGCATTTCTGTTTTCACAGCTAGCTTTAGTGTATTTGATGAGGAATCTCATATTTTTGTTGAGGCTGATAAGGGGGGGTTTCCAGTCTTGGGACTTCAGCTTATTTCAGATCAGTTTCCTCCTTCTGTTGTAGAGTTTCTTTGGGCAGGGGACCAGAAGATTGGCTTCATTTTTTTTGGAGGGGAGTATCTTGTTTCTATTGGGTATGGCGGAATCCATACATTTGTGTATGTGTTCATACGCATTGGTGTGTGATTTAGATGTCATGCAACTAGTCTCCATTTGCATGGGTGCCGCAAGGTTATCCACCTCTGTTTTTTGGAGGCCAAACTTAGCTTTGGAAAGGTCTTTCAGGGTGGTTACCTTTGCAGGGGGTGGGAGGGATGTGGATTTCTAACGTGATGACATTGTGGTCAGATCTAACCGTGGCAATGTTGACTATTGTTGTACAGCAACAGTCGTCCATGTTAGTACTGACTAGGTCAATGATGTTGCTACCTGTAGTTTGTATAGAAACGAGCTGGTCCAGGCCACTAGAATGAATACATTCCTGGAAACATTGGGCAAGTGCATTGATACATGAGTAGCTTTCACAGTTAATGGAGGGGTAGTTGACGTCAACCAGTATGAGAGTGTTAGGTTGGACAGTAATATTCTCCAGGGTGCTTAGGAATGTGGGGGTTTGACTCTTGGGACATGGTTGGGGACCTATAGCAGGCTACAGCTTGAATTGCTGTCTTACCCTATGTTAGCTACACATATGGTATCTGTGATGCATTATATTGTGCTACCAGTCTGGATGTGTGCTCATCCTTTGTGAATAAGGTGCACTTCGAGTGAGTGCCTTTTGCAACTTAGACTTCTAGTGTTGAGAAACATGACCCTCAGATTGCCTTTGTTTGCAGCCGTTATATATTTTGTATATGTATGTATATATGCATATTTATATATATATATATATATATATATATATATATATATATATTTATATATATATGTGTGT